>NW_017619349.1:3197500-3505000 GCF_001879475.1 Ipomoea nil | reverse complement strand
TATAAAAAATTATATAGATAAAACTAACTACATGTCTCTATTAATGCAATCTTAACTTGTAATGTTCCAGGTGAAACACTACGCAATTGTCGTGATAAATAGATTTTTAAATTTCAGTACAATGTTAGAACAACAACTAGTTTGGCTATAGTACTATAGTTAATGGGTTGGCTCTATGCTAAATCGATCCAAGACTTTAAAAAAGTGGTGGTGGAGAGTAATTTTAAGGTATAGCCGTCAAATTTGTTATGTTCATATGGAAGCTAATTACTGTACGAAGTAGTTCACAAAATGTGAAGTCAGGATGGTCGAGTGGTCTAAGGCGCTAGACTCAAGTTCTGGTCCTCGTGAGAGGGCGTGGGTTCAAATCCCACTTCTGACAAAAAAGTAATACCACAAAGGGGTAACCTAAGAGTATATACAAACTCTAATTACAAGGTCACGATCAAGACCCAACTTTTCTGATTTTGAGTCTTATTGTCTTTTACCGACTAAAATCATAAAGTGCGATTATTTTTGAATAGTGATTGTGAATTTCTTTCGTTGCCAAAAAAAAAAAAAAAAGTTTCTGTATGTGGAAACCACCTCCTTCAAATATTAGACGGCCAAATGACAAACTATATTGATTTGAGGACACCATGATTTTTATAATATGTTTCTTTATTTAAATTAAAAAAATAATTCTTTTAACCTTCCAATAAAAAATAATAATAAATTGCACCATTAAAACAGTGTTGTACGCTTTACTACTACTTTTCCTATTGACTCAGTTTCTACTTTCTAGTTCGAATTTTCCACGTACTTTAGAACTCTGTTGAGGCCCTTTCAAAAAAAAAAAAAAAAAAAAAAAAAAAAAAAAAACTCGCATTGACGGGTTCAATAAGCTTGTTAAGTAGTATTGCTGGACCATCGGACCTATTAAATCCATTGATATGTTCCGTAATCGTCGAATAGTATTTGATTATTCGTTTAGTACGTCAAGATCGTTCATTCATATTGTTTTGATCATACATTTCTATACAGAATGTAGTGCATTAATGCAATCTTAGCTTGTAATGGCTTAGGTGAAACATTGTGCGATTGTCGTGTTGAATGAATTTGTAAATTTTAGTACAATGTTAGAACAACAACTAGTTTGGTTATAGTATTATAGTTAATGGGTTGACTCTATGCTAGATTCAAGACTTTAAGAAAGAACGTGGTGGTGGAGAGTAATTTTAAGGTATAGCCGTCAAATTTGTCATATTCATATAGAGGCTAATTACTGTACAAAGTAGTTCACAATATGTAAAGTCAGGATGGTTGAGTGGTCTAAGGCGCCAGACTCAAGTTTTGGTCTTCATGGGAGGGCGTGGGTTCAAATCCCACTTCTGACATAAAATAAAAAAAAAAAAAAAAAAAGAGTTAATCAACGATTTGGTCACTCAATTATTGCCAAACTGTGAATGTAGTCCTGTCCTTTAATTCCTTAATCATCGATTTAGCCCCCGAAAATAATTCTTTAATCATCGATTTAGCCCCCGAAAATAATTCTTTTTAGTCATTTTAGTCCCTCCGTCGTTTTCCGGCAACACTCCGGTTAGACCTCCGATTTACCAGGGTCAATTTTGTCATTTCATTTGTTTATTCACTTCGTACTTGCTTACCCCACACTTTGAGTTTGGCATCTTTCTCTTCCATGGAATCTGCTACTCCAAGGAAAGCTATCATTCTTTCCAGTTCATCTCTGATGTACTCAACTTCCTCTGAGCATACACTTTCAGTTTGACCACGAGCAGTCATGAGCTCATAGAACTTGCGCATCAGCATTTCTTCCTCAACCTAAAAATATCATGCAAATGAAGATAATTACATAGATATTGAAGAACACCAGAGGCAACTTATGACTACAAATATCATGCAAATGACAGCGTTATTACTCTGGTTACACCATATCAGAAAGGCTCAAAGAAGATGCAAAAAACCATCCAAAACATTGTTGCTGCCATTTATTCCTTGATTTAGGAAATCCAGTTCTTTAACTCAAGTACTCAACCTTAGTCAATATACGTTGTAAGCAAGACCAAACCCCCCCCCCCCCCCCCCCCCCCCCATAGAGAAGTATTTATATTATCTATCTAGAAGAAAATGATAGGTAGGATAATCAATTTCAAGAGGGAATCAACCATCTAGACTTGCAATGATACATGACATTAGGCCGGCTAATCTCATTTAAAACATTTTACACCAAACCCGAATTAGTTCAATCGCAAAATGACCATAATGTACCATCTACCTTCCCTAAAAAGGTTCTTGTAGCTAAAAACCAAACTCTTCTCAAGCAAAATCTTAAGACACCATCAAAGGGTAGATTCCAAGAGTTCAAAATAAACAATTTTAAGCATTACAAGCTTTGCACAGAACCAGAACAAAGAACACAAAGTGCATACAGCCTCTAAAATGTTCAATCTTTTCTAAACAACTGATTGGTTGAGATTTGAGCAGAGTATATACACCCAAAACAGTGAATTTCTTCTCTTCCCCTATCCTATCAGCAAGCATACGGTTCTTAGCAATGAAGTCAATAATCAAAATGTGATTAGGAAATAAACTAACTGCATAGATTAACAAGATTACTTACTGAAAATTACAGAGAAGATAAAACAGTGTTACAAAATGGAATCACAAAAGAACTAAGACATTTTGAGCAAAACCTGAAGCGTATGCAATTCGTGCGACATGGAATTATAGGCTTCCATAAGGAGCTCGTATTCCTTCTCTAAATGTCTGCACCACCCCACAGAATATCATCATCAGAAGATCAGACATCAAAGATTAACCCTAACCGTGAAAAAAACGAAAGTAAAGCAAATGCACTGTGAGATAAACAGTAAACAATAAACCATTCAAATTCGACAATTACTTTAGCGTTTCTCCTGCGTATCTAGGATCCATCTCTGTTAGGAGTTTAATCTTCAAACAATTACTGAGTAGTGAATTCCATGGAAGAGAAAGATGCCGAACTCAAAGTGTGGGTTAAGCAAGTACGAAGTGAATAAACAAATGAAATGACAAAATTGACCCTGATAAATCGGAGTGTTGCCGGAAAACGGACGGAGGGACTAAAATGACTAAAAAGAAATATTTTCGCGGACTAAATCGATGATTAAGGAATTAGATGACTACATTCACAGTTTGGCAATAATTGAGGGACCAAATCGTTGATTAACTCTTTTTTTTATTTATTTTATTTTATGTCAGAAGTGAGATTCTAACAAATTTTCTAAAGGGTTCAGTAGACCTGTTAAGTAGTATCGTTAGACTAACGTGTTTGTTCAACTGATCTATTGAACCCGTTGAGACATTGACGAGCTCAATAGACTCTTTAAGTAATATTGTTCGAAAACTAAAAACGCGTTGAGGGATAAGATTTATGAATAGACAAGTGCAATGCAGGTCAATGGCATTAAAATATATCTTTGTCGTACACAGAAGAAGAATTAATTCATCACAGGTCGCATGATTGATAATGACAACATAATTCGTATGTGATAATGACTGCATTCACACCGAATCGAAGACAAATGTGAACCGTTCCCATAACCACGGAGAAGTAACAATTTCAGAATTACAATTTGTAAAGTATACTTTTAAATTGCACATGTAAGTTTCATAAAATTCACAAGTGAATTTTTAATGGATTTTAGTGATGTGGAGGAGAGATGAGGGGAAGGTTTGGCGCGGGGGGGGGGAGGGTGATAGATGAGGGGAAGGTTTGGCGGAGGGGGGAGGTTTGTTAGAGTAAAATATGCAGGCCGGCCTAGAGGGGCGGGGCAAATGGACATTCGCTCAGGGCTCAATGTTAAAGCGGCTTTCTAATTTGGATTTTTATTTTTTGATAAAGTTAAGAGAAAAAAATATTTCTTGCATGAGTAGAGATTCGAACTCACAACTTCAAAATTATTATTTAACATTAAATCGACTTAACCAT
The DNA here is from genome assembly GCF_001879475.1 of Ipomoea nil. Classification (NCBI taxonomy): domain Eukaryota; kingdom Viridiplantae; phylum Streptophyta; class Magnoliopsida; order Solanales; family Convolvulaceae; genus Ipomoea; species Ipomoea nil. The sequence continues at coordinate 3,501,030 of NW_017619349.1, read as the reverse complement.
TATAATCATTTAATATAATAATTCAATTAATAGATACTCCGTATATATTAGAGAATATTAAATTAATTTATTATTAAACTTCATACAGGGACCCAAAGTTTGAATGAGCACTATTCCGGGATTAGTCCAACTGATTTTTTTTAAAAATAAAGTTTTTTAAAAATTATAAGTCCATAAAATTCAAAGTTATCCTTGAATTATTTTCAATTAACAAAATCTTTTGAACTATATATATATATATATATATATATATATATATATATATATATATAAACATTTTAATTTTATTATAAGAGATAAGAGAAGGGGGATATGCCCACATATTATACAAGATAATACACTTCCACTAAAGTTTAAACCCACAACGTTTCACATAAGAGAGCAACTTAATACCATTGAACCACAAAGTCCGTAATTTTATATATATATATATATATATATATATATATATATATATATATATATATATATATATATTAATGGTCTTTGTTTTTACTTTGTCCCGGACCTATAAAATGATAGGACTTATGCGCCTAGCAGCTGCGTCGGGTTATCGTGAACTAGTAAAAGAATAAAATTGAAGTATTAATCTTGGTCTAATTGTTGTCAAAAAAATAAAAAAATCTTGGTCTAATTCTAATAGATTATGAATGGACAAGTGCAATGACATTCATATAAGTTTGTCGTACACAGAAGAATTCATGATTGATAGTGACAATATAAATCTTGTTCACACGTAGTAATTAAAGGACTGATCGATAAAGACTGCATTATATTCACACCGAATCCAAGACAAATGTGAAACCGTTACCGTAATCCAAAAGTAACACTCACGGGTATTGATGCAACGTGGACGATGGTCCACGACGTTACACGATCTCTTAATATGGCCGACGCCTAAACTCTGCTATGCCTCTAATCTCAACTCCTAAATCCTGATTTTTGTCAATAAACTGTTTACTGTTGTCCGCAAACACTCGATTCTTTACGAGATAATATCTACTCAATATACTTTCTGTTATATTACAAAGAGTCAATACTCTAAGATCGAGAATTTGATCCTGTGACTTTCCTTCAAGAGAGCCACAGATGTGCCAATTGAATATAATAACAAAAGAAGGGAATCCCAATAAAAGAGAGATAATGATCTCTAGCAATAATTATTAATTACTCATTAAACAATTATCTACTTTTGCCAAGCACCTTGTGCAATGATGGCACCTGGATTGGACTCTCAATGAGAGATTGTGAGTTCAAACCTTAGTAGAGACGTTATTGGCTTTTTGTGCTTCAGTAGGTTAAGAAAGTAGTTATGAACAGATACTACATTGTATAGAGTCACTAGCATTCTGTCCGCTTTTAATACTTATTCGTTGGTTTTCTGCTAAACAAGTTAATTTGGATTCAACTGAACAATTTTACTAGTTTAGGAAATTTGAATGTAGCTGTTTTTTTTTTTTTACTTATGAGATTCAATTGCACTATTCGGTTGACTTAGGATGGCAATTTAACCATTTTTCTAATTGATTAAACTTTATATTGATCTTACTCAATAGGTCTCACAAATATGGGCTCGTGTGGCAGTCTCACAAAAATGGTTGAACTTATAATTAATAATTGATTGAAACTAGCAAAGGGGTGGTGGCGCAGTTGGCTAGCGCGTAGGTCTCATAGCTTAAGAGTGATCCTGAGGTCGAGAGTTCGAGCCTCTCTCACCCCAAACTTCATTTTGCCTAAGAGATGCTGAACCCGTGAGTGGTAGCCTGGTAGGTTTTGTTTAAATTGTTTTTGTATACATAAAGAATATATAGGGTTTTGTTTAAATTGATTTTGTATATAGTTAAGTTAATTCCAATGATGGTACATTAACTATTGATATTTATCAATTTTATCTTTAATTTTCAATTGAATCATAAATGATCTATTGATTATTGACTTTACCAATTTTCATAATAAACTTTTAATTTGAACATAATGGTCTCTTGACGACTACTGATTTTGTTCTAAATTTGGTATTCCAATAAAATACCTATTTAGTAAACATTAAATTTAAAAATAATATTGTAAAATTTTGGTTCTTCACATTCCCACTAATAATGAACACAATGTATTAAATTTATGAACTCAATTTGCCAATCTCAACAAGTCAATTTTTGTATTATTATCCTTAAATTTAATGTTTACTAAATGATTATTAATTGGATGACCAAATTTAGAACAAAATCAATAGCCAAGGAATCATTTATGATCAAATTAAAAGTCGATGATGAAAAATAAAAATATCACTAGACAAGAAATTGTTTATGGTCCAATAATTAAAAATCAATGATAAAAATTGATAAATGTCAATAGTGAAGGGATCATTACTAGAATTAATTATTTTACATACATGAGGGTAATTCGTGGGTGAAATAATTTTGAACACAAATGTGAGCATAAGAATATTGATTTTACGTTTTTATATGGGATAATCATCACATTTTTTGTTGTTGATTTAATCTCTTAATATAAAATAAAATAGAAATAATAATCCTATTTTAGTCATACATTTTCAATTTTATACAATATAGCCATCAATATAATTGGTTTATCATGTTGTAGATTTAATCTCTCAATATAAAATAAAATAGAAATAATAATCCTATTTTAGTCATTTTTCATAGTTTAGTAGGTTCAAATTGGTATGATAAATATTAATTAAGGATAAGGGTCAAATATAATAGTCCGTACTCCCTCCTACCACCCTTAAAAAATGCAATTGGCACCATCAACTCATCAAAGCTCCGAATTGACCACCTTATTTGTCAAAAAGAACATGTTCATCTCAGGCACAAAGACATTATAATATATAGATTTTTGTAATCCACATACATTATTGGACCATTCACAATTATATAGAGTTATTATAACTAGGGGTGTAAGTGAACATATCTTTCAGTAAATTACTCGTGTTCGTAGTGTCTGTATTCATGTTTAGTATGTGTTTGTTTATGTTCGTTTATTAAATTAAATGATCATAAATAGACAAATTTTAGAGGTCATTTAATAAACGAATAGAGTATGAACATTTGTATGCTCGTTTAGTGTTTATTTAATAATATAATGGTCACAAACATACTCATTTTTTTACTTTTATACGGAGTATTAGATGTTGTTTTATACTTATTTGTATTATTTTTATAGTTGTTATGTTGTTTGTTTGGTTATTGTCCGTGAACATAGACTATTTGTTATTCGTGAACAAATTATATATGATCATGAAAATGTACAAGCTAAGTGTTTGTTTGTTTAGTGGGTAGCTTGGTTGTTCACAAACACAATTAATTGACCAAACAAAGGAACATGTTCACGAATGTTAATGAACACAAGTAGAATTTTAAAAAATCTTAACAAATGAACATGACCATGAACACTATAAAAATCGTAACATACGAATTGAACACGAACAAGTTATTATATGTTAATTTGTGTTCGGTTCGTCTTTAATCCCACATCCCGATCAGATAGAGCATTTAGGAGGATGTAAATCATGGTGGCTCAATGGATCGACAAACAGGGCCAAATGTCGGTTCGCACAAGGGGCCTGCCTACTTTGAGTATAATCCCCACATTGTCACTGTCGCTGCCGAGGTTCGAACATTAGTCTCTTCTCTTAAATACGTACTGCCTACTGAATCAGTGAGCTAAGACCGTTCGAACAAGTCAAGTAACTACCTTGATGCGTTCGCTGATATTCTCTCCCCTCAACATCACACTCTATAAAAAAACTCACTTTAATTTTTATAGCCAATGGAGATGCTCTAAGCCTCTAACACAACTCATTCCTTAGTTTTTTTTTTTTTTTTTTAATTTGACGATCCCAATTTATACACATATTGACTTTGTTAGATAGATCCACTGGTATTTGGTTGCTCCCTTATGTGGGAGGTTTAGGGTTTTAGCCTTGGTGCAGGCGTAGATTGTATATGTGGGTATTCCTCTTTTTCTGTAATAAAAAAAAAATTAAAATCTCTCAAAATGAGTGGAGCATGATTCTCATGCTTGAACGTCACGGGTTCAATTCTTGCTAATTGTCACGATCAAACCAGTTGCATAAGGTCTTCTTAAGTATTTTACTTCTCATGATATGTAGTTTGCAGACTATTAAACAAAAGCGAGACTGTTGCATAAGGTCTTCTTAAGTATTTTACTTTTCATGATATGTAGTTTACAGACTACTAAATAAAAGCGAGATTTGCCCAATGCACACCATTGGATAATGGTTGCGTGTTTCACTTGCCACAAAATAAAAAAGAAATTAAAATGGCATTATTCATCAACATTTGATTTTTTTTTTTCCTTTGTGTGTGTGAAACTTTTTTATTTATGAAACATTACTTATTATATAATTGGTGCAATAATTAGGAAAGGGATATCTCAATATGTTTCATAATCTTATTGGAGTAATATTTCTATATATATTCTATAATTTATTTCTCATATTAGTTGTCCATTAACTCTATCTAAGAAAATACGTGTCATTCTCTTACTTAGTGAGAATTTTGTTATTATACTCTACTAAATTTAAGTTCATCTTGTTATCCAATGTTAGAAAATGCTCCTAATTTAGACGTTTTATTATATTGATAGGATTGTGCTTACCCCATGTATACTCTATTGGGAAATAAAGCAGGAAAATGTCGTAGTAGAACTACTTCGATTTAGGCTAAGAACGGAGCAAAAATGAAAGAATAAGGAAATTTGTGCCGTGTACATGATAATAATACTTTAAAATTGATTTGTGCCGTGTACATAATAACACTTTAAAATCAATTTTTGAAGATTGTGCCGTCTTTAAAGCCCTGTACGGGTATATATAGTGTCTGGGGGGGGGGGGGTATAGACGGGTATATATATAGTGTCTAATATAACTGTCTCCCCAATTTCAGCCACCACAATTAACCGAAGCAATAGGCCACAATTAACCGAAACAATAGGCCACCAAAAAATGTTACACATGTCACACGTGTGAACCGAGCTGAGCAAGCGACAACAGAGCGCACATGGGATTCCCCCTTTCTTTCCCTCCATAATTTTTCAAAGCCTCCTAAAAAGGTTGGTATTTAAATGGATGGAAAATTTCTCATTGAAAAGCAATGTGGGATAAGAGTTGTTAAGAAACTACATCTATTTTGAATGTTATATCCAACATATTCATATGTTTTGCACCGGTCCTAGCATTGTATAGGCTTGGAGTCGGTAAATGATCAAAAAAAAAAAAAAAACTACTACAATTAATTCGTTATGAGACTCAATTTCAATATTTTATTAACTTGGGATACTTATTTGACCTCTTTTTCATAAGAATATTATAATCAAATAAGACTCCTTATTTATATGATTGTATTCAATTTACTTAATTTAGGATTTAGTAATTCCCCCTGTACTTTGCTTACCCACAAAAAAAAAAAAAAAATTGTTAATAAATCTGGTCTCCTTAAATTAAGTGTCTGGAGCCGCCACGAAAAAAAAGAAAAGAAAAGAGTAATAATTAGCACGTAAGCACTACGAAAGCACACGTCACTCGCGTGCTAATTCCTTTCAACGTGCATTCACGTTAGTTGTACAAGTACTACACATTTGATTGGAAAACCATGCACTTTTTAAGGAAATGGATTTTGACTTTCCTCTCATATAATCATTTTTTACTTTAATTTCTACTTTTTTTTTTTTTTTAATGAAAGAAAGATGATTTCTATTAATTAGCGTAAAAAAGAAGATAGTCAGAAATGAAAGAGGGATGAACATCAGTCCACTCTCTACGATGAGACATGGAAAGAGATTTCCAAGCTAATATATGAACAATTCGATTCGCTAATCGTTTAGCAAATGAGATAAAAACATCAGTTAGCAATGACAGTAAATATTTTACATATAATAAATAAGATCAATTGTTCATTGTCATGTACTCAAATTGTGCCTCAATGTTCTCCACTTTGTTAGAATTAGTTAATCAAGCTATAACATTATACTTCAATGTAAATCTAGAGTGTAGTTGAGTGGAAGGGACGCATCCATTATTAACCAAACGTTAATGATCCGATCATTGACTTTGTGTATGAAGCAGCTTAATCACTGCATCGAAGGGTGGAAACCCAAAAAAAAAAATTATACTTCAATGTATATTTTTTGAGAAATTATACAATATCAAATACTACTTTGTCTTATTTTACGTGTTCTGTTAATTATTTCCCCGTCTAATCAACTTTATATTGTTTGCTTATTTTCTTTCTATGCGAGAAGATTTGTAATACTGGGAAGGTCGGGATCTTAATGCCAAAACAAATTATTCTTGGTTGTTAATTTGATGGTAACAATGTGTTGCATCGTGGAAAGAGAGAGAGGAACACAACCCACTCAAAATTAGTAGTACTGTTGTTATTTTCCGTCATAGAGAACCTGAATGTTGATACCAGATTAGGTCGGAATTCTTAAATCACATTACAGTATGTTACATAAGACATATAAATACATGTAACAGAACTTAAGTATAATTAAGACCGTAGAGTCCTACCACAATTTGATTCATTTGGCAGTGTCGTTGGTCAATCGTCATGTTATTCTTAGAAGTGAGCTTTGATTTGTTCTCGAGCCCCTAATCTTTTCTCATTAAAAAAATTAATCTTAGCATGAATTATTCGATAAAGTCATGTAAAATAAAATATAAAAAAAGTTGGTCCATATATATAGGAAAGTATATGACAGATAGAATGGGCACATCGCACATGTAAATGTGAGTCAAGAATTAGGATAATGCTACGTGCAATATAATAAGTATTGCAGTATATGCGTCTAGAACAATTCGTACTCTTATTTTCACCGGTCAACTTTCCATTTTTCTCATTATTAGATTTTAAACAACATTTTATTATTTAATTTAATGCATAATTTTTTTTTTAAAAAAAATACAAAATGAATTAAAACTACACTCTTTCGGTATTGAATGTAGAAGAACACTTTAAAATTTTGTGTATGTTATTCAATTTGGTAAGAGTTTTAATTTAAAAGTTAAAAAGTATACTTAACGGTGGTTTGGTTTGAGGAAACTATTTAAAGAGAAATGAATTTGAAATTTTATAGAAAATAAAATAGCGAAAAGATTAATTACATTGTTTGGTTAGAAATTACTGCGAATATTGATTTTATTGTTTGGTTGGGTTTGAGATTTTAAGGAATAATGTGTATAAAAAACAATATACCCCTACACAATGACAATAATAATAATAACTTTATTGTTGGTAAGCAGATTGTTAATGCAATTAATTGTAAAATCAGAGGACCGCCTGTTATATGAGTAAGCAGCCTTGTTAAATAGTTCTAAACACGACTTTTTCTCCAAGTAAGAATCAAATTCTACGGAAGCAATTTGAGTTAAATTCAAATTAGTCATCTCACAGAGTCACAGTAATTAGCATACAGAAAGTTGTATGCGAAAATAAAATAAAACAAAATAGTTAAGCCAAATTAAATATTAATTTAAAATAGTATATACTTAGATTGAAATTTTGTAATTTGCTCTTTGTAAATGTAAGGTTACTATTGGAACACTATGCTAAAAGTTTATAGGTATATATTTATATATAAATTGACTGAATTATTGTTTGTGTAGCAAAGTCTTCCATAAAATAAGATTTTGAGACCAAATTATTCCATAAAAGACTTTATATATGGACCATATAGTATTCCATAAAAAAAAAAATAGACTACAAAGGAAGTTGTCTGTCTATACATATGCATGATTGTAAATTATTCTTTTAATAATTTATTGAAGAGTTAATTTCACTAGATATCCCTTATTTTTTGTGACAATTTCAAATTTAGTCCCAGACTATTGTTTTTGTCATTTAATATCCTAGACTATTATTTTTTTTAGATACTTTTAGTCCTTCTCATAACTTTAATTTCTTATTTTTAGTAAGGGCATTTCTGTCTCTTCATATTTTTCTTTTGTTATTTTTCTTGTTTCAATTGGTTTAATTAGTTTAGGACTTTATTATAAATCGGTGAAAAATATGATTACTAAAAAACAGAGGTTAGCTTAAGGTGCGTCAGCCTAAAGATTTAGATACGTGATTTTCCTTCTTAAGGTGCGTCGATATAAAGTTTTAGGTGCGTAAGTTTCCTTCTTAAAGTGCATTGTTTTCCTTCTTAAGGTGCGTTGTTTTCTTTTTAATGTGTGTTTTTTTTTTTTTTTTTTTTTTTTTTTTTTTTTTTTTTTCATTCTTAAGAAAAAATAAAATAAAATGAATTTTTTTAATTTCATATAGAGTAAATACCTAAAATGGTCCCTCGACTATAGCTAAATTCACAAATTGGTCTTCGACTTTCAATTTTAACCAATTAAGTCCTTAATTTTGTAATTTTAACACTATTTAGTCATCCGTCTTTTTGACCGTTTGTTGACTGTGATTTTTGAGGATATATATGTAATTTCACGGTCCATCGTCGGTTTTTAAGGTTCCGGTTGCATTTCCAGACCGCACTGTTACATTTGAATCCACTGCCGAAAGCAATCTACCAAATCCTGTCGCATTTCTTCATCCTCCCTTTGGATTCAATGTAGTTGAGTTCGTACCAGAACGAAGAAGACGACGTGTTTCCGAACAGGTGCAACGTCATCCTGGAGGCCTCCACGTGCTTCGACGAGACACAGTTGTTTGTGGCGTTGGACTTGATGAAGATTGCAAATTGGGTTGTAGCGCCGACAATGATGAATTATGCGAAGGTGGATTGTGTTGTGGCAGTAGGTGAAGGCTAGCTATGCGGTGGAGTGTGTCATGGCAGTAGATGAGGGCGGCTGGGTAGTGGCTTGTGGCTGGCCGATAGACTGTGTTACGGCAGTGGATGAGGGCGGGCGGCGATGAAATTACATATATATCCTCAGAGATCACGGTCAACAAACGGTCAAATAGATGGAGGACCAAATCGTGTTAAAATTATAAAGTTAAGGACTTAATTGATTAAAATTGAAAATCGAGGACCAATTTGTGAATTTAGCTATAGTTGAGGAACCATTTTGGGTATTTACTCTTTCATATAACAATTTTAAAATTTCATTGATTTGAGCAATTGATCTATATTTGATCAATGACTCAAATCTAACCCCATTTTTTACCTACGAGCAACCCAGCACTAGGTCAGAACTTCTCCATATATATAAATATAGTTATTTATTTATTTATTTATAATAATTATTCGGAACGGGACAAGGCGAGGAGGGGTATCTCGTCCTCAACGGTCACAATGGGGAATTGTATACATTCTTCGTTCATGTTCACATCGAGGACAGGGCAAATTGCCATCCATAGATAAATTATTGATTCCAAATCTTTAATTTATTACCATTTGTGCAGATTGCCCGATTAAATTCATGATTTTTTTATCTACCTTCAGGTTCTGGATCAGGTTGCCAAATTGGAAATTACTAAAAAGTGAAAGTTATTGTCTCAAGAGTCAAGCATTGTTCTTCCCATCCTAGTCAATAAGACACCAATGAAATTCCACTACTTTGTCTTCTTCAAAAGGTCCCATTCTTTGTCTCTGCCACTCTCTTTAATTTGTCTCTTTTCTTGTCCTCTTCACAAAAAAATTTACAATATCCCCTCAGTCTCAGCAATAATTTCCAAGTCAAATTGCGCGTTTGATCAATGCATGGAACGTATACTTAAAGCAACAATCGTCATCTCCTTCATCTTATTATAGTATTAATCCTGCTCCCTTGAATCCAAGCTATAGAGATAGATAGATTTAGAGAGAGAGAGACATGGCAAGAATCTGTTTCCCCAGTTTGTTGATTCTTCTTTGTCAGATTTTCTTGAATTCCCATTTAGCAGACTCCAATGAAACAACCCAGAATCAAGAGTGTAAGGATTTCACCTGCGGGTTTCTCGTCACTGTGGGATTCCCCTTCTCCGAATCTTCCCGGCCGGATTGCGGGCTGATTAACCTGGATTGCGCCGCAAAACCACACCCCCCGACACTAGATTTGGTCGGGAAGAAGTACGAGGTGGTCGAGAAAGATGGTAATTTTCTCCGCGTCCTGGATCGCGACCTGGAAAACCTTCTCAAGAACAGCAGTTGCGAGACTTTCTACAAAAACCTATCACTCCCACAATCCCCTGTTGTATCCTATGATGTTTACCACTACTTAACGTTGTTCAGATGCGACCTGGGATCGGACAAAAGTGGGCTGGCTGGTTTAGGGAGCTATAATAAGTGTAGCGGCCATGAAGGAGGAGGGTTCGTGGTGTTCTATAAGCAGCGACCGTACGATGATCCTATAAACTATGGGTATGTTGTGGATCGTGATACTCCGGCTGGGTGTTCGAGGATTGAGTTGCCGATTCCTTTGAGCACGGAGAATAAGCCTAATGGTGATGGGCCTTTTGGTCTGTTGAACTCTTCGTTTCTGTTGGAATGGAAGGTTTCTGGGGATTGTTATGAGTGCCGCGACAGAGGAGGGCGATGTATTGTGGATGAGAACAATAGATATCGTTGCTCTAAAGGTACGCTTGCATATGGTAATTGTAACTATAAATACTTGATTGATTGGGTGGCTTGATTAGTTCCTGAGTGGCAGATTATAGATAATAACGTAGGCTCGAGTCTCGATAGTCATTTTAGTGGGTTTCTTTTGTGCATCAGACACTAGTTCTTCTATCTAATGGGTTACTGAGTCACTATAATTTATCACTTCTAACAAACTGGCCAGGTATGGGGTCCCCTTTAAAATTTATCACCTCTAACGAGCTGGTCGGGTGTGGGGTTCGAGGCAGGAGATTTAGCCTTAGTCCTCCAACCCTAAAATTTATCACCTCTAATGAGTTGGTCGGGTGTGGATCCCCAGGCAGGAGATTTAGTCTTAGTCATCCCACCCTAAAATTTATCACCTCTAATGAACTGGTCGGGTGTGGGGTCCCGGGGTAGGTGAGATTTAGCCTTAGTCCTCCCATCTTAATACATTCCTGAATTATCGGATCCACAAAAATCTTGTGGGTCCTAAGGGCAGGGAATTTCACTTTTTTGTGAACAATACCCAATGTGGTGAGTTTCGTGTGGGCACCATACACTGGTCATCCCACCTAATGAGCTACAGAGTCACATACCGTGATTTACCACTGAATCTACAAATCCTGTCGAGTCAAGGTATGCCGTCCTGGGGTGAGAGATTTTGCCATGACCCTCCTACTTAATGAGTTGCTGAGTTACCGTGGAGTGTAAAAATTCTCGGGATTTACCATCTCCACAATTTTGATTTCGGCTTGAGTGTGGAAGTGTCCGCAGGCTAAAAATTTCACCTTTTGTGGGCAAGTATAGATATTTGATTCCCTGATATTTTGCCTTGGATTTGGGTGCAGGGAAAGTAAATTTCAGACTAGTGCTGAGAGCAGGTACAGATCTGCAATTCTCCTCACCTTTTTGTGTTCCTAAAATTGTTTGGTCAATGTGTGCTTATAGTTCTATGATGATCATCAGTTGTAGGTGCAGTTGGATGTGTTGTGGCTATACTCGTTATATTCATGGTGGTGCGTTACAAGAGACGGCGGCGCAATTCTTTATACGCACTTTCAAGAAACACGTCCTCTGATGGGGGAGACCTGGAGGGGAGCAACAAGGACTATGGAGTTCCCATCTTCTCCCACAAGGAGCTTCAGAAGGCCACAAACCATTTTGCTTCCTCTAGAGAACTTGGAGATGGAGGTTTTGGGACTGTTTACTATGGTAAGAATTATGAAGTTTGTGTTAGGATCAAACGTTTATCACTCATGCCAAAAGCTATAGCTGAAGGCCGCCCTCAACAATTCCCAGTCATCGGGTACTAAACATGGCCCTTTATCGGCCCTCCAACAATCGCATGACCTAGTTCTCATACCACTTGTTTGGCACAACTTATTTCTTTACTTATAGACCTCCATCACATTATTCGAGACAGACTGGGTGTTGGACTTAGTCTTTAGGGGCTTTACCGGCCTCCGCCCAACAATCTCTAGCCACTGATACTAGAAATGACTCCTTTACCGGCTCCAGTGTTGCAAAAATCGTGCCTAGGCGCCCGCCTAGCCCCCTAAGCCGGGCCTAGCAATTTTTACAACATTGACCGGCTCTGCCCACAGTTTGTTAGGATCAAAAGTTTATCACTGTACCAAAGGTTATAATTAGTAGCGAATATACAACTTTTTTTTTCTAGACGTAGTCCTACAAGTCTTCGCCTCCCCCCGATGCTAGACTTAGACATTTAACTAGTAGCAAAGACACAATTTTATTTCCTGACTTGGCCCTTTAGGCCTCCGCCACCTGATACTAGATTTGGCCTTTAACTAATAGAGAAGGCACAACTTTATTTCTGGACTTGGCCTTTCAAGCCTTTGCCTCCTGGTTCTTAACTGAGCTTTAAAGAAGGCGCAATTTTATTTCTGGACTTCGACGTTCACGCCTCCGTGCTGCCCAACAATTACCCCAGCACATGTCAACCTTAATTGTTTCCCATCACCTGCCAACCTTAACTACACACAGTTTGCTCTTGTTGAGACTCAAACCCATAACCTATGCTTTGATACCACTTGTTAAGATCAATTTCTATTCTTAAATATGTAGAGTGGTTATGTTTGGATTGGTTTGGAAGTAGTGATGATTGTTGGATGTTACAGGTAAGCTTCAGGATGGGAGAGAAGTTGCAGTGAAGTATCTTTATGAGCACAATTACAAGAGGATGGAGCAGTTTGTGAATGAAATAGAGATTCTTGCCAGAATAAGGCATCCAAATCTTGTGACTCTATATGGATGCACATCCCGGCGCAGCCGCGAGCTCCTCCTGGTTTACGAGTACATTCCCAATGGAACGGTCGCCGATCATCTCCACGGTGCAAGAGCAAAAGATGGCTACCTGATATGGTCCATCAGGATGAACATCGCGGTGGAAACCGCGAGAGCGTTGGCCTATCTGCACGCTTCGGACATAATCCACCGTGATGTCAAGACTGCCAACATTCTCCTGAACGACCATTTCTGTGTCAAGGTCGCGGATTTCGGGCTGTCTAGGCTTTTCCCCACGGACGTCACCCATGTCTCGACGGCCCCACAGGGCACCCCGGGCTACGTTGACCCGGAGTACCACAAGTGTTACCAGCTCACAGACAAGAGCGATGTTTACAGCTTCGGGGTTGTCCTGATTGAGCTCGTGTCATCGATGCCTGCCGTGGACATAAACAGGCATCGGGACGAGATCAACTTATCGGACTTGGCATTGAAAAGGATTTTGAACTGCCAATTTAGTGAGTTGGTTGATCAAACTTTAGGGTTTGAATCAAATCTTGCAGTGAGGAGGATGACCACTTTGGTAGCGGAGTTGGGTTTCCAGTGCTTGCAATTGGACAAGGAAATGAGGCCTACAATGGAGGAAGTTTTGCAGAGATTGGTGGAGATTCAAGGGAATGATTATGGAGATGAGATAGAGAAGAAGAGTGAAAATGGGGTTTCAAATTTGCATCCAAAGAGTATAGAGATTCCCAATTCCCCAGAATCAGAGATTCCTCAGTCTCCTGAAGCAGATGATGTTGTTCTGCTCAAGAAATTTAAGGTTCCTGTCTCTCCAAATTCTGTGATCCACAAGTGGGTTAGTACTACTTCAAGTATAGCTAGCACCCATGAATGAGAATGAAATTAAAGTCTTTTCATGGCTTCCCTCTATAAGTGAGAGGGCTAGGATTCTTGTTTTGGGGCCAAGATACCATTCAAGAGGGAAATGGGTTGAGTTCTGAAACATACAACTCAGAATGCACATTCAAATAGCGGTTACGAATTTTTTCATAAATTAACGACAAAAGAATATATGTGCGGATTACTTGACCAACCAGGGATAGGTAGATCCCTGACTTGAGAGGAAGAGATGCTTGAATTTACCTGTATAGAATTCTCTTGTAGCATATGAATAAGTAAATAAATTATTTTAATATTTTTTTAAAAAATGCTTACTTCAGACAAAATTTTAGACCTGTGACTTATGAATTGATTGATTCTAATCATTCTATTGTAAATTAATCACATAAATTCAAGTTGGTGTATACAAATTTGTATTGTGTATCTAACATTTTTCTTTTGTTTCTTGATTGCGAAAGGTGAATGATTCATAAAATTTGTGTTTGAGTGGTCATGGCTGCAAATTATAATGTGGACCAGGCAGCTTTTAAACTTCATTGACGCGCGGCCATGGGCAAAGGACCATAAGGAGGTAAATCAGTTTGAAGGCAATTAAATTTGTAACATTACGATTATTAAATCAACAGTCTGATCAACTTAACTTAACATGTAATTAACATATTATGTACTTTGAACCTAATAAATTATGCACCAATAGTACCAAAGTTGTTTATTATTACACACAAAAAAAAAAAAAAAAATGACACCACTAAAGAAATTGCTTAAAAAAATAACAAAATAACGTAATTTATATCAATGCCCGCCTTACAAGGTAGACAGACTCTGACCCACGATATAAGATAATGTGAGAAAACACTAGAAATGCCAAGGAGAAAGCCACCAATCATTATATCGTAGACCCTAGTCCTATACGACGTCGTTTTAAATTTTAATTTTGATAACAACAGTTCATTGTTCAGTTCACGTTACAGTTTTTTTTTTTTTTTTTTTTTTTTTTTTTTTTTTTTTTTCTGTAGAGCATGTGTATGTGTCTTGTGTTATTTGTTTTTGTGTCTCATGTTATGCAATTATGTACCTTGTAAGCATATGAGTTCTGTACCTGAAATAAAGTAAATATAACATGTGCTTTTGTGTCTTATGCTATGCGTTTCTGTAATTCTGTGTCTTGTGTAATGTGTTTTTGTGTCTTATGTTATACAATTCTGTACCTTAAGAAAATTGATTATATACCTGAATTAAAGTAAATATATAACATGTGTATTTGTCTTGTGTTATATGTTTTTGTGTCTCATGTTATGCAATTCTGTACATTAAACGTATGGATTTTGTACCTGAAATAGATTAGTAGTTGTGCAATTATTTTAGGCCGTAAAGCACTAAAGCTTGATATTAATATGTAAGTGGTTAAATTAATTATTTGTAAATATTATGACACATCATATTATGTTGACATGACAATGATAATGTTAATGTCACGCTAGTAAAATAAATATTTTAAAAACACATGAACTAAATTAAACAAGATTATATATACAAAGACGTCACAAGCTAAACATAGAAGCAAAGTGTAACACTTTAATAATTAGTTACACTACAATTGTCGTTAGTCATGTTAAACATATGTAGTTATCATTCCACCTCGTTCAATCTTAGGTAAGCATATTCACTTTAATTCATTCTCTCTTTACATGTATGTCCTATTTACATTCATCTAAAACTATAAATTTAGAATGACTACAGCGAATATACAAAACGGCAGTAACTATAATGATAGCCAGAAGTCTTACCTTTTTTATTGGAAGGTTTACAAAAGATTCCCACAGCTTCAATGGTCTCATACTCTCATAGCATTAATATACAATCAATGTTTCTGCATTTCTGGTGTGGGGGACGAGCAAAAACATTCTCTGGCTTCTAATGCACTGCCACACACAAAGAAAATTTCGGTTTAGAAATATATTTCCACCAATACTACGTTACTACCACAGATGAAGATACATCAATTCCGGACAATAGGATTGTATATTCCTGAGATATCACGTTACTCGGTATCCCAATCAATCAAATTTCAATATTTCATTGATATTTAGAGAGTTCAAATATTAGAACCTGCAAGCAAGAACGATGCATTCTCTGTCTAAAATGCCAACGGGATGACCACCCTTATCCTCCACATGCTCTAGAATAACAGGTAGCTGATTTAAACCATGCCTGTCCATCAGAGTTTGAGCAGAAAGGAGAGTTGTATTTGGTGTTACAGTCCACAACACCCGACACCCATTCTCAGTGGAAGAACAGAGTTGAGAGACTATAAGATCCTAAAAAGAAAACCAGTTGTTATCATTGAGAAACATCGCCTCTTCTAACATATCTAAGAAGGAAGTTACCTCATGTCTTTCAGTTTTCGATCTTTGCGCTTTCCCATATTGCTGGATATCATCAAGTGTCAACAGACCAAGAAGAAAATTATTGTCATCAACTATTAGAGCGCGGGATTGCTTCTCAGCTAACATGAGAGACACAACCTCCATAAGTAAAGTGCTCATTAGAACAGTTATGTACTCTGTTCTCATGGCCTGTGAGACAAGGATCTTCGTTGCCCATTCACCTATATCATCATCATATTCATTTAGGCAGAGTGAACTCTCAAGTTCACAAAGGTCACCTTCTCGTGATTGTTCTACATGAGCAGGGCCAGTAAAGGAAGGAATAGGCGGGACTGAAGGTGTTTCCTGTGGTTGGGCTGTATAGGGTTTCTCGTCCTTCATTTCCTTGACATCCTCCTTTGTCATTCTCGTAATCTGGCCAGATGTAATCCAAGATGACATCCCCACTGCTCCTAAAAGGGGCAAAACTATCCGATAATCCTGTGTCAGTTCAAAGAGTAGCAGAACTGCAGTAAGAGGCACCTGGCATACACCGGCAAGAGTAGCAGCCATGCCAACCTGTATCATAATGGTGGAACAAGAGAAAGAATTCATGTGTTAAAAAGTGATATATAGCTTTTACAGAGGATTAAATTGCAGAGTTGAAAGCATGATACTCGTTTATATAGCACAATGATTAATTCATACCAGGCCATATGATTGCGGTGAAGCAACATCCAAGGAGATATGTAAGATGGGATTAGCTTGAGAGATGAAGCCAAGAATTTTAGCATAAGCCATTCCTGTAGCAGCACCAATAAAGAGTGAAGGTGCATAGTAGCCTCCAACCAATCCAGTGGCTCGGCATAATGAAGTCGCTACTATTTTGACAACCACCAGCTGTAGCAACAAATCGGTGGAAAGACCTTTGACTAATGGGCGAGATTCTAACAAAATGTCAACATTCTGAAAACCCCAGTAAAGAATTTCGGGATATGCCAATGCTATAAGCCCAACAGAAACCCCACCAACTATAGGGAAAACTGATTTTGGTGGGTCAATGGTCTGTTGGATATTGTTGACTGCAAGAAACATAAGAGACGTGCACCTAGATAATGCCACTGAAACGAATCCACAGAGAATACCAAGCAAAAGATAAAGCGGTAACTCTGATTCAGAAGGAAAGAAGATTATTGTTATGCAATATAATACAAAAGCGTCAAAAAAGTAAACATAAACAGCAAACAAGAAATTACCAGTTGGAGAATGAAAATCATAATCAGGGATTGCAAAGGCAGGTTCAGACCCTAAGCCTATTTCTGACACTACAGAAGCTACCACAGCACTGAGAATGACCATTGAGGTTGTATTTGTTAATGATAATGATGATTCTGAAGGTGATGGCCACAAAACTGATTCTACAGCAAAAAAACAACCCGCCACAGCAGCATTGAAACCTTGAAAACCAAAAAGTGAAAAATGATTTAGAAGTGAATTAAAATATATGATAGGAAAATATTAGCTCTACTTGTGTCAATAATTTTATATTTGCAGAACTAGTACTACTTTTCATCTATTTCAACAAGTCTAAAATTGTTTTCCTTTATTATTATTTTTTATTGTTTTTCACCACTTTCAATGTCCAGATTTTTCTTCTGTTTTTTTTTTTTTTTTTTTTTTTTTTTTTTTTTTTTTTTTTTTTTTTGTGGGTTTTTGCTTCACTTTCTTCAAGGTTTATATATCAGAGCAAACATCCTAAGGAACTAAGATAAAGATAGAAGTCACTAATCAATATCACTGCTTAAATGTGCCATATATAGATCACCTTTAATCACTACACTGCAGGCAGGGTTACGACTACTTCATAGCTCCAAAACTGGACTACGATAATATAGTTGTGCACAAGAAGGGTTTACACTAGTTCTATACAATTTATTAGCAAGCTCAAGAAAAGCCAAAAAATAGTAATGAGCAACAACATTGTCACACAAAACATATCTACAAGGTCTAAATCTCAAACAACCAAGATGGCGACATAAACAATTTAATTCCAAAACAACAACCAAGCCATTAACAAACACGAACAAATTACACAGAAATATTTAGGCAGCGCATGAATCCGTCAAATTCACAAATCCATAAACAACATGCTATTTAAACTTGACCCAACACTCATTGCGGTGAAGAATGAAAGAGAACACCTTATTAAGAAGAAGTTCATGTAATATGATGTCAGTACATAGTTTTAAAAAGATGGAAGGAGAAAGGAAAAGTAAACTTAATACTCAAAGCAGTTGCAGCATTAAAATATTGTTATTTGTTATTTGTTAGCAATTTCTCTACCAAACCCCTGGGCCACTAGTTTGTAATTCCTTGAACCCAGAAACCATGGACATCAAATTCAAGATTGTCCAATGTCAAAGTCATAATCATGCTGGAAACAACAATGCCTGAGATATGCAGGAACACATGCATGCGCCAAATTTTATGTCCTAATTGTAGTTTTATTTAATTTTATGGGTCATATGCTCCTTTATCTGGAGATAATTGTCAGGGAAAATTTGATGGCAATTGGCAGATTAACTGATGATAAAGTCCAATGAGTTTGGAATATGAAATTTTATTTATCTAACATTCTAACTCTCAATGGTCTTATATGTGAATTACTCTTCTTCTTTTTTTTTTTTTATTGGGCCACATTCATGTTATAATTCTTTTTCTAATTTCACATTGATTTTGTGTGTGAGTGTAGGCTTGTCACCTGGTGTATATAACAGTCTGTATAAAAATAAAATTAATAATACGTGGCTACTGTTATGTCTCTCATGTGTCCAATTCTTCAAAAAGTCTGTATCTTCAAATCCAACATGATACTTATGACAGTATATGTACTTTGAACCTCAGCCTAGCAATTGTATTTATCTGAAATGTGAGATATCCACTGGCTCTCCCTGCCCCCACATAATATAAATAAATAATCCAAAGCACATCAGCAAGGAATCACACTGAATCAACTCCACCAACAATCCAATTTGTTTCTTTTTTTTTTCCCCCCATTTGGGAGAAAAATAGAAACTTGCTTCTTAAAGTTTTCATAAGCTTCAGCTATTGTACAGGTTTAGGTTGAGTAGCAATAATTAGAAATATTTTCACCTAAAAGAGCTTTACAGATTTTTAAAATATGTGTTGATAATTTATAACCATATTTCAACAGCTTAAAGAACTAAAAGAAAGAAGGAAATTCACATTATCTACAGGAGTGATGGTTTAGTTGGAATACCAACCAGAAGATATTCCAGCAGCAGATCCTGCAGCCCGAAGTGACAGCTTTCTTTGAGCACCTCTATCAAAGAAAGGACCAAATCCCTTTGCAATGGAGTTACCAATCTCAACACTTGGACCTTCAGGTCCTAATGAATTCCCCGTTCCTAGTGTGACACAAGCAGCCAGTGTCTTTAAAAATGATTGCACTAAAGACTTAACTTGTGATCTTGAATCTCCTTTAATGGATACATCTAGTGTGGTTCGCAGAAAATTTAATAAGCTGACTACCAAACCCCCACAAGCTGGCACTAAGATTACACGTCCCCAAACTACCTCTTTGGGCTCCTCTCGTAACCATGAGGCACCCTGATCTGCAATGCCATCCCAACAAAAATCACGTATTTCATGCACCTATAACATGAAATGTGCATCATCACGAACTATTAGCAGGTCAATAACCTCCATGAATCCAGAAGTAAGCCCCAATAGAAATATAACCACTCAACAGCAAATTGTTTAAAGAAAATGGTTCAAGTTACACAAATGTATCCTTATTACCTTTGCAGAAGATAAAAATACAGAGTAAATTCTCAACTATTGACTGAACTTAAGTTCCAGATTGGAATGTAGGAAAGCAAATATCATCAAAACTTGAAAGGATCACTAAATGTCACTACTGTAGTTTGAATTAATTGCACATCTGATTTCAGATTGTACAGTAAATAATCGTGAAGATTTCATTCTTTCACATTCCAAACCACGTATCTCAGAGCCATTCTAAAGAAGATTTCACTATAAATGTCACGATCGCTGGAAGTTAAGTTCGTGGTGAAGTGTTCAGCCAAATTACTATCGCTCACCATATCACTGCACAACTTATCACAGAAATAGGGAAACAAAAAATTAAAAAGAAACGAAAGAACAACGACGTACCGCAATATTGAAGAGTACAACGCAGATACCGGTAAAAAGACCGACAAAGCAGGCCGAAACTATAGCGATGTTTCCTTCTGTGATCATGCTCTCTAGCATGGCAACAGAGCTTTTCGGATGATCATAGTTCTCCGCTTCGCCTCCTAGCATTGTCTGTGGTTTTGTAGGGTTTTGATCATCGCTACCGCCAAAATGTCCGGGGCCAGAAGCTCGGAGCCGGAGCCGGAGCCGGGAATAAGATACCGTACGACAGTATGCATCCACTGTTCCGTAGCTGAATGGAGGAATGGGGTGAGAGACTCCATTGCAGAAAGACACAAAGGTTTGGCGAGGAACTGTGGAGGACTTGAGATGCGAGATAGGATGAGGTGGGGCACTCCCTCCACCACACGTTCGGAGTGCTCCCATACTCCTTATCTGTTGCAGACAGCAGACTGTGCTCTTTGTACGAACGCAAGGGATTGTTTACTTATATCATGTATATACTCATATTTTAACATGTTAGACTTTATTTTAACATGTTAGACTTTATGATAAATAATTATTAGCTGATTGAATTAGTAAGTTGATTAATTGATAACATTAAATAATTGTCAAAAAAAAATTTAATAAATTAACTGTTAGTTGAAGATTGATTATTTATAAAATAAATTTTTCAAAAAGTTGATAAAAAACTATTTTGAGCAGTTTTTTAAATTTTAGTATTTTGAAGCAAAAACCGTTACAAAAATATAATTCACCAAACACTAATATTAGTTATTTAACCAAGTTAAACCGTTGATAGGTTAACTATAACCTAAAAAGAAAACAAATATTTAAAATTAAATGCTGGCCGGCTTTACCCTCCTTTATCCGGGCTTGGGACCGGCTGCTTTCCCAGGCAGAGTTAAAAAGCAAAACCAAATTAACAATAAAATTAAAACCAAATTAACAATAAAAACAAGTTCACTATTCCTCCAAAAATGAAAAACGAAAAACAAAAAACAAAACAAGAATAAAATATAAAATATTTCAAACTAAAGATGCAAACATTACACAGTTGCCGAATTATGAAACAAGCTCATAATCCCCATGGTAACCATGAATTATAATTTATATATATTTATATATAACGATAAAAGATGATACTGAAATTTGGGGGAAAAAACCATGAATTTGAATTTCTGATGAAAGGAACCTTCTCTGGGTAAACTTGTACCAGAAGGAGAAAAACTTGTTCCAAAGACAACAGAAATGAGATGTACATGCAGGGAATATGAAACCTTAAGTGAGAACTGCTAGAACCTCTTAACTGTTATATTCAGATGGAGAAATATCTGTCAACATTCAAAGCAATCAAATAAACTGTCATTAAAGAAAACTATATGTTCAACAATCAAAAACAAAAACATAAGAATACACATTTTTGAACAAAACCAGCAATTCTCATGAGATTATGATAACATTTTTGTTGATATCTATGTTGAACCTTTACTGCATATACGATTGGACACCTTGAGCCACCCAAAATATATCTCCAGTTAAGAATGAACCTGGTTGATGAACAATGAAGTAAAGCTTTCTTTGAACTTCACAAAAGAGAGACAATTCTCTAGAAAGGCAGTCCAAGTAGGAGCATCTTCACAAAAGGAGAAATCATAAACTGACACCTTCCTGACAGGCAATCATCAATTACATAAAGCTACCTTTGTACTCTTAAAAAATCAGAGGAACAGTCTTTCACTAGGGAGAAACCATTCTCTAGAAAAGCATTCTTCAAGGAGTGCAGAAAACAAGTGACAAACAAAACCAGAGACAAATGCCAACATACTCCAAGTAATTAGTTTCTCTGTATGAGAATTATGCCTCCAGAAAATGTAAGTGGCAAAATAAATCATGAGACAAGACAAAGAACAAAACATGGGCTGGATATCTAGGGAAAATAATATCTAAAACAATAATACCTCAGTAGCTGGACTCTAGCTCCAAGTAGGGCAAAACTAAATCAACATCTACTGTTGCTTCAGAGTTAGGTGGCCATTACCAAGGATGTCTCAGACCAGACCGATTTATTATAGCATCCATAAACATCAATCAGTAACATGGCATTAAAATCAAATCCCAAAACTTAGTAGCATCAGAAGTAGTTGACATCATATACTGTTCCTTAAGAATCATGTGGTTGTTACCAAAGGATGTCTCAGACGGGGACCTGGATTTTGCATATAATCAATAACATGGCATTAAATCCCAAAACTTAAGTGTCGGAAGTAGTTGATTCCTGAAAGCTACCCTGGTCGGAAGTTCTTCGCAGAACACCCTACACTACACACTAGAAACAAGAAACTATCTATAACAATCAAGAATTTAGACTTAAATTTTCCTTACTGAAGTCCTCTTGATGTTCTTCAAAATATACAAAGAGCAAAGAACCCAATATAAATTCATATATATTCAAACAAAAATATAAGGCTAATATTGGAGTGGGGAAACAATGAAAAAAGTTGGTATAGTTTATGTCAAAAACCAAAGAGTACAAATTTTTGGGAACTGAAAACATCCAAAATTCCAACACAAGCATGAAAACATCCAAAATGCTGCCTAGCTTTCCCCTCCTCCTTTATCCGGGCTTGGGACCGGCTGCTTTCACAGGCGGATTTAAAAAGCAAAACCTAATTAACACTAACAACAACAGGATCAATGAGCATGCATCTCCAGCTTATACAAACATAGAATAATCAATAATGTAAACTTTACCAAATTCAACATTCAGACAATTAAAACTTACAGACCGAAAAACATTTTACAGTTCCAAACAAAAGTCAGAGGGACCTTTTCATCTTAAGGAATAAATTCATGTTGTTTAAAAGCTTGCTTCATTTTTATTTTTTTTAGTAACAGAGTAAAATATTTTTAAGAAAGTTATATTTTTTAACACTAAAACAAAAAGATCTTCCACTATTGCTAAACATGAAATTCAGGCAAATATTCACTTACAAGAGTGCAAGATAACTCAAATTATGAACCCAATATAAACAGGTATCTTTTTGCTATTTTCAGCTTTTGACAAAAGAGTAACAGAGTGCAAGACCAAGCATGAAAAACATATTTACCAATAAAAAGTTCAGAAATGCAAGAAAACTTTTAATTCTTTCCAATTCCCATATAAATATCAAACAAAATGGTGACAACTGAAGAGCGAACATATATACAATCTTATTTCATCATCTGAGCAAAACTACAAAAGCTTAAAAGAGCAGAGCTTAGCACCAGAAGCAGAGTTGTGAACAAAACTAGCAATTATCACATGGCTGCTTCATAAGCCACCCAAAATGAATATTCAATGAACCCCTTGGAAATGACTAGACATAATATCCGTAAGGAAGATTAATCTACTTGGAGCATTTCCCTAAATCAGTAAGTTTTTCAACATCAAAGATCAGCTAAAGAAGCCTTCACAAAAGAGAGATCATCCTCTAAAAGCAGTCCAAGTAGGAGGGTAAGAACAAACAACCACTTCTAGCAGACATGAAGCAGTCCAAGGGTCTATATCTTCGATGTTCCTTTCTAAAATAAATGAAGTTTATCATGTTCTCTTTATGAGCATTCTTCACAACGAGAAATCATAAACAACTTAAAGCTTGTTGACAGGCAATCATCAATTAAACAAAGCTATCTTCGTACTTCAAATTATCAGAGAAGGCAGTCTTCACAAAGGTAAAACTTTTCTCTAGAAAGCAGTCATCAAATAGGAGGGCAGAGAACAAGTGACAAAAAAACCATAGAAAGGTTAATCAGCACACGCTGCAATCCATTGTCATCAGTAAAGGAAAGGTTCCCCCATCAACTCAAATGACACAAAGTATCCAATTCAGATGCCAGAAAGAATATCCACTGCTAAATCCTGCGTTTTTTCCCAAAGTCCAATGACAAATCTCACAGATCATCAATCAAGAATACTCAAATGGTTGGAAAGAAAGAATATCAGTCACTAACTCCAGCATATCCACCACAAGTATTGAGGGAAGCAGATAAATGCTCCCAATAACAAGCTTCAGACATACTACAGGCAAGAGGACCAGCATATCTACCAGAAGTATTGAGGAAAAAGGCACATACATGCTCCCTACAACAAGCTTCAGACATAGTACAGGCAAGAGGACGCATTATTCTATTAAACACCCAGTAGTTGGTTACTCTATATATGAATTGTCTCAAGACCTCTGACCCTTCCAACACAATACATCTAGACCTGCAATTATGCATTAGAATAAACAGAAATGTGATTTTACTTAATTAACACATAGTAAAAGAGTGGAGAAAATTTTTGAAATCACAACCAAAAATATCATGGACAAATTTTTTTAGAAGGGATAGAACCAAGCTTAGCATTATTAGATTATTGAACCCCAATAATGGATCAAACCTAGGAAGAATAACCAAAACATCAAAGAACTCCCCACAAAATTAAATCTAATCAAATATTAAATGTGTTTACTAGTGAAGGGAAATCAGAAAGATTGTCAAACCGATCCACATCATTCAACCAAGCATGCTATGAGTGATGAAGGAATAGAAACAAGCTTGTCAAACCAATCAACGTCGTTCAACCCAAAAGCTTGATGCTGAAACCGAATCCGTGATCCAAACTACATCAAGCAATGACAGACAAACCAGCAATACATAATCGGAAAGAGAAATTGAAAGCCACCGATCAATATAAACTCAAAATTTTCAGAAAACCAAGAATAGGATAACTGAACGCTTAATAATCAAACCGATCTATCCGCTCAACAAGAACATATGCAGATTACGTTCGTTACACCTCTTCCTAACCTGTGAGCCACAATATTACAAAATTCATCAAAGCTGGGAAGAACTATGAGAATTGAGTGCATTGAAAAATCAGATAAGTTTGACAAAACACTTCCAAACCAAATAGGTCAATAACCCCCCGCTGCAGTCCATTGTGCACCACAAGTTGAACTACACCTCAAAAGAACATCAAGCCAGAAACGAACCCCAGCATTAATATGGCCAAAGGTACAAATACTTCACTGATTATTTGATGAATGAGAGATAACCGGGCATTGTTGATGCATCAAACTGAACTTTGGATAAACAAGGCACGTCACTAATGATAATCAAAGGACTCCATGGAGAAAGGATCTATATGCTGCCTCTACGAATTAGGTTAATCAGCCACACAATCTTGGATTAAACCTAGAAAGGACATCAAGCACAAAGAAACAAACAATGATAATGATAAGGAGAGAGGGCAAAAGCACCCAAAAAAAAAAAAAAAAAAAAAGAATAATTAAACCAACACCAAACCAAAGTTTTCACAAATGGAAGTTGTCCAGATCCGACCCTTCTAACACAATACATCTAGACTGCATGGATCAAACCTAGGAAGAATAACCAAAATATCAAAGAACTCCCCACAAAATAAAATTTAATCTAATCCAATATTAAAGGTCTCTACTAGTGAAGGGAAATCCGAAAGGTTGACAAACCAATCCACATCATTCAACCAAGCATGCTGATGAGTGATGAAGGGATAGAAACAAGCTTGTCAAACCAATCAACGTCGTTCAACCCAATAGCTTGATGCTGAAACCGAATCCGTGATCCAAACTACATCAAGCAATGGCAGACAAACCAGCAATACATAATCGGAAAGAGAAATTGAAAGGCCACCGATCAATATAAACTCAAAATTTCCAGAAAACCAAGAATAGGATAACTGAACGCTTAATAATCAAACCGATCTATCCGCTCAACAAGAACATATCCAGATTACGATCGTTACACCTCTTCCTAACCTGTGAGCCACAATATTACAAAATTCAACAAAGCTGGGAAGAACTATGAGAATTGAGTGCATTGAAAAATCAGATAAGTTTGACAAAACACTTCCAAACCAAATAGGTCAATGACCCCCCGCTGCAGTCCATTGAGCACCCACAAGTTGAACTACACCTCAAAAGAACATCAAGCCAGAAACAAACCCGAGCATTAATATGGCCAAAGGTACAAATATTTCACTGATTATTTGATGAATGAGAGATAACCGGGCATTGATGCATCAAACTGAACTTTGGATAAACAAGGCACGTCACTAATGATAATCAAAGGACTCCATGGAGAAAGGATCTATATGCTGCCTCTACGAAATATGTTAATCAGCCACACAATCTTGGATTAAACCTAGAAAGGACATCAAGCACAAAGAAACAAACAACGATAATGATAAGGAGAGAGGGCAAAAGCACCCCAAAAAAAAAAAAAAAAGAATAATTAAACCAACACCAAACCAAAGTTTTCACAAATGGAAGTTGTCCATATCCGACCCTTCGAACACAATACATCTAGACCTGCAATTATGCAGAAAAATAAACAGAAATGTGATTTTACTAAATTAATAATAGTAAAAGAGTGGAGAATTTTGGAAATCACAACCAAAAATATCATGGACAAACTTTTTTAGAAGGGATAGAACCAAACTAGATAAAACCACTAATGATCATCACACGGGTGCTCTACATGGAACGTCTTAGCATTAGATAAATGAACCCCAATATTGGATCAAACCTAGGAAGAATAACCAAAATATCAAAGAACTCCCCAAATAAAATCTAATCAAATATTAAATGTGTCTACTAGTGAAGGGAAATCTGAAAGATTGTCAAACCGATCCACACATCATTCAACCAAGCACACTCATGAGTGATGAAGGAATAGAACCAAGCTTGTCAAACCAATAAAGGTCGTTCAACCCAAAAGCTTGATGCTGAAACCGAATCCGTGATCCAAACTACATCAGGCAATGGCGGACAAACCCAGCAATACATATCTACATCAGGCAATGGCAGACAAACCCAGCAATACATAATCAAAAAGAGAAATTGAAAGCGAACGATCAATATAAACTCAAAATTTTCCAGAAAACCAAGAATAGGATAACTGAAAGCTTAACGCTTTATAATCAAACCGATCTATCCGCTCAACAAGAACATATCCGGACTACGTTCGTTAGACCTCTTGCTAACCTGTGAGCCACAATATTACAAAATTCATCAAAGTTGGGAAGAACTATGAGAATTGAGTGCATTGAAAAATCAGATAACATCATTCAACCAAGCACACTCATGAGTGATGAAGGAATAGAACCAAGCTTGTCAAACCAATAAAGGTCGTTCAACCCAAAAGCTTGATGCTGAAACCAAATCTGCGATCCAAACTACATCAGGCAATGGCAGACAAACCCAGCAATACATAATCAGAAAGAGAAATTGAAAGCGAACGATCAATATAAACTCAAAATTTCCAGAAAACCAAGAATAGGATAACTGAAAGCTTAACGCTTTATAATCAAACCGATCTATCCGCTCAACAAGAACATATCCAGACTACATTCGTTAGACCTCTTGCTAACCTGTGAGCCACAATATTACAAATTCATCAAAGTTGGGAAGAACTATGAGAATTGAGTGCATTGAAAAATCAGATAAGTTTGACAAAACACTTCCAAACCAAATAGGTCAATGACCCCCTGCTGCAGTCCATTGTGCACCCCCCCAGTTGGAACTACACCTCAAAAGAACATCAAGCCAGAAATCAACCCGAGCATTAATATGGCCAAAGGTACAAATATTTCACTGATAATTTGATGAATGAGAGATAACCGGGCATTGATGCTTCAAACTGAACTTTGGATAAACAAGGCACGCAACTAATGATAATCAAAGGACTCAATGGGGACTGGATCTATATATGCTGCCTCTAGGAATAAGGTTAATCAGCCACACAATCTTGAATTAAACCTAGAAAGGACATCAAGCGCAAAGAAACAAACAACGATAATGATAAGGAAAAAGAGCAAAAGCACCCCGGAAAAAAAAGAATAATTAAACAACCAAACCAAAATTTTCACAAATGGAAGTCGTCCAGATCTGACCCTTCCAACACAATACATCTAGACCTGCAATTATGCAGAAAAATAAACAGAAATGTGATTTTACTAAATTAATACATAGTAAAAGAGTGGAGAAAATTTTGGAAATCACAACCAAAAATATCATGGACAAATTTTTTTAGAAGGGATAGAACCAAGCTTGATAAAACCACTAATGATCATCACAGGGCTTCTCTACGTTGAACCTCTTAGCATTAGATTAATGAACCCCAATATTGGATCAAACCTAGGAAGAATAACCAAAACATCAAAGAACTCCCCACAAAATTAAATCTAATCAAATATTAAATTGTCTACTAGTTAAGGGTAATCCGAAAGATTGTCAAACCGATACACATCATTCAACCAAGCATGCTGATGAGTGATGAATGAAGAGAACCAAAGCTGTCAAACCAATCCACGTCGTTCAACCCAAAAGCTTGATGCTGAAACCGAATCCATGATCCAAACTACATCAAGCAATGACAGACAAACCAGCAATACATAATCGGAAAGAGAAATTGAAAGCCACCGATCAATATAAAATCAAAATTTCCAGAAAACCAAGAATAGGATAACTGAACGCTTAATGATCAAACCGATCTATCCGCTCAACAAGAACATATCCGGATTACGTTTGTTATATCTCTCTTGCTAACCTGTGAGCCACAATATTACAAAATTCATCAAAGTTGGGAAGAACTATTGAGAATGATTGCATTGAAAAATCAGAAAAGTTCGACAAAACACTTCCAAACCAAATAGGTCAATGACCCCCTGCTGCAGTCCATTGTGCACCCCCCAAGTTGGAACTACACCTCAAAAGAATATCAATCCAGAAACGAACCCGAGCATTAATATGGCTAAAGGTACAAATATTTCACTGATTATTTTTTATGAATGAGAGATAACCGGGCATTGATGCTTCAAACTGGTCTTTGGATAAACAAGGCACGCCACTAATGATAATCAAAGGACTCAATTGGGACTGGATCTATATGCTGCCTCTAGGAATAAGGTTAATCAGCCACACAATCTTTGGATTAAACCTAGAAAGGACATCAAGCGCAAAGAAACAAACAAAGATAATGATGAGGAGAAAGGGCAAAGCACCCAAAAAAAAAAAAAAAAAGAATAATTAAACCACAACCAAACCAAAATTTTCACAAATGGAAGTCGTCCAGATTTGACCCTTCCAACACAATATATCTAGACCTGCAATTATGCAGAAAAATAAACAGAAATGTGATTTTACTAAATTAATACATAGTAAAAGAGTGGAGAAAATTTTGGAGAACACAACCAAAAATATTATGGACAAATTTTTTTAGAAGGGATAGAACCAAGCTTGATAAAACCACTAATGATCATCACAGGGCTTCTCTACGTGGAACCTCTTAGCATTAGATTAATGAACCCCAATATTGGATCAAACCTAGGAAGAATAACCAAAACATCAAAGAACTCCCCACAAAATTAAATCTAATCAAATATTAAAGGTGTCTACTAGGGAAATCCGAAAGATTGTCAAACCGATACACATCATTCAACCAAGCATGCTGATGAGTGATGAACGAATAGAACCAAAGCTTGTCAAACCAATCCACGTCGTTCAACCCAAAAGCTTGATGCTGAAACCGAATCCGTAATACAAACTACATCAAGCAATGACAGACAAACCAGCAATACATAATCGGAAAGAGAAATTGAAAGCCAGCGATCAATATAAACTCAACATTTCCAGAAAACCAAGAATAGGATAACTGAACGCTTAATGATCAAACCGATCTATCCACTCAATAAGAACATATCCAGATTACGTTTGTTAGATCTCTTGCTAACCTGTGAGCCACAATATTACAAAATTCATCAAAGTTGGGAAGAACTATGAGAATGATTGCATTGAAAAATCAGAGAAGTTCGACAAAACACTTCCAAACCAAATAGGTCAATGACCCACTGCTGCAGTCCATTGTGCACCCCCCAAGTTTAACTGATTATTTGATGTATGAGAGATAACCAGGCATTCATGCATCAAACTGAACTCAATGCACACCACTAATGATCATCATACAACTCTGAATGGACTGGCTCTCTCCTCTAGGAACTAGGTTAATCAACCACACAACCTTGGATTAAACCTAGAAAGAACATCAAGAGCAAAGAAACCTCAAAAAGTTAAGAGTAAACAAACAATGATAGTCTACTCTACTAGTGAAGGGGAAAGGACAAAAGCACCCAAAAAAAAAAACACAACCAAACCAAAATTTTGACAATTGATAGATGTCCTGAACTGACCCCCCTAACACAGCACATCTAGACCTGAAATTATGCAAAAGAATTAGGATTTTACTTAATAATATATACAGTAAAAGAGTGCAGAAATTTTGGGAAATCAAACCAAAATTCAAGTAAATTTTTTTTGGAAGGAATAAAACCAAGCTTGACAAGGCCACTAATGATCCTCATGGAAACTGACTGGGCTGCTCTAAATGGAAACCTCTTAGCATTAGGTTAATGAACCCCAATATTGGATCAAACCTAGGAAGAATAACCAAAACAGCAAAGAACAACCCACAAATTTAACTCTAATCAAATATTAAATGAGTATACTAATGAAGGGGAATTCAAAGGCCTGCCAAACAGATCCATGTAGTTCAACCAAGCTTGCTGATGAGTGATGAAGGACTAGAACCAAGCTTGTAAACCCTATTGAGCCATTGAGGTCGTTCAACCAAATGAAATCCGAAAGCTAGCAGCTGAAACCGAATCTGCGACCCGAAATACATCAAGTCATGACAGACAAAGCAACAATACATATTCGAAAAGAGAAATCAAAAGCAACAAATCAATATAAATGCAAAAGTTCCAAAAAACTAAGCATAAGATAAACCGATCTATTCGGGAGCCTTGACCTTCATATCAATCCACGATCTGAGCTACATCAACATAACAAGATATACAGACAAGCATAAGTAACTAAATAGACATCCTGGGTAACCGATCAAAGACATAAAACCAAAATTCATAGAGAACCACGCATAAGATAACCAAACAGTATTATCAAACCGATCCACGTCGCTCAACCAAAAGACATCCGAAAGCAGCAGGTTGAAATCGAATCCACGATCCAAACTACATTAAGTCATGATAGACATACCAACAATAAATAATCAGAAACGGAAATCTTAAGCAACCGAACACGAAATCTCCACAAATCAAGCATAGGATAACTAGTCACGTATCGATCAAACCGATAGTTTTGGTTGAACTAGAACAAATCCGAAGCCTTGCACTTGAATTCAAATCCACGATCTGAGCTACATCAACATGACAAGACATACAGACGAGCATAAGTAACTACAAATAGACATCTTCAGCAACCGATAAACCAAAATTCATAGAGAACCACGCATAAGATAACCAAACACGTATTATCAAATCGATCCATGTCGTTCAACAAAAAGACATCCGAAAGCAGCAGGCTGAAATCCAAATCCAATCCACGATCCAAACTACATCAAGTCATGACAGACATACCGGCAATAAATAATCGGAAACAGAAATCTTAAGCAACCGATCAATATAAACGCGAAATTTCCACAAAATCAAGCATAGGATAATTAAACACGTATCGATCAAACCGATCCGAAGCCTTGCACAGTTGCACTTGACTTCAAATCCACGATCTGAGTTACATCAACATGACAAGACATACAGACGAAGATGAGTAACTTGAAACAGACTTCTTTGGCAACCGATCAAGAGAGAAACCAAAATTTCCAGAAAATCAAGCATCATAGGATAACAAAACACGAATTAATCAAACCGATCACTACGAATCTGAAACAGCTATCCGAAACCCCATGGAAAGGTTTGAGAGACTACAAAACAGATATTGAGATCAGAACGAGATGAAAGAGGGGAAGGGTCGGGGCATTTATAGGTCAGAGACGCGTTTCAGATAAAGGAAACGTAAAAATAACGCAGTGCTGGCATGTCGGTTAGGATGAGTGGCTAGAATTATTCCGCGGCTTAAGCGGTCAACAATTGTGGTCAGATTATTCGCAATTTAGCCGACACACACAAAATAAAAATAAAAAAATTTAATTAGGCAATTGGCAATTGGCAATTGATACCAAACTGACCTAACAATTTTTTATTTTTTATTTTTTGGCATGTATTGGGCCTCTAAAATTCTGATGGTCAGAATTGCAAAGGCCCATCTTAAGTTCTTAACCTATATATATATATATATATATAGAGCGAGAGATCAATCGTTATATCCTACACCACGGCGCACATAGCACTGTGCGTCGCGCGCCTCCCAAAACAACGTCGTTTTGGGATAGTGTTAGGAGGCGCGGTAGGAAGTTGCTGAGATTATGTGTATTTGTTCACAACGTTATGTGTATTTGTTCACAACGTTATGTATATTGGTTCATACAGTTATGTGTATTTTTTATACAATTATGTACATTTTTTTATACAATTATGTATATCCGAATCAGAAAATTTGTGTGTATTATGTTAAGAGTTGATGTGTATTATGTTAAAAGTTTATGTTTATTATGTATTATGTTAGATTATGTGTATTATCTTTTAAAAAGAGTATGTATATTTTGTTATATAATTATGTACATTCATGTATAACATTATGTGTATTCTAGTATAACATTATGTACATTCTTGAACAGCGAGTTTTTTTTTAAATAAAAAACTACTGCCATTCACTGGGGCGGGAAATTTCAAAAAAAAAAAAAGAAAATTAAAACGACGTCGTTTTGCATCTGGGCGCATAGTGCAACGCGCGCCGTGGTGTAGGATATAAATTGCCGCGAGAGATAATACCACATGGATTCCTCCGAGTATAATGATTTTGTCACGTTTAGTCCTAAGCTTTCAAATTGACTATCTGTGGTCTTTTGACTTTCAAATTTAATCATTTGTGGTTCAAGATAACCACCCATGGTCCTTCAACTATTAAATTTTAACCAACCAGGGTCCTTTCAAGAGGACTAGGGCTGGTTAAATTTCAAAACTTGAAGGACCATGGGTGGTTAACTTGAACCACGAATGGTTAAATTTAAAAGTCAAAAGACCACAGATGATTAATTTGAAAGTTTAAGACTAAACGTGACAAAATCACTACTTGGAGGACCTAAAATGGTATCAACTATATATATATATATATATATATATATATTAATAACCTTTTACAAGGTGATGTGATTATAAGACAATTTTTTTAAGATACGATATAATTGCATGGATGGAGGGTAAATAGTGAATAATTACAAATTTAGTGATATGTCATTTTAAAAGTGAAAGAAAATTGTAAAGAAGCGAATAGCCTTAGACACCTATACTTAGTAAAAAGTATAATTAATTTAATTTTGTTGTAAATGTGTTGTAAATTGAAAGGTATGCTCACATAAATCGTTACACTTCATATCATATTCATAATAGGAATGCAATAGCTATATCATATACAATAAGATAGATACAAGACAAAAGATACATATGGAACTTTAAATCCTTTATTATTAATTTTTCAATCTAATATATACATGATGCACACATTTTCAGTATAACTACAAATCTAAAATTAGTGCCTAGTTATTTGTTATTGAATATTGTGTGCCACAACCTTTAATCTCGAGAGAACGACAAAACATCTATGCACTCTATGCTGCATCGCTATTTAGTTGTTATTGTGATTGCAAATTACTTTTTCTATGTTAATTAAAATAGATGCCACTTGTTGGTGATAATGAACCACAATCAATTTAATATCCCAAAAATAATATTTATATATACACACACAAGTATATAAAATATTATTGGATATTTATCTGAAATATATATATACACACAAATATATATAAAACGGACCCAAATGTTATATATACATATATATCTACGAAAGAGATATACCAATATATATTAACCAAAAATTGGAACAAATAATTCTCAGATTATAGGACCAATCCAACAAATATATCAAAAGATGGAGAACGGATTTTTGCTTAAAAGCATAATCCAAAACCGAAAGAAGGAGAAGAAGAAAGATCAGTACGAGTTAGGCAAAACGCTTGTCTTTCCTTAAAACCTTATTTGCCACCTCTCAAAAGTGCTAGAAGCGTTGTGGCCTATGTTTCCCAGGATAAAACGTAGAACGATTCGACGTTTGAGCACCCAAACGAACGAACCCGGCGAACTAGAGCATGGGACGAACACAGCTACAAGAAGGGAGTAGGAGCAGAGTTTTGAAGCTGAAAAACCAAAAGTTTCTGTGTTGTGTGTGTTGTTCCAAGTCCGTAGTTCTTCACTACTTCAATTGTTAAATCACTTGCTCCTACTACCCTTTTTTATATAGGAATTGGAGAACTAAATAGCATTTAGTTGGCATTAAGTACACGTTGTGTAACATCTGAAACAGCAAATCCATTAACAGAATTAAATTCAAAATTTAAAACTGGAGTTATGGTGCAACCCGAGAGTGCACCTCTCGTGGTCACCGTTGCACGAGAGTTGTGCTCTCAGTGCACCACAACCTCTCGTGCTCTCGGTTTCGGCCGAATCAAGTGACTATATCGGTCGGTTGGAAAATGATACCGAAGTTTGGCATATGGCACGAGAATGGTGCTCTCGGTTTCGGCCGAATCAAGTGACTATATCGGTCGGTTGGAAAATGATACCGAAGTTTGGCATATGGCACGAGAGTGGTGCTCTCGGTTTCGGCCGAATCAAGTGACTATATCGGTCGGTTGGAAAATGATACCGAAGTTCGGCGTACACGAGCTCGGGCTTGAATCAAGCCTTTTTCAATCTCGTCTAGTTGGAATTTGATTTGCACCCCCCCCTGTCCCCGCGCGCGCGCGAGAGAGAGCCTCTATGCTATACAATTCTACAAGCTTCAAAAGAGCTCTTGTATATAAGGGGGGCAAATCCTCTTTCCAAACCAATGTGGGACAAAGCTCACTTTTCCCTTCATTTTTCCAACTCAATGGGTCTACTTTGAGAATCAATATCTCATTCACCCATTATCCGTTTTGAGCGTACAATATATCAATCTCTTCGTCTCACTACGAAGAACCCGAATCCACTTTGACCCGACCCAAATCGAAAGTGGACCCCACTAATAATTGTACCACAAAATAGCCACTTAATATGACATTTTAAGCTATTTTTTCCAACACCACTCACATATTGCTATTTATATTGGCCTTATTTGGTAATAAGCAAGGTTGGCAGGCAGCGATTAACAAATTAGGTTAATGATTTTGAGTAATGAATTGTTTTAACAATTTGTAAATAAATAAAAAAAAATTGATAAAATTAATTATTATTTGTTTTTTTTTTTGAATGCTACTAGCTCTATTACAATGTAGTATCTGTTCATATACTTTCTCAACATACTGAAACACAAAGAGCTAATAACGTCTCCACTAAGGCTTGAACTCACAACCTTCCTACGTCTATTATTTGTTATAATACTTATGATTCTTTACAAGGTACTATCTGTTTTATACTTCTTTCTAAAACATTTTCAGCCCAAAGAATCTAAGCCCCCACTACCGGAGTTTAAACCTTTGACCATCCACTTAAATGGATAACTGAGATGTCATCACTTTACATGATAATTGGCATAAAATTAATTAATTATTATTAGTGATTTACATGTAAAAAGATGCATGTGCACGCGCGCACGCACGCACGCACGCACACGCGCGCACACACACACACACACACACACACACACACACACACACACACACACACACATATATATATATATATATATATATATATATATATATATATATATATATATATATATATATATATATATATATATAATATTTTTAATAAATTATTATATATTTAAACAAATAAGTAAAGTATTTTTTAATTGTATAATATTTTTAATAATAATTTATTATTAAAACTATTAATTTATTAATATAATTATTAAAAAAATAAAAAAATAATAGAAAAAAGTAAAGAAAAATTGGTTTCATACTCCACTTTTGAATTTGTGCCTTATTAGCATAGTAATAATTTTGAAGCAAATTAGCATAGTAATAATTTTGAACCAAATCAATGAAAAAGGGAGTCTATCAACTCATCGCATATTTCAAACATTTTTAAATGCATAATTATAATTACAGAAAATTACATAAATGTTATCGCGTTTCTTTATCTTTTTCATTAATTTTAATCTTTGATTATACTAGATGGACAGATAAGATTTGTCCACAATTATCACCAAAGTTGTTTAAAAAAATGGAAAAAACAGAGACTAAATTGACTATTTAATTCATTATAATTAAAAGACTAAATTTACAACATGATCAAGTAATTGATGACTATATTATCTATATTTGAAAATAAATGACTAAATTACATAATACTACGTAGTTAACAACAATACTGAATTACTGATATGCTCATCATTTGTGTTCAAATTTTCATTAGTGCAAAATCAATTTGAAAAAAAACCCTGCCACGCACGGATTCGGCATCTCTAAGGCAAGAAAAAGTTTTGGGGTGAGAGAGGCTCGAACTCTCGACCTCAGGATTACTCTAAGCTATGAGACCTACGCGCTAGCCAACTGCGCCACCACCCCACTTGTGAGACTAAATAGTACATTTATTATTAATATCTGACACTTTTAAACCCATCTCTTCTTTCGACCTTTTCTTTTTGAGTTAATATCATCTGGATCTCCCAATATAGGGATTTTGTCTAGTTTAGTGCTAAACTTTTAAATTGATCACTCGTGACCCTTACGGTTGTTCTTTTGCATCACGACCTGTAAACCAATGAAGTAGTCAGTGGGTTTGAGCAATTATTTTAGCCTTTTAAGGAATTAATTAAATTAGTTTGTATGATTTTATAAGCAACTTTTGGAAGTGAATATTGAATATCTATATATATTAGCCGTATATGTGTTCATCTGCAACAATAATTTTGCATTATTGAAGAGTCAAAATCATCTATTGAGTAGCTAAGGATCTTTCCCTGATAAATTATATGATAGTTTAAATAGCTCTTCTATATATTGAGGTTTTTGTTTTATCAACTCTATTTGGTTATTTGTCAATTTGTTCTTCATTTGGTTTGTTTATCAGTAGCAGTACTTTATTGATGAAGTGCTTTGGATATACGATATATGGTCATTTTGTAATTTATGCCATGTTATTATGCCAATAAATGAACTCAACACAATATGCTTGCTAAGAAAAGGCAGGCCAAATAAACTATTTAATATTCACAGTAATGTTATCCTGCTGATACTTCTTTGCCAATGACTTTGTGGTCTAGTGGCATGAAGTGACTCTCCTAAGTTAGAAGTCATAGGTTTGAGTTCAAGTGAGGCAATATTGACTCTTTGTGCTTTAGTAGGTTGAAGAAATAGCTATGAACAGATATTACATTATAACAGAGTTAAGTAGTTCTAAAAAAAAAAAAACAAACAAACAGCTATTTTATGTTACAAATTCATGTTTAATAAATATTAAAAGTTCAATACATACATAGAACATGTCTCGCATTAAGGACTGGTTTTCAACACGCTACTACAAAAATGTATTACAACGTCGTCTTTTTAACGTCGGTTCTTTACAAAACCGACGTTAAAAATTTAAAATAATTTTCATTTTTTTTATAAATACATATAACGTCGGTTTTAACTAACGAAAAAAAAAATTAGAAACTATAGGACGTCGGTTCGTAAATTAGCCAATATTATTGGGGTTTCCCCTCTTGTTTCAAAAATAAAAAATAGAAAATTAAGATATGACCCAATATTATTGATACATTCAGTGTTGTCAAATTTTTGCGTGTCTACACAAACTATTTAATTAATTTCCACGTTTTAATGTTCAATTATTACAAATAATTTTTTTAATCAAATGTAAAATTTTCTATGTGATTCTCTCAACGATTTTTATCGGTATGACGAGTCAAATTTTACATAATATTACATTTTTTCTAATAAGTATTATATTTTTTCTCATGAGTTTTTTGCAGTTTTGGTCTCATAACTATAGTGTCACTAACAACTTTAATCCACGACTTTTGAAATTTGCAGAATTAGTCCACAACTATTATTTTCTTAGCAAAAATAGTCCTTCCGGTAAACTTTTCGTCAATTTTTCACCGAAATTTGAGTAAAAAAAGTTCACCGGAAAAGGAGAAAAAAAAATTTATGTTAGGTGCACTACTAACATAAATTTCATTTTTAGAATATTAAAATTTAATTTTTAATATATTAAAATTAAATATATTGTATACTTAAAATGAATATTTATCAATGATTTACATTAAATGTAAATTATAATCTACAATATAATTTGCTGACAGGGAGACAACGCGGTTGTCAATGGGAGCAGGAGGCCAGCCGGGCCCCCTCGCAATGATGTAAAATAAAAAGTAAAGAAAAAAAATAGATTAAAGAATGACCTGCTCCAATAATTTAGTTGACCATAAAATTTGAAGTCGTCGTCCTAAAAGAATCCAGAACAACTTGCTCTAATAAATCGAGGTGACCATACAATTTGAAGTCTTTCTAAAAAGAAAGAATAGAGTTTATATTAATTTAATCCTAGATGGATTTTTTTCGATTTTGTTATAAATACTTTTTGTGTTTAATTATATTTTTGACTTTTGATGTTTTATTCAATTCAGTCCTCCACGATTAGAATTAAAGGTTAAGTAAAAAAAATCATTATAGTCGAATACTAAATTAAATAAAGGTTATGTTTGACAATTTTGACATTTTTGATCACTATTAATTGTTTGATTTAGTTAAAATATTAATATAAGTGTTTGGTTAATTAACTTTTTGCAACTCCAAAATGCTAAAATTCAAAAAGCTACTCCAAACAACTTTTCCAATTAACTTTTTTAGAAAAGAAATTATACCAAACAACTATCAGCTAACAGCTAATTTACCAAACACTTTTCTACAGCAGCTAATGTTATCAACTAGTTATGCCCTCTAATTAACACAATCAGCTAACAACTAACAGCTATTTACCAAACAAGACCAAAATCACAATAGTCAAAGACTAATTTGAGTTAAACCACTATAGTCAACAACTAAATTGTGTGTTAATAAATGTAAAACTAAGCTATCTTAACTCAAATTAAGCCACGCTGGTGACCTAATTAAGGACAATAACAGGGCGTTTGGTTGGAGGGGGGAATTATGTGGGAAAGGAATTGTAATTCCATGGGAGTTGAATTAGTGGGAATAAAGTGGGAATTTAAATTCTAGTGTTTGGTTGACAGGAATAGAATTACTGGGAATTTCAATTTCAATGTTTGGTATACATAGGAATTGAAAGGGAATAAGTAGTATAAAGTAAAAAATGTCCATTATTGTTGTTAGACATTAATTTTAGGTTAAAAAAGGAATGGGTAATTTTGACTCATCACTAACTTTTTTTTCCCAGAAATTAAAATCCCATGGGGGACATGAGATTTTAATTCCATGAAAATGGGGGAATTGAAATCCCTCCAACCAAATTACGAAATTTAATGGCTTTTGGAATTAGGTGGGAATTAAATGGGAAGGAAATTTAAAATCCCTCTACCCAAACGCCCTGTAAGTGATTTGGAACTAAACTGATCAGTATGATCAATGACTAAATTTAATATTAACTCGAAAAGAATAAATTAAAAAACAAGTGGGTGTAATAAATAGAGGTTTTCCAGCTAAGAGAAGTTCACATTATATTACACACTCAACCTCCTCGGATCGTTGAATAATACTCCGGCCGGCCGGGATCTGAGCTGAGCTATGGCGGCCATTGTAGATGCCGTAGTTGGGGATCTGGCAACCCAGCTAGTTCATTTCGTTGAGGAAAACGCGTCGTTAACGGTGGGAATAAAGGGCGAAATCGAGGAACTCCTCACCGACCTCAAAACGTTCGGCGCCATACTGAAGCAAGCGTCGAAGAACGAAGGCGCCAACGACAACGACGTCCTAAAAGACGCCGTGGAGAATATGCGGAACTTGAAAACCGACGCCGAGGACGCCATCAGTAAGTACACTGTGGAGAAAAGGAAGCATAAAGATAAAGGGATAGTGATGAGGAAGTTGGAAGCACCGGTTTACTACGCCAAGGTTAATGGGCTTGCTAAAGAGATCCAAGCCATCAAAAAAAGGGTTGCCAAAATCCGGCAAGACAACGCTCAAGCTATTCAGGAACTCATACATAATCCCAATAGAGATGGTCAACCTACTCTACCCAGGATGGTACGTTAGTTTCAGCTATTACTCCCTCCTACACTCCTACTCTACATGCTTTTTTTTTTTTTTTTTTTTAGAGTAATTAGTGTTTTACCTTGGAATTAATTTCACTTTTGGTACCACGACTTTTGATGTTCTATCATTTTTGGTGCACAACTTTAAATTTTTTTATTTTTAGTGTCTAATTTTGTTATTTTTATCAGTTTTGGTCCTTTCGGTCAAATTGACAGTGAAATGTTGCTGGATTTTATATTTTTAGGAGTAAAATCGTCATCCCAAGGAAACATCTTCAATATCTAAACAAAATCACTGTAAAATCATATCTATAGGTGTTTGATCGATGAGAATAATGGGAAAGACGGGCAGAAACCAGATAGATCTATGGGATTTATAGTTTCGACGATTGACAAACTCTTCTTTTCCTCTTAATATGATTTTTCTTTTGTTTAAATATTGAAGATCTTTCCATGGGATGGCGATATTGCCCCTAAAATATAAAATCCGGAAATATTTTACCGTCAATTTGGTTGAATGACCAAAACTGATAAAAATAACAAAGTTAAGCACCAAATTAAAAAAATTAAAAATTATACACCAAAAGTGATAAGAACTCAAAAGTCGTGGGACCAAAAGTGAAATTAATTCTTTTACCTTGTGGTAAGATGAAAAAAAATTATATTATTATAAATTTGAATAATAGATTAAAAAATAATAAAAAAGAAAATGCATTGGATAAAACACTAGTTTTAAAATTGAAGAGCTTTTTGTCAAACGTACTTTAAAATCTTATTTACCATAATAAAGTATTTTGTAGGTCTTGTTAAACAAGGATCGTTATACCAAGGACTTTGTAGGATCGTTGCTCCCCTATGTGGGAGGTGATAGGTTCGAGCCTTAGTTAGTAGTAGGGTATCCCCTTCTTAAAATGTAAACAATCCGTGACCAACAAATTGTATTAGTAGTTTGTAAAAACATGTTTGGTAAAATTAACTGTGAAACCAGCTCCCCTTTGTGTTTCTACTTTTCTCACATCGGTGAAAAAAGTGAAGAGTCAGGTTCTTTTATTAAGGAGCCAATGGTTCCTGATATTATATTCAATATAAGTTATATAATATGACTAAAGTAATGTGTGAATATACTTTTCTAAAGATAACTCATATTCTGCCCCAACTTTGCCTTCAAGAAAGCATCCAACGGGAAGTAACGACGAGCCACTATAGTGTAAGGGTTAGTCAAAAACCCCCAACTTGCTTGCCTAGAAAAATCAAATTAAAAACATGCATATTTTATCCTCAAAAAAAAAAAAAAACATGCATATGTTTTTTAACTAAG
This sequence comes from Ipomoea nil, assembly GCF_001879475.1. Lineage (NCBI taxonomy): Eukaryota > Viridiplantae > Streptophyta > Magnoliopsida > Solanales > Convolvulaceae > Ipomoea > Ipomoea nil. The sequence goes on along the minus strand of NW_017619349.1, from coordinate 3,459,238 downwards.
GCCATTGAAACGTTTTGGGACACTTATATGATCCCAAGCAAGCAGGATGCCCCTAGTACCACCTCCACCACCCCACCAATATACGTTCATCAGCCTTTCAAGGGACTCACAAGAAGTCTTAGGGAGCAAAAAAAGACTAGGTATAGCTTATGTCACACTTTTTAGAAGAATTTTCTTACTTGTCCATGAAAGGAGCCTTTTATTCTAGGAGTCAAATTGGTGTCTAATTTTCTACTCAATATAAGAGAAGATCATTTTTTATAGCGTCCCATAAAGGAGGGGAGCCTTAAATATTTCCCAAAGTCGTTGGCCTAGCTAGGAGATCCCCAAAATATCTACCACCAACTCTCTGATCTAATGTCATTCGTTTGTTACGACTAAAGTAACACTAGATTTGTGAAAATTGATAGACTGTCCTGAGAGGTCCTCGTAAGTTTGCACCGTTTTATCTTTGTGGCCTCCTGCAAGTTAGCTTTGAAAAAGAGAAGGTTGTTATCAACAAAGAAAAAATGTGAGATAATCAGGGCCCCACGAGCAACCCTGTAACCATGAATTGAACGGAACCTTAGACTAGGTGTCTTGAAGGAGGAGAGAAAGACCTTCAACACAAATAGTAATGAGATATGATGAAAATAGATCTCCTTGTCTAAGTTGACGCGAAGGGATGATAGGCTCTTTGGATCCACCATTAACCTAGACCTTATATCTAACCGAAGAAACACACAACATAATAATATCAACCCACCTAGACACGGAACCTAGCCCTTGCAACATCCTTTTTAAGAAAGTTCATTCTATCCGATCGTAAGCTTTAGCTATATCCAACATTAAAGTTGCCCACCCAACCTAGCCTAATTGTTTTTTTTTCCCCTCAAAATCTATCCAACTTCAGAGGCAAACATGTCAAGGATGAAAACACTTTGGGACTCAAAAATGATCCCCTTAAGCAAAGGTTGCATATAGTTAACCACATCTTTGCCATTATTTTATAGACTACATTGCATAGGGTAATAGTTCTCAAATCAACCACAGACTCATGAACTTGCCTTTTAGGGATTAGAAGGATATTAACATCATTAAGGTTACTAGGAAAATATGCCTCATTAAGACATATCAGGACAAAAGCAGTAACATTCGAAACCAATCGTCTCCCAAAAGTTCTGGAAAAAAAATAAAATCAAAGTTCATACCATCAAGCCCGAGAGATTTATCAAGTCCCATACAAAACAAAGCAACTTTAACCTCCCTCCTCCCCCCAAATAGGCAAAGGACATCGTTCTAGGCTTGAGTGACAAAAAAAAAAAAAAAAAAAAAAAAAAATCAACCCTCAAACCCACATTGTCAACAAAAAAAAAAAAAAAAATCAACCCTCAAAACCAATCTCAACACATAACCTATCAACATGACCAACCTTAGTTTCCCTAAAAAAAAAAAAAAAAAAAAAACTCAAGCAGGCTTTTTTTTTTTGGACATGAGGTGAAATTTTAGCTGATAAATCATTTTCAAAACTCTCCCTTACACTATACACTTATTAGTGTTTTATAATCTTTTTTTTTTTTAATTGTTAAAAGGCTCCTGTGGTAGAAGAAGAAGATGTGGTGGGCTTTGCAGAAGAGGCAAGAGTTATAAAAAACCGTCTCATAAATGGATCGGACAATTTGACATTCATTTCAATCAAAGGGATGGCAGGCTTAGGCAAAACCACATTGACTAAAATGGTGTATAAGGATCGTGATCTTCAGCATGATTTTTTCACTTGCATTTGGGTTTATGTCTCGAGAACCTTTAACCGAAGGTTGATATTTTTGGACATTCTGAGTAACTTCACCAAAGAAACTAAAAAGTTTCATGATATGACTGATGAGACTTTATCTGAAAAAATACAAGAGTTTCTTGGGGACAACAAGTATTTTATTGTAATGGACGATGTATGGACGGTGAAAGATTGGGACTGCTTGAAGATTGCTTTTTCCAACAATAAGAAAGGCAGTAGAGTATTGGTCACCACTCGGCACGAAAAAGTGGCTTCTCATATTGATTCTGATGGTAAACCTCACCAACTAAAATTTTTGACAAATAATGAAAGTTGGGAGCTGCTGGCTAAAAAAGTTTTTCGTAAAGAGAGATGCCCTTCTTTCTTAGAGACTCCTGGTATGTGCATAGCAATAAAATGCAAAGGATTACCACTTGCTATAGTGGTAATTGCTGGTGTCCTAGATAAAAATAGCACAGCTAATGAGTGGAAAAAAGTAGCAGAAGATCCCTTCCCAGTGATAGGTAATCAAGAAAACCAAAGCTACTATGAACTTGTAAAATTGAGTTATGATCACTTACCTGTCCACTTGAAAGACTGCTTCTATACCTTGGTGTTTTTCCTATTGGACATGAGATTGATGCCTGGAAATTGATTCGTTTGTGGATAGCTGAAGCATTCATTCCTGTAAAGGAGGGTGGATACACCTCGGACTTAGAGCGTACAGCTGAGAAATATTTGGAAGATCTCATTGATAGGAACCTCTTGATGGTTTTGAAGAGAAGAGCCGATAGTCAAATCAAAACATGCCGCATTCATGACACATTGCACGAGTTTTGCAAAACTGAAGCAGCCCGTCAGAATCTGTTTCGCGAAATAATGGATGGAGCTAAATGGGGCGAGGTAATTATAGACAAAAACACCCATCGTCTCTGTGTCAACTCTTCAATTATGGAGTTCTTGAAATCGGGGGGCAAGTCATCTGGTGATCATGTTCGCTCTTTCTTATCTTCTTGCTCCAAAGAAGTAGAAATCCCCAACGAGTGCCTGCAAGTCATTCCAAAATCTTTCCCTCTTCTTAGAGTGATGGATGTTGAAAACCTCAAGTTCAAAGTGCTGCCTAAGCAATTCTATGATCTCTTCCATTTGAGATTCGTAGCGGTGTCAACTGAACTCAAAATCCTCCCCAAAAGCTTTAGCAAATTCCATAACATGCAAACACTCGTGTTCAACACCACACAAAATAGTCTTGATGTGAAGGCAGAGATATGGAGTATGCGTAAACTAAGGCATGTGCACACCAACACATCCATGCAGCTGCCCCTCCCTCCAAACACCAGCAAGAATAATAATAACAATAGCAGCAGCTTGGGAAGCACAGAAATAAAGACTCTTTCCACCATCTCACCTTCAAGCTGCACAAGTGAAATTCTGGACATGACCCCTGATCTTCAAAAGCTGGGAATCCGAGGGAACTTAGTAGAGCTGATGGAGAACAAGGGCGGGATTTGTTTGTTCGACAATATTAAAAAACTCGACCGCCTCGAAAACCTTAAGCTCATACACGATGCTTTGCAAGGCAACAAATTGCGGAGCTTCCCCGAGGCTGGGAAGTTCCCACGCAGGCTAAGGAAGATGACCTTGTCCAACACCGCATTTGACTGGATGGACTTCAATATATTGGCGTTACTATATGAGCTTGAGGTGCTAAAGCTGGAGGAGAATGCATTTAGAGGGGATATATGCCATGTAAGGAACGACGCCGTTTTTAGACAGCTGCAATATCTGCGCATCCAGAGGGTTGATATAGTATCATGGACAGCTTCAAAAGACAGTTTTCCAGTATTAAAATATCTCTTCCTCAGGAATTGCACTCAACTCGATGCTGTTCCACCTGCCTTTGGTCACATAGACAGTCTTATATTAATGGAATTGTATTGTACTAACGACAGTGCAACACAGTCTGCTCTAGAAATACACAGGCAGCGAAGTGCAACAAGTGCTGGATTACCAATATTTCAGCTCTCTATCTATCCTCCTTATCGTCAGTAAGTTCACTAACCCACTCCATCATATTGTATTCCCAAAATTATACCATGAAACAGGCACTACTGGACATTATGGAATTTCCGACCACTTGAAAGTGATCTTAAATCAAGTCGAAAGCAAAAAGTGGTCGGAAATAGCAATAAAGGTTTTTCCGGATACCAAAAGTGGTCGGAACAATGCTTTCGATTTGATTTAAGATCAGGTGGTCGGAAATTCCATAATTTCAAGCAGTGCTAGGGTTTATCTTGCATTATGTTGTACACTCTCCTCTAAAAATAACCTTTAGATCTTGTACCTACAGGTGACACATATATAGTTAATAACCATTTCTATATTTGTAAGGTACAAGTATTGAATATGTTAACTGCAGACATATTACATGTTATTGTTAACTATATGCATATGTTAATTGCAACACATACATTACATTTTAACCAACATTATGTGTATGTAGTTATTATGTTATGAGCCTTCAAATTTGTTTACATGTACAAAATTTGTTAACTACATATACAAAATGTGTTGATTGCCAGACACATAATTTTTAGACCAGGTTCACATGTCGATCTATGGTATAACAATTAATCATGTTCCTTAAAATTAATTTTGATGATTTATTAATTAATTTCATGTCTAATGGGGGCCTAACTTAAGTCTCCCATTGCCATTATGATTTCAACAGGGATGTGGTCTCCAACCACTGACTGCATGCATGCTATGAATTTCCCACTGGCGAAGAAGGCGAATGGAGTTCTACTACATGTACTCTCAAATTCTACTCCCTCATTTGTACTCCCTGAGGTGGCAAACCAGGATTGGTTATTTTCAACATGTGGGTCCACAGAAAAGTGTCTACATCAAGAACATGTGAGAGTGAGTATAAGTTGGGAGTATAAAGTGGGAGTACATCAAGTATTTTCCAGGCGAATGTGTGTTCCGGCCATTTCTCCATGTCAGAGTGTTGAAATAAATCTTGTTGTTTGTTTGTTTGTTAGTTTTTACCGTCTTGAGATTTGCATTGGTATTTTTATCTTTTTTTTTTTTCTTTTCTTTTAATCATTCTTTTAAAAGGCTGAACCCCAAATCCTAAGGGCCCTTCACACCCGGACCCGACCGAACATTTGGGAAACTTAAGATTTAATCATGGCTTACATGGTTGTGGTTGTGATTGTTTTTCACTTTTGAGTGTAACTTAAGATTTCTACTGTATTGGCCGGTGATTTAAGCTCCCTTTGATACCCAAAGACAATGGTGATTGTGAATTGTGATTGTGGTTTTAGCGCTCTTAATTGGATATGCTCAATTAAAATAATAGACTTCCTTTGGTGCATAAAAAAACGTCATTTATATGAGTTTTTTTGCACTTTTGGTCCCACGACTATAGTGACACTATCAAGATTGATCTGTGACTTTCAAATCTCACAATTTCAGTCCACGGTTATTATTTTTGTTGCAAAAATGGTCCTTCTAGTCAATTTTCTGTCAAAATCTCACCGGAGAAAAAATTCTCCATTTTAAGCAGGGATAAAATAGACATTTACATTGACCTTGCAATCTCGGACCGCTGTTAATCTCTTATTCTGATCAAAGTGCAAAAAAAAAAAAAAAAAAAAAAAAAAAAAAAAAAAAAAAACAATTTCCAGAGACGAACCCTAATCTGCTCTCATCTCATCAACCCATCTACGAATAAGAGGAAAACATCGACCACTTAATAGTATGTATGATTCTTCCAAAAGGTTGAACCCTAACCCCGACAGAGCATGCATTTGGGAGGATGTATGGTAACTCAACTGAACATGAACTACAGAGGTTAGGGGTCGGTTTACCAACAGAAAATTGTTCTCTGTTTTCTGTTTTCTAATTTTTCAGTTTTCATTCTCTATTTTCCATTCTCTGTTTTCTGTTTAGAAAACTTGTTTACTAACATAAAACTGTTCTCTGTTTTCTGTTTTCTGTTTTCTAATTTTTCAGTTTTCAGCTAAAATTTTGTTTAGATAATATTAATATTTTTTGAGCTAATATTTAAAATATTTTTTTAGATATATTCATTTGAATGACATGTATGAATATATAACTTTTACTTTGAATTTTAATATATGTGAGATTTCAATATCCGATATCTAGACCGAACTTGTATTATGATGTAACATAATTAAAAATATTCGAACTAATGATCTATTGAGTTCAATCAAAATCCAAAACATTATATAGAGTTTAATTCTTAATTTTGATAATGTAAATAATGTCTAACTTTAAAGTGTAAGCAAATAAATTATGTTTAAATAAGTAAAGTAAGTAGAAAAGATAGAAGATAGTGTAAGTAAAATAAGATTATAATGAAAGTAATCATAGTAATGTGGTTATAGTGACATATAACTAAATAGATGATAGATTATTCTGTTTTCCATTTCGAGAACAATTTTGAAGTGTGTTCCAGTTTTTCAGAAATTTTCAGAAATTATTTCCAGTTTTCAAAATGGAAACTGTGTTGGTAAACATGTTTTCTGTTTTCTATTTTCCAGTTTCTGGAAATTTCCAGTTAGTAAACGGCCCCTAGACCTTTGCTCATTGCGCACGAGGAACCCCCCTCAGCGGCGTCATTCTTCCAAACTTTTACCTATGTGACCAGTTGAACTGCCCATGATGTATGATCTAATTATCTAAAAACAGAGGATTTAGGTATCAAGGAAAGAATCAAACACCCAATCCCTTTACAATATGAGAATTGAAGATATTACAGAATCCAAAAATCATGTTGTAGGGTATACCTCTGATCTTGAGGGAGAAGAAAAGTAGGGTTTGGGAGGGATCTCCAAATTGGACATGTTGCCTTCTAACATCTCCACAACCCTAGACATTGATGGCCGGCTTGCTGGATCTAATTGTATGCACCACAAACTAACAACTATCATCTTTCTTACACATTCATCATCATCTTCTTCTTTTGTGATTCCATGGAGTTCAAGATCTTGCAATTCCAGCCGTGAATGAATCCAATATGGAAAATACATCTCACTTGTACGACTAACTTCCCCATCGAAATTCCTTCTCCCTCCGACCATCTCAAGTACCATCATCCCATAACTGTAGACGTCTGACTTGTAAGAAATCCCACCAATACTTCTGCATACAACTTCCGGAGCGATGTATCCGACCGTTCCCCGTGCACCGAATACAGACACAATGCTGTCTTTATTCGTGCACAGCTTAGCAAGGCCAAAATCAGAGATTTTAGGACAGAAGTCTTTGTCGAGAAGAATATTATGGGGTTTTATGTCGAAATGTAGAATCCGAGTGTTGCACCCACGATGCAAGTACTCCAGCCCTCGGGCTATTCCTATCGCTATTCTGTATAAAACTTTCCATTCCAGTTGACGACCTATGAAACTCTTGTTCCCGTAAATAAACCGCTCAAGAGATCCATTACTCATGAACTCGTAGATGAGCGCTTTTTTCCGACCATCGGAACAAAATCCCTTTAGTGTGACAACATTGACATGAGATGTCCTAATAATACTCCCTAATTCATTGATAAATTCTTCTTCACCATGGCCATCTTTTAGATCCTTCAAAACCTTAACTGCCACAAGACTCCCATCATGCATCTTTCCTTTGTAAACGCAACCATAGCCTCCTTGACCGAGTTGATTCTTGAAGGACTCTGTCATTTTTCTAACTTCTGAGTAACTATACCTTTTTGGAGCAAGTGATCCATAAGTCGTTAGAAACTTCTCCATCTTTTGCTCATTATATGTTTTAGTTCTGACCAAATTCCAAATTTGTCCAATGAGATATTTCTTTCTATAGAAGAGCACAAGGATGACAAATATTGCAACTCCACCAACACAAGCAGCTGCAAAAAAAATTAAAAAAAAAAAAAATCAATTTTACATCAGATAAAGTTAATGGAGTAATGCTTCCTATATATAGTGGTTTAATTTGCACAATGTATCTCTTTGATTTATGAAAAAACTCACAGTCCTACCCGAAGGTGCACTCTAGGTGAAATCCTCTGACAAGATAATTGGACATACATAGTATTGGATCCGACCCGGCGCGTCTAATCCATCAAAGCAGTCAAACAATGGTTAGGAGTAGAGATCAGAACAGGTGGAACGGTTACAAGAGCTCACACGTTAAGAGCACCGCCTATCAATGGATGACAATGTCACTTAGGAGGCTGTTGCTATCATTATTGTAACCGTTACAGGTTTATAGTATAAAGGCTGGGACATGCTCTAAAACCCTTCTTTCAACCCTAGTCAATAAAAGACTACTAGACAGCTACCTTGTGGTTATTAAGTTTGACCAAGTTGACCGGTTACATCTCTTCTCCTAAAAGGTTGAATCCCCAACCCTGGCCCGATCTGTCTACTTTTGAACATAATTTTCACACTGTCGCCGCCGAGATTTGAACCTTGATCTTTTCTCTCAAATACTGTCCATTGAATCATTGAACTAAGTCCACTTGAGAAGGCAAGAATGCGAAGTACTTTATATTTAGAAAATGATTTGGGGAAAAGAAGAAGAGAATATGATACATAACTGTTGATACACTTGTAAATAGTAATAGAAGGGGAGGCAAACATATTACCTGTTATAATAACAATCTTGAGATTTCGTTTTCGTTTTCCTTTGGCTGGGGGAGAACCTGTAAATTATACCTTTTTAGTTGGGAAACTATTAAGTCTACATATTATAATAAGTTATAGTGTATAAATAAAAATTAAAAACCTATTAAGTCCTAGATTATGTTCAGAAAACAATGAAATACTTTTTTTAATGGATTATTGAAACAAAATCTGATTCCAAAAATGTATTTTTATTATTATACCAGAATGCTTAATGCTTTGCCAAGTCATGATTAAGTGATTTAGTAAAAAACATTCGGCAATGAGAATGCTTAATTTCGTTTTGTTACAACATCCTGAAATCTCTTTACAAAGTAACATAAATTTAGAACAAAAATATATGAAGTGGAATCCAACAGAGTAGTTGACTTGGTAATCACAAGTTTTAAGTTTAATTGACTATTTTAGGATAGTGCTTGCCATTATGTCAAAAAATTTAATAAGTGGCGTCACGAGTATAAATCCTAGCTAGAGCACTTAAGTTTGGCTCATGCTTGGAGAGGGGATTGGTAGGCAGAGGCCCATAAGGGCCAATTGCAAGTCCAACACCATGCTAAGGAACAATCGTTATATCATAGACCCTGATCCAATACATATAATTTGACTTCATAATGTATAGAATTTATGTCTATAATGCACATAATTTATGTTCATAATACATATACACATAAACATGATATAATGAACATGAATTTTGTACATTATGTATATTGGACCAGGGTCCACAATATAAATTGCTGCTAAGGGATTGTTGGGCCAAGTCCAACACCCTGCTCTCGAAAATGTGATAAGTGTCTTCCAATTTATATCGTGCACCAGGGCGCGCATTGCATTGTGTGTCCTGATGCAAAACGACGTCGTTTTACATAATTGTATAAAAAATACACATAATTGTATAAACAAACACACATAACTATATAAAAAAAATACACATAATTGTATAAACAAATATACATAATGATATAAACAAATACACATAATCACGTCAACTTCATTCAGCGCCTCCCAAAACGACGTCGTTTTGGAAGGCGCGGGACGCACAGTGCTGCGCGCGCCGTGGTGCAGGTATAACTATTGGTGCATTTGTTACTAGCTATAGGCCTATATCTTTTGCGTTTGATCCTAACATGCTGACCATGAAAATTAGGAAGATGAATTAAGGTCATTTATAGTTGTTACCGTATGTACCTCTGGAAACCAAGCAATTGAATTCATTTGTTTCCTTTTCAGTCAGACATCGTCCTCCTGATTCTTTGAAACACTTGGCACAATCCCCAGTCAAATCCCAGGTCAGGTAAAACTCAGAAGTTAGAGTAAAATACCTTTCACCTGCAACATCATCCGCTTCATCTTGAGCTGGAAATTGGATGAACGAACAGTTAGGAGGAAGCTTGTATCCTTTATCCTGACCCAGATTCGCTGTATAAGGATCTCTGTAATGCACAGTGAACCCATCACACCCGTAACTTCGATACCCATCAACAACAACCTTGTTGTCGCTACAGTTGAACAACGTTTGAACGGGTGTCCTCACGTACGTGATCGAAAGGGTGCTCTGAAAAGATTTCCTAATCGAGGAGAAATTTCTGGAGAATTGGCAGCGTTTGTTGTCCAGGAAACGGCGCAGATTTGGGTCCAAAAGCAAGATAAAAGAACCACCGTCCTGGAACTTAGCATCATACGCCGGCGCCTCCTTTCCGCCGGGTTGGAGTTTTGGGTATGGTTTAGCATCGCAATCTAGCCTTAACAGCCCACAATCGGGTCGTGAGGATTGGGTTAAAGGGAAGCGCAGGAGTCCGAGGCTCCCACATGGGAATTCCTCAGGGCACTCGCCGGGTTGGTGTTCATCATCTTGTGTCTGGGCAAAACAATGAAGGAGAAGTATATGACAGAGTATGAAGAAGAGAGGGGTAAAAGATGGTTTAGCCATGAAGATGATTTTTGTTTGTTGTGTTCACTAGTATGGAGTTTAGTCTAGTCTAGTGCTTTCAAAAAAAAAAATGGAGTTTAGTCTAGTCTTTTATGCCATGGTTGACTTGAAAAGTATTGCATTGACTTGAGAGAGCAAGCACATTTTTCTTCTAAATTATTATGTCCACATATAGCTTATTTCTAAAATAATTTACATTGTTACCCAACTTTTCATACCTCTTCTTACTAGCGGAAAGAATTAGGGAGAAAAAGAATTGTAATTTGTTGGGTATAGTATAAAATAGGAATTAAAATTACATTGTTTCATAAGGATGAATAAAATTATTGGAAATGAAAAAAGATCAGAAGAAGTGATATAAAGACTAAAATATCTGTAATAATAATACTAATAATAATTAAGGGTAAAAATATCTTTTTCTTTCTTTTTTTTTCCTCATTGAAATATGGGGGAGCGTATGGTCATCACGTTTAGACAACCCATTAGAGAATTTGAGACAAATGGCTGACGCCCTCGTTTTAGATGGTTCAAATTTGGACTTCCTCTTTGAGATCTAAATTTGGAAGACCGTCATGGTCATCACGTTTAGACAACCATGGTAATTCGGCGTAGCTGTTGTTGGATATATAGGCATAGCTGATTGTGAAAGGAGACTGTTGGTTTTAGAGTTTTTGGGCGCAAGGAGGTCCAACACAACCTTAGTTGGTGGATTCACCTTTCACAATGCGGCTTATAGAAAAATAAATAGAAAAAGTATAACTCGATGCTTTTGTACGTGGAAACCGAAAGGTGAAAACCACGGGCCTTTTTGGGCGGTGCCAAGCCTAAATTCACTATTCTTGTAGGTGTTGGTACATAGTATATATATGGCTATTTTGTACATGTAATATTGTGTAAGAATAAAGCTATTTGTAATATTGGTACCGAAAAATGGAGGATGTTTCTTTGTGGTAAAATGGAGTCTTCTTGTTGTGCAGTGTATGTGAATAGCCTTCTCTTGGGAGAGTGGTGTAGGAAGAGTGCTTGTAGTAAGTATGAATGAATGATATGTCTTCTTAGAGGAGAAAGAACAGTGAGTGGGAGAATAGTGCTTGGGAGAGTCCTCCCATGTGTAGATGAATGAATGAGATCCCCTTTTCCTTGTGCTCATCCCTTTTTATAGCTAGCATAGGCCTCAAGATTATAGCCGTTGGGGGTAATTAGTAGGCTTTATGAGTGATAATGATGGCTTCATTGGGTAGTAAGTGGGAGTTTATGTGGGGGTTATGGATAATAATAATAATTGAGTAATAATTTGGTGGTTAGGAATTGAGGGGTAATAACTAAGAGATTAATATGGGTTAACGGCTAGTTTAGGCCGACCTCCTACTCGTGTCGACCTCCTACTCGTGCCGACCTCCGGGTCGAGCCGACCCCTTGGTTTAGCCCGTATCTATTTTTGGGCCCTCTTCCTCAGGACTTGATCTCTTTTTTTCTTGGATTCCGAGCCCATGGGGTCCACACCCCATCAGAGACAGTTGGTGACTGTATTTTTTAAAAAAATCAAATTTTTTTTATAAATCTTCGAAGAATATGCATAAATTGTTCCTAAATCAACATCTATATGTGGCGCTTGTTTGTTAATGTTGTTGTTATTTTCCAGCTTTACTCCATATTATTTATTGCAGAGATACTAGGAGTATAAAAAGACAGCATTCGAAAAAAAAAAAAAAAAAAAAAAAAAAAAAGGAGTATAAAAAGACAAGATCGGAATTGGGAAATAGGGATAGGTTTCAAAAGTATTATATAGAGAAAATTTCAATTTTGATCCACTGACTATTGGAGTTGTGTTAATTGCAACACTTGACTTTTAAAAATGTTAATTTAGTACCTTGACTATGCAATTTCTATCAATTTTGATCACGCCGGTCAAATTGCCGGCCAAATCTCACCGGAAAAATTTAATAGGTCAAATAATGAGGGTATTTTAATCATTTTACTCACTTTTCTTTCTTCTCCGATGAACTTCTCCCCATTTCCGACACGGTTTCTTCTCCGACGTCATATCTGCTAAAGAAATCGTGTATATATCCAGCAATCAATTATTGAGCACTGACTAATGCCCCGCGTTTGCACATTCTTGAAGTGAACAAAAAGCTACATTTCCCAATTCTTTCCAAATGTATAATTGGATGCAATAAAGAAACCAAACAGTTGTTATCTGAGTAAATTGCTTGCAAGGAGCGAAATTGATGGTTACCTGAAGAGGAGAGAGATGAGCGGCGAAGAACTACTCAACAGTGAAAAACTCGTTATTAAGCTTGGGGAAAATATCGCCGTCAGCCAAACACGCCCTTATCTTCCCCCAACTGTCCGAACTCGTAAATCGTGATGTGGTTTCTCAGCCAAGACGAGTGACGACGAAGGCAAGGATGAGGAGAGAGAGCAGGATGATGACGAGTATAGCCATACAGACGAGGTAGACGCCGAGAAGAAATCATCGCCGGAAAATGAGAGAGCTCATCGGAGAAGAAAGAAAAGTGAGTAAAATGACTAAAATACCCTCATTATTTGACCTATTAAAATTTTCCAGTGAGATTTGGCCGGCAATTTGGCCGGTGTGACCAAAATTGATAGAAATTGCATAGTCAAGGTACTAAATTAACATTTTTGAAAGTCAAGTGTTGCAATTAACACAACTCCAATAGCTAGTGGATTAAAATTGAAATTTTCTCGTATTATATATTATGATTTCACAAATAAAAATGTACACAAGGGGGTGGTGGTGCAGTTGGCTAGCGCGTAGGTCTCATAGCTTAGAGTGATCCTGAGGTCGAGAGTTCGAGCCTCTCTCACCCCATACCTTTTTGCCCAAGAGATGCTGAATTCATGCGTAGTAGACTAGTAGAGTTTGAAATGTGTTAAATATTAAGCTTTACAAATAAAAATGTGAATAAGGGGGTGGTGGCGCAATTATACATATTTTTATATGGGATAATCACATTTTTGTCTTTCACTTATTAACTACATAGTACTGTATTATGTAATTTAGTCATTCATTTTTAATTTTATAAAATATAGCCTTCAATTGTTTTACTATGTTGTAAATTTAGTCTTTTAATATATTAAATCGTCAATTTAGCTAGTCTCTCTCTTTTTATTAGTATTATTTTTTTATTTTTGCAGTGAAGTTGCTGTAATTTTTCCAGTGAAGTTGCTGTAATTTTTCGTAATTAGGAATATTGTACATTTGAAAATGTTGACACTGCATTCCCGGATAACTGGAAATGCATTTAGAAACTCTTGTGGTGACATTAAGGAGAAACATGATGAAAATCAGGTAAACATTTCAAAATGCACAATCGTAATTACAGAAAATTACAAAAAAGTGTCCTCATTTTTTCTCATTTTTCATTGATTTTCAACCTTTATCATCCTAAATGGACGGATCAACTTTGTCCGCAATTCTCACCTGAGAGTTTGTTCTATAATTCTAACCTAGGATGTTGTCCTCAGGCGGAGGTTTGGGAGAAACACTTCTTTAAAGTCTCTCAGGACTCTTTTTTCAACTTCATAGGTATATTTTAAAATTAATTTCTCATTTCCCATTATTTATTTTGAATATATAAATATATGAAATTTATCATCCCTCACATAAGACTCAAGTTATTTTTATGGGGACTTTTCAACAATCCCCACGTGAATAGAAACCACATAAATTTGTTTTAAAAGAATCACATAAATGAAAATTAAGTTTTGAAACAAAATAACACAACAGTGTTCAACGAACCATATGTACATATAGGATATAGGTATGTATCAAACTATCAACCTTTGAACCATTTTACATAATCCAAACCGATAATAAACACTGTAGAACCGTGTCTACCTTGCAAGGTGGACACGGTTCTACGTTCATAATTATAAAGCTATATATAATAATTTTTGAACTTCATATTCATAATTATTGAACTCTATATTCACAATTAATAAATTTCATGTTCATAATTACTCAACTATATGTTCATAATTATAAAGCTATATATTCATAATTTTTGAACTTCATACTCACAATTATTGAATCTCTATACTCATAATTACATAATTATATGTTTATAATTATGTTCACAACTCTATTTTCATAATTATAGAACTATACGTTCATAATTTTTGAACTATATATTCATAATTATGAACAGTTTAAAACCGTGTCCACCTTGCAAGGTGGACACGGTTTTACAGTATAATTTGCCAATAAACTCTATTTGACATAGTGTCTCAAAATAAGCCTCATAAACCACTTTTACGACAATTTTACAACAATAACAATAAATCAAAGTCATACAATATTTTGGAAGAAATTAAAAGTCTAAGGTCAATTGTTTGCAGCCAATTCTTTTTAGGATGATTTCAGTAACATAAAAAAATTGTTACTTGCACGTTGATTGCACGTTGCACCACAGTCCAGAAAAATCTGTAAAGAAAAATGAAGGAATATACACTCAAGAAGTTATGACCATCTGCTATATCTTTAATTTTTATTTTCTTCAAGGCTCATTAATTATTCAGGTTGAAGATAATAAAAGAAATTTATGAAAATTGCTCTTTTTCTTCCTAAATTATAAGGTAGGGTCCATATCCGTGTTCTTTTCTCATCCCAAAGCTATAACTTATGTTACAAATTTTGTCTTTTTTCTAGCAAAATATTAGGGACAAAATTTGTAAGGTATAGCTTAGGGGCGAGAAATGAGCATGACCTGTTAGAAAAATGATGAAATTTGCAATATCAGTTAAAATCCTATGATCAGGGACGGAGCCAGAAATTCGGTTGAGGGGGTGAAGAAGTAGGGACGGATTCAAAAAAATTTTCTAGTAAAGGCGAAACATTAAAACAAAAGAGAAAAACTGTAAAACTATATTAATGCCAAGACTCAAACCCTTAACCTTTACAATGATCAAATAGGTATTCTACCAACTCATTTAACTCATTTATTATTAATATTAATAGTTTTTTTTATACTAATACTAAATCATGTACTATATATACATATATACATACAAAAATTATACAAAAATTATACAAAAATTATATATGGGTAGGGTGGCCCCTCCTTTGGCTCCGTCCTTGCCTACAAAGTGCACTCAAGAAATCTTCTTTGCTAATATGAAAGCTAAGGTCAAAGCGTTCCCACTGGTAGATTAGTTGTTCCACCATTGTGACAAGACTGCGAGGCTGCTTTCGTTGATTCCATGAAAAGTCGGTTTAATTTGCTCAAGTCCATGCAGACATTTCCAAGTCAATAATTATTGCAGAGAAGACAACATTATATTGTTCAAGGATATACTAAGAAACCAACCAAAACCAACCAAAACCAACCTATACTAATAGTTTTCTTGCAGAGTGATATATCATATCATATATGATACTATGGCTATACCTTCTCTCCCCACTTTCTTCTTCATCTTCCATGCACTCCTCTTTCATTCATCCCAGGCCTCAAACAAAACTACCCACCATGATTGCCCAGAGGAGTTCCTCTGTGGAGGCCTTAACACCACACGCTTCCCTTTAACCCGATCCTCCCGCCCCGATTGTGGGCTGTTAATGGTAGATTGTGATGCTAAACCATACCCAAAACTTGATTTTGGAGGATATGAGTATGATATCAAGTTGCAGGATGTTCCTTTTCTCCGGCTTTCGGATCAAAAGCTGGCTGGTTTATTGCAGAACAGTAGTTGCCAGTCTTTCAATAGGAGTATCTCCTTCCCAAATTCTCCATCTATTACATATAGAGTCAGTCCCATTATCACTTTGTTTAAATGCAGCAATAATAAGACAGGTGATCAATTCCTTGGTTATGAAAGCTACCATGGCTGTGAATATGAAGGCTTCAGTGTGTATTACAGAAATCCCAGTAATTTATCAACAGGATACGATAATGTTCCTCCTCATTGTTCAGTCATCCAACTGCCATTCCAACAGAATGGAACAGATAATAATAATGCTACTGATTTGTTTGCTATGCTGGCTTCTGAGTTCTTCATAAGCTGGTTTTTGACTGAAAATTGTTCTGAGTGTCACTACAAGTTAGGGGGACAATGTGTGACTGACAGGAAAACAAATCAGTTCATGTGTGTTCATTCATCTTCCTCCACTCCATGGAAAGGGATTCTAGCTGCAGGTAAAACATATGGTTTTTTTCTTCCTTTTCATTATACATGCCTTTCTCTGCTTATAAATGTTTTGGCATGATTGGGAGCAATTCCAGCCAAATTGGTCAAGCTGTTGACTTGGTAACAATAGAATTACAAGTTCAACTTTTAATTGAAACGGACATTCTGGGTTTGAGCCGATCAACTATGAGCAGGTTCTAAACTGTCTTTTGCTGACAAGGGTCACAAGGCCAAGGGCTTATTGGCCTTCTCGTTTGAGTCGGTCAGCTGTAGGCAATCTAAGTTGGTTATAAGCTTTCATTTGTCAACCAAGGCTTATTGGCTTCTTGGTTTGAGCCGATAAGCTATAAACAACTTAGGATGATTCTAGGTTGTCCTTTGCCAACAGAAGTCACAATACAGGATTTAGTTATTGTATATTCTGGATAGTGACTGCGGGGTTTTCGTGATGTATTCTTGAATTACTGCTTCTTTAATTGATTCCCATAGCAATATTCTGATTAGAACTGCTCCTTAATTGTGTTCATTCAGTTTTAGCCAGTGGATTTGTTTTATCCCTTGGGATTATCTTCACCATCTGGTTTCTGAAGAAAAGGAATAAGTTCTTCTCACACAACAATTCAAGAAACACATCTTCTGATGCCACCATGGGCGATGGATACAGCGAAGAACATAGTAACTACTTCGGAGCTCCTACGTTCTCCTACTCCGAACTGGAAGAAGCCACCAATAATTTCGACGCTTCCAAGGAACTAGGCGACGGAGCTTTTGGAACTGTATACCATGGTAAGACCTTTCCTAAGCAAAAAACAAACAATTTATTTAGTATTACTCCATTTTGTGAAATTACCTCTTTCTTCTTTGCATATTTTTTTTAAAAAAAATTATTTTTAAATTAAATTTTTGTGTTTAATAATATTTTTGATGTTATTTCTAAATATATAAATTATATATAGTAATACCAAATTTAATATTAAAAAAAATGAATTAAAAATAACTTCAATTAACCAAACTAGATATATAAAATGAGACATAGCAGAGTATGTTTTTAAAGATAAGTATTACATTCCTCTCTTTCAACTAAACTCGTCTCACAAATAAGGATGAGTTAATTACCAAAATGGTTTATTGACTATAGTAAAATAATCGATTTGATCCTTAACTATTTTGTTGACCAATTAAGTCAAAAAAATCTTAACTAATTTGGTTCTTCGTTTGTTTTGCCGTTAGACATCCGTTAACTCGGGATCAAATTAATAATTTTGCTATAGTCAAGTGACCATTTCGGTCATCACATGTACCATTTCATTTGAAAAGTTAATTATCAAAATGATCCATTGACTATAGAAAAATTACCAATTTGGTCTTAAGTTAACGGGTCTAACGGCAAAACAAAGGGAAGACCAAATTAGTTAAGATTTTTTAAGTCGAGACTTAATTGATCAAAAAATATATTCAAGTACCAAATTGGTAATTTCGTTATAATCAATGGCCCATTTGTGTACTAGGAACAATGTTCATATTTATGTACTACTTGTAACCAGGAAAGCTTAGAGATGGGAGAGAAGTTGCAGTGAAGCGGCTGTATGAATTCAACCGCAAGACAACAGAGCTGTTTATAAATGAAGTTGAAATTATTAGCCGCTTAAAGCACCCAAATCTTGTCACCCTTTATGGCTGCACATCAAGGCATAGCCATGGGCTCCTAGTTTATGAATACGTATGCAATGGCACACTTTCTGATCACCTCCATGGCCAAAGAGCCAAAGAAGGGTTGCTTTCATGGCCAATCAGGATGAACATTGCGGTCGAAACCGCGGGGGCGTTGGCATACCTCCACGCCTCGGACGTTATCCACCGCGACGTCAAGACCAGCAACATTCTCCTCGACGGCAATTTCCGCGTCAAGGTTGCGGATTTCGGGCTCTCGAGGCTCTTTCCCGAGAATGTGACCCATGTCTCGACCGCCCCTCAGGGGACCCCGGGGTATGTTGACCCGGAGTACAATGAGTGTTTCCAGTTAACGGATAAGAGCGACGTTTACAGCTTCGGGGTCGTGCTGATCGAGCTCTTGTCGTCTATGCCTGCCGTTGACATAACTAGGCATAGACATGAGATCAATCTTGCCAATTTTGCCATGACCAAAATCCTAAGACATGAGTTTGGGCAGCTGATTGATCCATTTCTTGGGATTGAAACAGACAACAATGTTCTACATATGACTACCTCGGTTGCTGAGCTGGCTTTTCAATGCCTGCAACCTGAGAAGGAGATGAGGCCCACCATGGATGAAGTGCTGGCAACACTGATTGATATCCAGAATGGGGAGTTCAGAGATTGGAAAGAAGATGATCATCAAGTGCTTATTGCCCCTTCATCTGAAGATGTCATCTTGTTGAAGAACACCAAATCCCCAGCTTCAACTGATTCTTTAACTGACAATTGGATAAATAGCTCTTCTACTTCTAGTACCAGTGGAGGATATCCAAATAAGTAATTTTAGAGTTAATACCATCTGAGATTCCCAAGTATAGTGATTTTGTCACGTTTAGTTCTAAACATTTAAATTGATCTGGTCCTTCGACTTTTAAATTTAACTATTCATGGTCCAAGTGAACCACTCATGGTCCTTCAACTATTACATTTTAACTACCCATGGTCCTTTCAAGAGGACCACGACTGGTTAAATTTCAAAACTTGAAGGATCATGGGTGGTTAACTTGGATCACGAATGGTTAAATTTGAAAGTCGAAGGACCACAGATGGTCATTTTGAAAGTTTAGGACTAAACGTGGCAAACCACTATGCTCGGAGGACCTTAGTGGTATTAACTCAGTAATTTTATTACTCAATATTGAAAACGTTAGTACAAAATTATAGTTCGTAACGAATGAGCAACTTTATTTTCTTATACTGTCACATTTTGGAGAGGTAAGTTGCTGAATTTACCCGCTCAACAATTTCATAGCCATCAATTACTGGTCTTGGTTTTTTACCGGCCACCACACAACAGAAAAGGGGTGATTGATTTAGGAAAACCATAAAGTTACTCTAAAATATTACTTAACCTAACACATTATGATTGGATGATTCTTGATGGGATAGCTAGCTAACTAGTCATAATGTGTTATGTAGATTTTTATCTTTTAGAGTATATGTAGTATTATTTGATGGTGAATGAGATTGTAGCTTCAATGTATATTAATAATACATTAATATAATGTTCATGGCTTTCTAATTATAAGGTTTTATCAATATAATATATTTTGGATATGAAATATATATTAAAAATCATAATATTTATTAAGTTTGAATTCAACGTTCCTCATATTTGAACTAATGATATAGTTTGTGCTTGAACACAAATTAGAGTAAGGGTGACACTTATGTGGGATTATCTTTTATGAGGCCGATCAAGTTTGAATGAAAGGTTGCGTAATACCTATATATGATAGAAAGCGTAATATTAATTAAGAATAAATTGATTGTTACTTATTATGAGAAAAAATGTAATACTTACGAGAAAGAATGTGATACTGTAATATTTTTAAATCAGAATGTAATATTTAAGTGTTGAAGAGTTACTTATGAGTGAAAGTGAAATACTTATCCGAGATAAATTGATTTATTGTTATTTTTGGTGGAAAGTATAATACTTATGGATAAACGGTTATTGTTTATGGGAAAAACTGTAATACTTATAATAAAAAATGTGATTTTTTTTTAATTAAAAATATAATACATTCGAATCAAAATATAATATTTACAGGTTGAAGAGTTACTTATGAAATAAAATGTAATACTTATAGAGAACTCGATCTGTTTTACCAATGAGACCGTCTCACAGTCCCATATATAGACGTTTTTACCTTAGAGTAATAGTTAACTATGCATTTTTTTAATAACATATTTGCAAGATAATTTAGTAAACATGTTAGATATAAAGTTTGCGACATTCATAATAATTTTATTTAGAAATTTACTCTAAATTATTATTATTTTTTTTGAATGCTACTAGCTTTATTACAATGTAGTATATGTTCATATACTTTCTCAACTTACTGAAACACAAAGAGTCAATACTCGAAAGTGATTAATGTAACGTTTATTTTAGAAAAATCATGTGAACAAACAATCAATAATTTCAATTGTTATCAAATACTTTTTTTTTAAGTGACGAAAGTCACTCTTTGAATATCTGCAAATAAATTTTGCGGACCCTAACCGGCAAATAAACTTATTTTATTAATTCATTGACTAGAAGTTTCAAAATGAAATCCGTGGTTCAAAACTTCAATTCCAAGATATGGTTTCAGATTGGTCAAGCTGAGCAACGTTTATATATGTATTACTGCCGTTAAAAAGGTCAAAGTAATACACAAACGTGGCTTGACCAACCATGTTTGGTCTCATTACATACACACCTTAATGTGCGTGATTTCTGTGTTGTGTACTTAAAAAAGTGCGTCATTTGCTAAAATTTAAAGTGCGTCGGTTTAAAGTTTTAATTAGGTGTGTGGTTTTCCTTCTTAAGATGCATGATTTTTCTTCTTAAGGTGCGTGGTTTTCCTTCTTAAGGTGTGTTGTTTTTCCTTTTTAAGATGCGCCATTTTTTTTTTTTTGTAGTTCCAAAACACAACCACTATCCTTTTCCAATCATGTTTCAGCAATCAGTTAATGGACATTGCCAAAGTAACACAGAAAAGAAGAGATAACAAAACGCCCTTTTAAAAAAAAATCATTGATTTGAACTGTTGATCTAGATTTGATCAACGGCTCAGATCAACTCCATCTCACATAAAAACTAATGACAAATCTTTGTCATAAAAAATAAGTAATCAATAACTATGATTAAAAGTCAACACCTAAATTCATGCTAATAATAAACCATTCAATTCCCATAAATCTCAATTAAATTAAAGCGCAAATCAATCTAAACAAAATCTTAAACTTCCACCCAAATAGGTAAGTCAACATAAAATCGGGGTTTTATATTATTAAATCTTTTCATTTAAATAATAAATTATTGTTATTATTATTACATATAAGAAAATATGATTGTTTTATTAATGTTTAGTACCCAAATAGATAGGTCAACATAAAATAAGAGTTTTTGCAATACTGTCTTACTTGGGTAGTTCCACATTTGTATCAAATTATAACATTTCTATAAATGTTACCTTAATTTGCTAATTTAAGTTCTTTTTATTGTCAATTTCTTAGTTGGCCAAATGGTTAACAATTACCAAGAAGTATACCTTTTTCTTGTGGTTGCACATGAGATTGTTGTTCATGTCAACAACATATTGAAAATAGTTATTAGACTTGTGGAATTGCTCTACTAATGGTTGTGTTGGAAAAATTATTATTGGAACCACCCTCAACTTGGTAATCGATCTAGATGTTTGACTAGACTAATAACAGAAAGATGTTTAAGACAAGGTGGGAGAAGCAGACGAGTTGGTAGTAGATCGACCACCTACGTTCAAACATATCCAACGGTCAAGATGATGTAAGAGTTAGTAACGTTAAATGTATCTTTTGCTAATGCTATATCAAAGATAATCGTGGAAGGCACGAAGGGAGAGAACACGTTTAGTTATCTCATTTGCCACAATTTGTATACTATAATCTTAGAATAGCAAGTATAAATATTATTTTTATATGTAGACTAGCGATCGATTAAAATACATTCTATTCTAAACTTTGAGAGATACAAGTTACTCAAAGTCTTCAATTCATCATCTTCTTCATTACAAGTGCTACATTGCTTTCCTATCTTTACCACGAACTTAAACACAGCCTATGCTTTCATGTTAGGATCATAGTGTTAGTATTTTCACTAGCTTAGCATGTTGAACATTAGAAAACACAAGGTTTCAATTATGTGAGGCACTTTAGGGGTAGTGATAGGGTGTTAAATTTGTGTTTATACAAGATATTTTTATTGTTTACATGCTGCAAATATAATGCATATTCAAGAAAATGCACTGCTGAAAATGTTTGATTTTTGACCAATTAACATAAAGTGGTCTGAAATTGTTAATTTCGGTTTGAAATCTCGGTTTCAACCACTTGAAATATCTGTAAATAATTTTTTTTTAAGTCTCTTTTTTCTTTTTTTTTTTTTAGGTGAAGAGGTCACGATGAAAACCTGCTACCACAATTTGAGTGAGTGCTGCACTCCAAGAGGGTGCTACCACTACCCAAGTGAATGCTACTCTCCAAGAAGGTGTTGGCAAGAAATCAAGAATCAACTCGTGACCTTAAAATACGAAAATTATGCACAATCTATTTAAACACTGAAAAAATGCCTATTTCCTCTTTATAAAAGTGGTATCAATAACACAAAAGTAATGCGTAAGAATACTCTAATTAAATTGCACAAAAGTTTATTTCCAAAAAAAAAAAAAAATGGCACAAAAGTTATACACTAACACGCAACGTGACCTCATCAATTTGTTGTACGGATTGGTCAAACAAAGTTTACGTATAACTATTCACTAATGTTACAAAGGTCAACAACGTAAGCGATAAAATATTTTTGGACCAATCACGTTTAGTCTGTCTCTTTGACTTTTTACCTTTTTTTTTTTTTTTTTTTTTTTTGACGTGGATAGATTATTACATTGACAATCACAAATTCTATTAGGCAAACTTGTTAAAAATGCTTACGGAGTTTCCACTTACAGCGGAGTTTTAACTCATTAAATAGCATTTCTAAGAATGGGCTCTTAATGTTTTTTTTTGTTTTGTTTTTTTTTCTTTTTTACTCCTGAAAAATTATTCTTGAAAATTAGTTATTCCCTTAAAAAAAAGAATAAATCTTGTTATGGACCCAAACAACTATTGGTAAATTTTTAAGAATGAGTTAATGCCACATGAAGTCCTCCGAATATAGTAGTTTTGTCACGTTTAGTCCTAAATTTTTAAATTGACCATCTGTGGTCATTCGACTTTTAAATTTAACCATTCATGGTCCGAGTTAACCACCCATGGTCCTTCAACTTTCGAAATTTAACCATCCGCGGTCCTCTTGAAAGGACCATGGTTGGTTAAAATTTAATAGTTAAAGGACCATGGGTGGTTAACTTGGACCATAAATGGTTAAATTTAAAAGTCGAAGGACCACAGATGGTCAATTTTAAATTTTAGGACTAAACGTGACAAAATCACTATATTCGAAGGACCTCAGATGGTATTAACTCTTTTAAGAATAGTTTACTTTTATTTAGGGGTGCGCAAAAATTTTGATAAATTTTCAGTTAATCGGCCGAATCAATAAAATTTGATTAACTGTTTTTTAACCGAACTTTTTCGGTTTGATTAATGGTTAAAAGTTTTTAAAAATTTCGGTTAACAATTAATTCGGTTTGAAATTTTGGTTACCCGAAACATCGATTAAAACGGTTCGATTAACCGATTCAACACCCCTATTTTTATTAATGTTTAATTTGTTTTTAATTAGTAGTTTATATGTGTTATGTATTAATGTCTAATATGTTTTCAATTAATATATGCCTAATAGGTCCCATTTATTATAAGTTGAGGTCTCCAACTTGGACCAAACATATTTAATTACCAATACTCCTAGGCATTATAAGCGTGAGAGATCTATCGGGACAAATGATAAGAATTCACAAAAAAATTAAATCTATTAAAGAAATTTTGTTACTCCTAAAATCTCTTATTTAAAGTGTGTTTAAAACCCTAAAAAATTATTTTTTGAATTTCTAGTGTTTGAAAAGGGAGAAAATATTAAAGTCATTGGAAAATTATTTTCGCTCAAAGAAAAATTAAGCCAATTGTTTAAGTGCGGTGATCATAGCTAGGCTTTCTCTAGACCAACTTTAAGTAAGATCAATCGTTATGCGTTGGACCCGTGTCCAGCCTGCTTGCTGGACACGGGTAACAGTGCCGTCAGGCACTGTTATCTTCTTCTTTTTTTTTTCTTTTTTTTTTTTTTTTAATTTCAGACCGCTTCATTGTAAGAGTATATGTTCATAATTTTATTACTATATGTTAATAACTATACATTCATAACTCCATAACTGTACGTTCATAACTCTATAACTGTACATTCATAACTCTATAACTGTACATTCATAACTCCATAACTGTACATTCATAACTCCATAATTGTACATTCATAATTTTCGTAGCTCTATGTTCACAATTTTAGAGCTCTATGTTCATAATTTTATCACTATATGTTCATAATTGTAAGTTCATAATGTTAGAGCTCTTTGTTCATAATTCGATCAATAAATGTACATTCATAATTCCATACTGTAGATTCATAATCTCATAACTGTAGATTCATAACTCCATAACTGTAGATTCATAACTCTATAACTGTACATTCATAACTCCATAACTGTACATTCATAATCTTCGAAGCTCTATATTCACAATTTTAAAGCTCCATGGTCATAATTTTATCATTATATATGTTCATAATTGTAAGTTCATAATGTTAGAGCTCTGTGTTCATAATTTCATAATTGCATAATTGTATATTCATAACGACATAACTGTACATTCATAACGGCATAACTGTACATTCATAATCCAAAAAAAAAATAATGCCGTTAACGTCGTTAACAGCAAAACGCGCGCGATTTTTTTTTTTAACTAAATGACGCTTTTTTTAAAAAAAACGACGTCGTTTTGGGCCCGTGTCCACATTGAAATGTGGACACGGGTCCAGGGCATAATTTGCCAAGTAAGATATAACCTTTTTTCTCCTTCATATATCCTCATGTAGTTCATGGCCTCTTGCTTCATATGTTCATAGTCCAAGTTAATTACCCATGGTCCTTTAACTTGTAGTCCTTTTAGAAGGACTATGATTAATTAAAATTAAATTTAATAGTTAAAGAATCATGGTTAACTTAAACCACAAATAATAATAATTTAAAAGTCAAAATACCACATATAATCAATTTAAAAGTTTAAAATTAAACGTGAAAAATTTACTATACTCAAAAGATTCTAAATGGTATATATTGGCCCTTTCAACCTATATAGAATACTCTAAACATAAACAAAATTACAAAAACACTCATTTTATTCACTTCAAACCATACATTGATACAAAGTTACAAACCATACAGCACACAAAGGCGAATTCATACTTTCAGTACTGTAATATTATGCATAAACACGGGGAATATAATATATACGCATTATTATTATATATTATCTAACTGGAGATTTCAATGGACTTCACTTCAGGCTTCTTCACTTCGATCTTCGGAACAGTAATAGTAAGCACTCCGTTCTCCATTGACGCCTTTATCTCATCCATCTTCACGTTCTCCGGCAACCTGAACCGCCGCATAAACTTGCCGCTGCTGCGCTCCATTCGATGCCACCTGTCGTTCTTCTCCTCCTTCTCCACCTTCCTCTCCCCGCTGATCTGAAGAATGCGATCGTCTTCCACCTCAACCTTCACTTCCTCCTTCTTCAGCCCGGGGACTTCCGCCTTGAACACGTGAGCCTCCGGCGTCTCCTTCCAGTCCACGCGCGTGTTGACGAACGCCGACGTCTCGCCGGAAGCGGAAATTAACGGGAAGGACGAGAATTCGCGGAACGGATCCCACACGTCGAGAGAGACGGGATCGCCGGAAACGACGTGGTCGTTTTCGTTTCTCCGGCCGCCGAAGAGTCTTCGAATCAGCGACATTTTCTTCAGTGATATTGATTGACTGTTTGTATGTATGCGTCGGAAAAGCTTATTGTCGTCGGTAATGGCTCGATCGGTCTGGTTTGGAATTGGGAGGAAGGGACCTAGTCGGTATTTATATGTTAGTGGTGAACTTTCTGGTACTTTCAGCGATCATCTTCGCGTTTCGCTTAGCCAATTAAATTCATCCCCGCCAAGATCAACAGTCCAGATTATTCCAGGCGCTGGCAGTGGTTTCTCGAACATGCCAGAGGAATATAATTCTTATACTCTCATTTGTTATTCTATTTTTTTTACTATTTATTTATTGAAGGGTTAAATAGTTGATTTAAACAAAACAAAAAAAAAAAAAAAAAAAAAAAGTAGGTAATTATTTTTTCTTTCACTTTTCTTTATATATCATTTTTCATTCATACGGCCATACAATAAATTTTACTGTGGACTATGGTTCAAAAATGATGCCTAAAAGAAATGACACTCATTTCATCCAATTAATTTTATTTTTATGATTACATATGCGATTTCATTTTATATACATGGAAGTTTATTACATAACAACTAAAATATTATTTTGATTCAATTGTAGTTTCATTTTATATATATTGTAGTTTCATTACAGAACAACTAAAGTATTATTTTGATTCAATTATCATTTCATTTGACAATATGCACTCAATATATGATATCTGTTTTTGAATTTTATTTATACACATTGTAGTATAATTCTAATTCAATTGCGATTTCAATTTTATTGGACAATGTACACTCAAATATGTGAACATTGTAGATTCATTACAGCACAACTAAAGTACGGAGTATCATTTAGCAATATACACTAAACTCAATATGTGAAACATGTTATTCAATTGCTTTTTATACATACTGTAGTTTCAGCACAAGTAAAATATCATTCTAATTCAATTACCGTTTTATTTGACAATATAGATTCAATGCGTGAGATATATTACTTAATTTTATTTTAGATATACTATAATTTCATTTTATTACGAGCATATATCATATATACAAGATTAATTAAGCATAGAAATCGTCATCTTTTTGTTTGTTTTTTGTTTTTTTACTTAAAAAAAGTGACATTTTTAGACCATGATCATAACGGCGAATTATTATTTTGACATGGGTTTATCTTGTAAAGTGGACCAAGATCTGAAAGTACACAATTTATATAATAAATGTTCACAATTGTTAATAAAAAAATGTTCACAATTTACATACTGAATATTTACAATTTTATTTATATACTTAATGTTCACATTTATATATTGAATGTTCAAATTTACATACTGAATATTTACAGTTTACATACTAAATATTTACAATTTACATACTGAATATTTACAATTTAAATAATGAACATTCAGTATATGAATTGTGTATTTTAGACTTGAGTCTACATTGACATAACTATTGTATCATAACTATGTAGACCGTATAACAATTGGCATCCATCCAACTAGGCCCAGGTCCAGGCCAGGCCCAATTTATTTGCTATTCATAAATGAGCTACAATCTAATGGGATAGCGGCCTGACATTGCCAAAGTGAAATTTAATTTTATCATTTCATGGAATTTGATTATGCAAATTTGAACAATTGCACCCACTATAGTATTGCTTGGGCTATATATATATATAGAGAGGAGAATGGAATTATGTAGGAAATGAATTGCAATTAAATTTTGAAAGTTGAAGGATTATGAGTGGTTAACTTGTACCGTGTATGGTAACAATTTGAAAGTTAAAGGTTCACATGTGGTCAATTTGAAAGTTTAGGAGACAAAACTAGTATTTTCAGAGAACCCCGTATTACATTAACTCTTTTTAGTTAATTGTGTTTTTAATTAGGGAATGAGAATTTTAATTGAATGAATATAATCAAATCCCATAATTGTATTTTAAAAAGTTATCAATCAAACACTAACTATGATTTTGATTCTCACTCCTAATGTATAAATTCATGAACCAAACACGCCCTTAGATGTGAACAACACAAGGGTCGATGATATCTGGGACATCAAATCATAATTCTGGATAATTACCAACCAAATTAATCAAATTAATTTTTGTTAATTTGACAACCCAAAGATTGCAACACTGAGTGGATGGCCTTGGCTGATTGGTGTCTAATTGTTTTTTTTTTTTTTTTTTTTAACAAATACAAGAAGCTAATATTTATTAAGTACAAATACAAAATATATAACAAAGATAATTGGAAGAGTTGTCAAATCATTCCAAACAATCATACATAAAACGGACTATTTAGTAACAGAATTATGAGCTGTCCGATTCGCTGATCGTTGTGTCTAATTGCCTAATGTTTGATTGTTGCATGATGGGTAGCAAACAAGCTAAGCTGTAGGGTCAAATCAAGGTGTACCCTAACTGCCTACTGTTGAGAGTTATCAAGATCAACTGTTGTTTTAGTAAATGTATGTCCTTCAAATTATCATTTTTTGTTTGGTTGGAAAAATATAGAAATTGTGTTTTTGATTGATCCAACATATCTGTCAGGTTTCCTCTAGATAACCTTTTCACAGGGCATGTGAACGCACTCCACTTCAGTTTACCTTTGTGATTTTAAATTGTCATCCGTAGTTTCTTCTAAAATATCTTCATTTTTCGCTCTCTAAAAATTGAATCATCAATTTTAACGGCCCCCACATTCCAACTTGATAGAGCATTTGAAAGGATGTATATTACAATCGCTCAACAGACATGGCCCGCTACCCCAATCTGACAGAGCATATATATTACGGTGGCTCAACAGACATGACCAAATGCAGGTGTGCACAGGGGATCTACCCACTTTGAGCGTAATCCCCACACTGCTGCCGAAGTTCGAACCTGACATCTTCTCCCAAATACTACTTAGTACTTATTGAACCATTGAGTTAAACTCGTGCGGACAATATCTTCTTTTTTCTTCTACTTTTTACTTTTGCATTTTCATCTATCAATTGTATTTTAATTTAGGTAAAATTCCAAAGAGATGAATTGAAATTACCCTCCCCTAACCCAACAGTTTAGAATAGTTAGTAAGATGTTGGACTGTTAATATAATTGTAAGGTTGAAAGTTTGAATCATATAAATGTTGTGTCATGTTAAAAAAAAATTGCATCAAGTTTTTTTCTTACTAAGAGTTAAAATTGTGAGTGTAACCCAAATCAAATCTGGATAAGTCTTAAAATAATAAAAACATTGAAAGCCATATGCAAAAAAAAAAAAAAAAAAAAAAAAAAAAAACCTCCTCTGATTCCTTACCAATGCTTCCATAACATTGAATCTATATATCAAACTTGGTAAAACATCTGGGAAGACTTCATCAAGCCTTTTCAAGACTTTTTTTTTTTTTTTTTTTTTTCACTTTATGAGTATTTTTTTAAAAATGAATTTCCTATTCACCCATTAATTATTTCAAATGTATAAATATACAAAATTTATCTTTTTATATAAGTGAACCTGAATTTATTTTAATCCTAAATAAGTCAGCAGTGGACCTTATTCAAAATAATGCTAAAAATAATTATCTATGTTTCAGATTTTTTTTAAAAAAAAAACAACGTTACGGTATAATCATGCAAATTTTATTTCATTGGGACCATATATGATAATTGATGGATTAATGATATTTTTATTATTTTGATTTTTTAAAAATCAAATTAGCAACTCATTACTCATTCAAAGAAGAATTATTTAAAAAAAAAAAAAAAAAAACAAGAAATTAAGAATAATCTGCAACACAAGGTACTAATTTCATGATGATGGTATCTCTTCTTTCTAAATGATTAGTTTCATGACTTCCAAAATTAGGAATCCAACTGGCAACGTTTCAATCACTGAGCTTTCAGTCTTTAAGTGTTGTTGGCTTTGAGTTATCATCTTATTAATTATTATTATTATTATTCCCCAATTATATAATAATAGTCTACTTGATAATTGTTATATTATCTACCGTAAAACAAATTTTAAAAAAAAAATATTTGTTGTGAAAAAAGAAACGGATCGAGTAATAAGTTGAACATGATTAATTTATTAAACGCTCCAACAAAAATACTTGTATGCATCAAAAACCCATGTCAATATATATATTTTTTTTTTTATAACAAAATAAGTAGTTTAATCAAGAATCACTTGTTGATATTTTGTAACAAATCAACCTTAAACTGCAACACATGCATGTCACAAGATAGTATAACTTTGGATTTATTGTGTTTTTACAGAATTTTCTATAGTGTCAATTGATAGGAAAATATTACATAGATTCTCACTTTTTACTCCTAATTTTTACTCACTCACACAAATGTTTGATATAGACACTTTTTATGGGAGTAAAAGACATTTTTGGTCCTAGACTTATAGTGGCTTGGACAATTTTAGTCCTTTATAAAAAAATTGTCATTTTATGGACAGAGTTATTGTGGCGAGGACATTTTTGGTCCTCCGTCTATATTTCTGTTAGATAACTGTATGAGAGAGGGGCAATTACGTCAATTTAGGCTATCTCCTTCTATCTATTATATCAATGTGTGTTTGGCGGCTTCGATTCTCCTTCTATCTATTTGATTAGTAACCTGTTTGGCGGCTTCGATTCTCCGGCAATTTCTTCGTACAACTGCAACTTGGACTCTCCGACTCCTTCGAATTATGACCGAGAAGAAAACAAAACAACATAGATATAATAGATAGAAGGAGATAGTCTAAATTGACGTAATTACCCCTCTCTCATACGGTTATCTAACAGAAATATAGACGGAGGACCAAAAATGTCCTCGCCACAATAACTCTGTCCATAAAATGGCAAATTTTTTTATAAAAGACTAAAATTGTCCAAGCCACTATAAATTTAGGACTAAAAATGTCTTTTACTCCTTTTTTATGGGATTCACATGATAAAAATATCCTATAATTGTTCTCAAAAGGTTAAATCCCCAACTCCAAGGGCTCTCACGCCCTGGCCTGACAAAACATTTAAGATGATGCAAATCATGATAACTCAGCTGAACACAGAGGCGGACCCCCCACGCCCAACCCGACAGAGCATCTGTGAGAAGGTAAATCATGGTAACTCAACTGAACACAGAGGCGGACCCCAGCTCGACAGAGCATCTAGGAGAAGGTAAATCATGGTAATTCAGCTGAACACAGAGGCGACCCTCACGCCCAGCCCGACAGAGCATCTGGGAAAATGTAAATCATGGTAACTCAGCTGAACACAGAGTCGGACCCCACCCCGGCTCAACAGAACATCTCTGGTAACTCAACTGAACATAGAGGCGGACCCCAGCCCGACAGAGCATTTGGGAGTAGGTAAATCATGGTAACTTAGCTGAACACAGAGGCGGACCCTCACACCCAGTCCGATAGAGCATCTGGAAAAATGTAAATCATGGTAACAGCTGAACACACCTCACTCACTATTGATAGTGAGACTCGATCCTGGGTCATTGTTCTCAAACTTCATCCATATAACCAACTAATCTGCCCATACAGACAAAAAATATCATATCATTGTTTGCCGCATCAAGGAGTAAAAGTGAAAGAGTAGAAGTTGAGACTACATATGTAGTATATCTCCAATTGATATCACATTATATTATTGATAGTAGTATATAATTGTGTCATATATTTATTTGTATTGAGTACTATTTGTTAAGATGCGAATGAACACTAGTGATACCAGTATCGGTTACAATCATATTTGATATACCTTATTAACATTATACATAGATTTTACAGCAAATATCAATTTTGGTCCCACAAGTATTAGCAAAATGATATATTTGGTCCACATGTTTAATTCTTATCAATTTTCATCCACGACTATTGTTTTAGTACCAATTTTCATCCACAACTATTGTTTTAGTGTCAAAATTCATCACGCCAGTCACCCCTTCGTTTAAGACATGTCGGAATATTAAATTATTAAGGGTAATTTCGTGCTTTTCAAATTAGGATTCATATTTGAGCATGAATAAAGGGATTTAAGCCCTAAGATCTATCTCAATTCACAGTTTTCCACCTCAAATTAATGTAGGATGAGGAGGAGAACTGCGAATTGGGATCAATCTTTGGGCTTAAATTCATTTATTTATGTCCAAATTGGAATATTAAGTTGAAAAGGACAAAAATACCCTTAAAATTTTTAGATTTCAGGATGTTTTAAATAGATGGGTGACCGACGTGATGAATTTTGGTACTAAAATAATAGTCGTGGATTAAAATTGGTACAAAAACAATAGTCGTGGATGAAAATTGGTAGGAATTAAACATGTGGACTAAAACCGTCATTTTGCTAATACTCGTGGGACTAAAATTGGTATTTGCTCTAGATTTTATTAATACAGATATTCACAATAGTCAAATTCTATTTACACCACCTATTTTACTATTTGCACCACCTACTTAGTAGGTCAAATAGCTTTATAGGTGGTGTAAATGTCAGCATTAAATATGGTCAAAGATTTTTATTTATTTATTTATTTTAATTACAAAAAAAAAAAAAAAAAAAAAAAAAAAAAAAAAACAACTCCATCTAGTCACCTTCTCCGGTGAGAAGGCAGCCCAGTGGGTTGCCTTCTCACCGGAGAAGGCAACCCAATGGGTTATTTAAAAAAAAAAAAAAAAAAAAAAAAGATCCGTCACCTTCTCCGGTGAGAAGGCGATGGACTGCCTTCTCACCGGAGAAGGCAAATGGGTTGTCTTCTCCGGCGAGAAGGCAACCTACTGGGCTGCCTTCTCACCGGAGAAGGCAGTCCAGTTGCCTTCTCCGGTGAGAAGGCAGTCCGTCGCCTTCTCACCGGAGAAGGCGATGGTGTATTCTTCGTTTTTTTTTTTTTTTTTTTTTTTTTTTTTTTTTTTTTAAGAATTAAATTTTGAACTCATAAATGCAGTTTTAATAGGGTGGTGCAAATAACATTTTGACCACCCATTAGGCTATTTGCACCACCCATATATTTATTACTTTTTTTGAATGCACCCATATATTTATTACAATTTATCACCTTTTTATATTTTCAATGATACTTTATACCATATTTGGTCAAAGGGAGTGCAAATAGCAACACCCATAAAAAATAATATACGTAATCTTACTTAATATTATGGACATCATAAAATTTCTCATATTTAAATTAATCATTTAACTTCAATTCTCCATATGAATGATTCTTCTATACCCTAATCATTCCTGTCTGCAATAATTATTACTAAATTCATGCAGCAATAAATACTTGACGCTCCTACTTACTCCCTAACTAAAATATTAATATGCCTTCATCAACAACTCAATTAATCATATGAATAAATTTAAGAACAATAACTCGAGATCGAGTCTGAACCTCAAATTCTCAATCATCATCTATAATTTAGTACAGTAATTTTGACGATTTGCCCATAATTGAAGCTTTGAAGTGGGTACTGGGTAGATGGGTGAAACCGTTACTCCATAGCTCTCTCTCACTGTCTCTCTTAAGTCAGCAAATTCACTTTACATTCTGTCTTCCAATTTAGAGCCCAAAAGCCAAGAAAAAGTTGAGTGAAAAAAGCCATTCAACTTCAAACTTCTCTTTTTTCTCTCATGGAATGGAATGTGCATTTTCACTCCTTGAAACATCCTTGTTTCCCCCGCCGGTGGCGCCCCTCGTGCTGTCTTTTGGGCATTTTCTTGTAAATTCATCACATCTGTTGTTTCTCTAGACTAGAATGTTTGTCGGCTTTCGTAATTTTTGTTTTTTGTTTTAATTAATGGGGCTTCCATGTTGCCTCATTACACTTCAATCCTCGTCATCAATCCGCGTTTTTCTTGTTGAACTACTCTCATTATTATTCTTTTAAGCTGAATGAATATCCCTGTTTTTTAAAAATTGGGAGTGAAATCCCAATTCGCTGTCACTATCAGATCTGCATTTTGGCTTTCTTTGCAAGGGGGGTAAATCATAAATGTCAACTTAGTACAACAGTGTTTCAATTATCCTCTGATTTCTTGCTTGATTTCTGTTTGGAGATTTTAAGGTTCTTTTGCTTGAGCTTTGATCACATTTCTGGGGGGGTTTTCTTGGTTTTCGAATCTGTAAGGTTAGTGTTTTGTTGACTTGTTGGTGTAAAGTTTGAAACTTTAGGGCTTTTTTGGGGGAATTCTGAGATAATCTTGGAATGGGTATGTGGAGAAATGTGAATTGGGTTGAATAGTGTTCAGGGCTTGATGATGGAAGTTCTGAGATGTAAAGATTGAAGGGCTCTTTTAGTGAAAAAATTGTGGTTTTGGGGATTTTGGTAGGGTTTGAGTGGGAGAAGAGATGGGGTCAAGGGAAGAGAGGCATAGGTATAATCATGATCTTGTCCCCTTAGCTGCTCTGATTAGTAGGGAGATGAGGAATGAGAAAATGGAAAAGCCAACTGTGAGGTATGGATGTGCTGCCCAGTCCAAAAAGGGGGAGGATTATTTCATGATGAAGACAGATTGCCAGAGAGTTCCCGGGAACCCTTCGTCGTCTTTCTCTGTGTTTGCGGTATGTGAAATCGTTGTCATTTCTGATTTTCTGTCATAATGTTCTACGATATCTTGCAGAATTCTATATTTGGAGCTTGGCAAGAACTTATAGTGTTATGCTTTATTGATCTCCTTCGCTTTCCCTAGTGTAATTACAAAGTTCTTGTTTTAGATTGAGTAGCGTTAGGGTTAGGATCAAAGCGTTTATCACTACGCCAAAAATCAACATTTCCAAAGGCACGGTGCTGGACTTGGCCCTTCAGGCCTCTGTCACCAATTCTCACCGTTTCTGGGATCTATTTAGGTATTGGGTCGATGAGAACATTGGACTATTTGCCATATATATGATGATTGTTTTCTTTTTATTAATTCTCAGATATTTGACGGGCACAATGGGAATGCAGCGG
Source organism: Ipomoea nil (assembly GCF_001879475.1). Lineage (NCBI taxonomy): Eukaryota > Viridiplantae > Streptophyta > Magnoliopsida > Solanales > Convolvulaceae > Ipomoea > Ipomoea nil. The sequence continues at coordinate 3,424,119 of NW_017619349.1, read as the reverse complement.
CTGTGTTTTCGAGGGACTATCTATTAGTTCATGTTTTAAGTGCCATTCCACGAGGGCTAGGCCGGGATGAGTGGCTTCAAGCTTTGCCTCGGGCACTTGTTGCTGGTTTTGTGAAAACCGATAAGGAGTTCCAGAGGAGAGGCATGAAATTTTTGTATTCTTTTCATTCAAATTTCCGTTTTATATACTCTATGTGTTCCAATAGAGCTACAATTATATGTGCTTATTATAACTCATTGCAGGCCAAACTTCTGGAACCACAGCGACCTTTGTAATAGTTGATGGTTGGACTGTGACAGTTGCATCTGTTGGAGATTCCCGCTGCATTTTAGACACTCAAGGAGGCGATGTTGCGATATTGACCGTAGATCATAGGCTCGAGGAAAATGCAGAGGAGTAAGTGCCTGTTTCTATGCCTTTCATTTGGCCACCCGTTTTTGGGCTAGACGTTCATGGCCTTTGTTTTGATTGCAGAAGGGAGCGCGTCACGGCTAGTGGGGGCGAAGTAGGGAGGCTAAGCATTTTCGGTGGTGCCGAGGTGGGTCCCCTTCGTTGTTGGCCGGGAGGGTTATGCCTTTCGAGATCAATCGGGGATATGGATGTCGGAGAATTCATTGTTCCAGTTCCATATGTTAAACAAGTGAAGGTAAACCACTTATTGTTAGGATCAAGCGCTTACCAGTTACCACTACACCAAAAGCTATAGCCAGTAGTAAAGGCGCAATTTTTTTTTTTTTATATCGCCACATTTTCGAGAGGCAGGGTGCTGGACTTGACCCTTCACCGGCATCTGCCCAACATTATTAATGTTTTCGTGATTTCTTCACCTTACCAATATCCCGATTACATACACATTCGCAATTGACTTGGCTCCTAATATTTCTTATTTTCGAATTATAAAGCTATCAAATGTTGGCGGGAGGTTAATAATAGCATCTGATGGAATCTGGGATGCATTGTCTTCGGAGATGGCTGCTAAATCTTCTCGGGGATTGCCTGCTGAGCTTGCAGCTCGTCAAGTGGTCAAGGTATTTGAGTTCAATAATCGAGAATTCCAGTTTGTTTAGGACGATGTTTTATGATAAATAAACATAGTGTCATAGCGGGAAGTGGCTTATAACCGAAGATATCTTTCTGCATTCATCCAGGAAGCGTTGAGGACACGTGGTTTGAAGGACGACACGACCTGCATAGTAGTCGACATAATTCCCCCCGAAACCGTTGTGCAGCCTTCAATTACCCCCAAGAAGTATAATAAGCTTCAAGCACTATTATTTCGAAAGAAATCTGCTACTAAGCCTTCGAAAAAGCTGTCAGCTGTTGGTATAGTGGAGGAATTGTTCGAGGAGGGGTCTGCAATGCTCGCCGAAAGGTTAGTTTTATACGAGATTCGAACCCATGATCTTTAGCATGACTCTGATACCAAATTGAAGCATGTGCTCCATCTCAACTAAAAACTTAAGGGGATTGCACATTAATGGCTATATGGTCAACAGACGTAGTGATAAGCGTTTGATCCTAACAAGAGACAGGTGCTGGGGGAAACTGTTGGGCGGAGGCCGGTGAAGGGCCAAGTCCAGCACCCTGGTGGCAACACTTTCACGACGGGCCAATGAGAAAAACTTAACTCGTGTTTATGTCTCCCGGTTTTTGGCAGATTGGGGAGCGAAGATTCAAATGGTCCGTCGATGTCTGGTCTCTTCATTTGCGCGGTTTGCCAGGTCGACCTTGGTGCGAGCGAAGGCATATCGGTGCATGCTGGGGCCATCTTCTCCACGAGCTCGAAGCCATGGCAAGGTCCTTTCCTCTGCACGGACTGCCGCAACAAGAAGGATGCCATGGAAGGGAAACGCCCAAGTGGAGTTAAAGTTGCTTAACTCCATTGTCTCTGATGGATGGATGATCTGAATGGCTGTAATTGTTTCTCATGCTCACCCAGTTCTTAGGATTTAATTGTGTCACAACAAATGTATGTATCATTCCAGAAAATAATGTAAAAAAATGGGTTATCTCAATAAAGGAAAAGGGGAGCCTTTGTAGGTGGCTTTTTGTGATGGATTATCTTGGTAATTAGAATGATACTTTATTGTTGTTATAATGAACATGAGTTAATTACCGATTTGGTCTCTCGACTATGTTTTTTTTTTTTTTTTTTTTTTTTTTTTTTTTTTTTTTTTTTTATCTGAAATGGTCTGAACGGTTAGATATCCATTAACTCGTGATCAAATTGGTAATTTCACTATAGTCAAGGGACCATTTCAGTAATTAACTTTCGAAGAAAATGGTGCATGTGATGATCGAAATGGTCCCTTGACTATAGCAAAATTACAAATTTGATCCTGAGTTAACAAATATCTAACGATTAGGACCATTTCGGGTAAAAAAAGACATAGTTAGAGACTAAATTGAGAAATTTTGGAAGTCGAGGACCAGATTGGTGAAATCCTCATAGTTGAGGGACCAAATCGATAAATAACTCTAATGAACATATAGTGTGTATAAAATGAAACCGAATAGCAGAACTCATAGGTATATTATCAAATGAACTTGTAATAGAATTAAAATGAAACTTTAGTATTGCTATAACGAATTTATCATATGTATAAAACGAAATTGAAATCATATCAAGATTTCCCAATTGTACTTATTATATGTATAAGAAAAATGATATCCTTCAAATTTCGAACCGTAATGGGTCAAGGCCAAGTCCAACCACTTCAACCGAGACTGAATACTAGACCACTCGTATCCAACCCATCAACTAATTGGATCCAAACAATTTTGGTCCAAACCTAAGCAATGGTTGCAAAGTGGAAGGATGAAACTTTCTCCCAAAAAGAAAACAAACATTATTTGTCACCCCACCATTATTATTATAACTACACTTCTCTCCAAACCTCACTCCATCCAAAAACTCCTCCGTCACATCTCTCCCCACAAAGGTCGCCGGGTGCGAGCCGCCGGCGGACCAGTCCGCCCACGTAACGCTGCGGTTGGCCGTCAGATGGGGACAAACAACGTTAGCAAGCGTCGGCAAATAATGCTCGTCCATGTAACACGGCGGCGCGCAGTGTTGTCGGAAGACCGGATAGTAAACGACGTCGGACACGATCTGGAGTGCCAGCCGGCGATTGGCTTCGAACCATTGGGACCCCTTTCGCCAGTCGGAGAGGGCGACGGTTGGGTACATTCGCTTGTTGTATCTGCCGCGGCCCATTTTCCGGGGATCGTCGAAGAGTCCGAGGAAGCTCTTTTCGGAGTTTACGAGGTAGGTGTAGATGAAGGAGAAGTTGAAGAGAGGAATGCATGTTTCTGAGAGTAACACAAATCTTTCGTTGGAGGCGTCGAGAAGTGCGTTGGCTAGGAGTCGTCTTTCCGCGTCTATCATGCTCGCTCTTCCCCATTGCACTGCCTGCCCACATCTCACAAATGTTAGAAATGTATAATTAGATCTGTCAAAATGGACTTAGCCTGTTAAATTAATCAGTCAAAACAGGCTTAGCTTGTCAAGTTAATCAGTCTCGTCATGTCAAAAAGGCGTGGCGGGCTTTAAATTTTATGGTCAGTATTTTGATGAACTTTTTTGTTCGTTCTTGCCAAAAGGACGATTTTTTGGCGGGGACGGCTTGACAAAATCGGTCTATTTTAGGTAATGTCAAAAAAAAAACACTAAGAGCCTTGACTTGGGTGTTCGATATATTTATTTATTTTTTAGGGTTATTCGCCAAAACGACGTTGTTTTGGCGAATAACCCTTAAAAAAAAAAAAAAAAAAAAAAAAAAAAAAAAAGTTCAGCCACCAACAGCAGAGGAAGCCGATTCTGGCATTCTTCTACGCTGCCAGTAGGCGCGATTTTTACAACAGTGATTTTAGGTCCGTATTATGACGGGCTTTTTAGCCTGCGCTCGTCATATGGTGGGCTTTGGCGAGCCCGTCTCACTGGCCCATTTCGACAACTCTACGTATAATATTCTCCCAAACCTCAAGGGCTCTCCACATCCCGGTTCGACAGGGCATTTGGAAATATGTAAATCATGGTGACTCAATGGTTAAGCAGACGGGGCCAAATGCCGGTGCGCACAAAAAAATCTGCTCACTTTAGGCATAAACCCAACACTATTACTGCCCCCGCGATTGGAACCTTGATATCTTCTTTCAAATATTGCTTATGAACCATTGAGCTAAACCGTGTGGGCAATATGGATGTATTATTATACTTAAATGGTCCAAAAGTGGAAAACATTTATTTTAAAATCTTCTTCATTTACCAATTAGAAAAGATAGGCTATTTGGAGCAAAGTAAAAACAGGAGAACAGTAATATATAAAGATTAGAGCAAATTAGAAACCTTGCTGGGTATTCTACGTTTGTAGAACACAGAAGATTGAGGAGGCTCATTATAGGTAAACTGGGGAGAAACATGCAAATAAATGGAGAACAGCCCTTCATGTCCTCTAAAGAACATTTCCCAGAGAGGTGCCAGAGGCAAACTTCCTCTTGCCAAGAACATAAAGGCCACCTTTGCCGTCCGATTAAACGGATACTCCGCGATACGAGGCGCCATCGAAGCCCTCCACAGCAGCTCTTGGTCGCTCATGGAGTGCCAAACATCCTTGGGAGACACCCAATCCTTAAACTCATCAACACCAGCATTATGGGATGATGATGATGATGATGAAGGTGAAGAGGTAGCAGAAGTGCAGGAGGAGTTGTTGGGTGGGAGAGGAGGGAAGTATATGTCTTCATAAACTATGATGTTCTTGTACTTGTCATTGATGAACATTCCAAGAATCACAACAAAGAAAGATAAGGACAGCCAGAAGATGATTGTGGTAGTGATTTGGAAGGTGGAGAGTTCCTTGGCAAAGATGCCCATTTTTGGGATTTTTTTCTATCACTCTTGTAATGTTTTTGCAGTTAAGGCCTTGCCCTGTTTTTATAGTGAGGGAAGTTACACCATGGACACCTTGCATCGTGGACTCTAGTCCAAAATAACATATTAAGGGAAATTATTATTTTGGCCCTTCAATTGTTTTCCAACTGTTAATGTAGTCTCTAGTTTTCAATTTCAACTAATTTGATCTCCGAATTGTTTAAAATTTCGTCAATTAAACATTTCGATGACCAAATTGACGAAATTTTAAAAATGGAGAAATTACCATTTTGATCCACTGGAAATATTTAATTGACGAAATTTTATACAATTCGATGATCAAATTAGTTGAAATTGAAAACTAAGGACTACATTGACAGTTGGGAAATAATTGAGGGACCAAAATGGTGATTTTCCCAACATATTGGCCCTGTTTGGTAAAAAATTGACCTATAGGCCAATTTTAACTTATTTGATCACTATTAATTGTTTGATTTAGTTAAAATATCAATATAAATGTTCGGTTAATTAGCTTTTTGCAACTCCAAAAGGCTAAAATTAAAAAAAGCTACTCCTAGCAACTTTTTCAATTAGCTTTTTGAGAAAAGAAATTATACCAAACAGCTATCGGCAAACAGCTAATTTACCAAACACTTTTCTACAATCAGCTAATGTTATCAACTATTTATACTCTCTAATTAACACAATTAACTAACAGCAAATAGCTATCAGCTAACAGCCATTTTACCAAACAGGGCCATTATGTTTTATGTAGTGCTTGTAATTAAATAAATTGAAGGCTCATAATATGTTAACTATAGACACATAACATGTTAACTGTACACACACATAATATGCATTTAACATAATATGTGCACTCAATTTATTTACAAACACATAATTTATTAACTGAAAACATATAATATGTTAACTGCAAACACATAATTTTTGAACAATGCAAAGTCGACTCTTATTCATGGTATAACAATTGTTATTGTGATGAAGAGAAGCATTGTGAATGCTGCATGGGACATGATGGGAATGGAAGGAGAAACACATGGAAATGTGTTGGTAGGGGAGAAAATGTGAAATGAGAGAAAGGGGGAGGTATATATGCATGGTTGTAGCCTGTTTTTGTTAAAGTGAAACTGGAATCATGGCCAGAAAAGAGAATTTCACATTCTATTCAATTGTATGTAGAAAATTATTGTTTAAGAATGCAAAGACATATGAATTTTCATCGATAGTTGAGGTAGGATGCATCAATTAGTATGAAAATAGTTAGTAACGTAGCAGAATGCAGGGTTAGGGCCGAGCTTCGGGGCTAAATCTATATAGCAATAATTGAGAGATTAAAATTAAAGTTCAATTTTTTTTATATATATATTTAAATAACATATAACATTATACCAGAGTTTGTGCAAACGATTAAGTTTAAAAGACCCTTTCTTTTATAAAAAGGCAGAAAACTTGTGTTTCCATGTTTGCTAAATGACATGGAGCACAAAACCTCATCTCATCTAATAAATGAGGCACATATGTAGTAATAATGAAAAGAATGGTATATAATCACCCGTTAGTTCATGGTTGGTAAATTGTAGAAAGGACACATGATCGAGTGCTATCTGTCACTATATGCGGGAGTTTTACTAATATAATAGATTTCTTGTGGGCACCAGACACAGATCTTTTCACTTTTCACTATTTTGTTAGACTGAAATGTGAGAGTTTAGGATGTGAGAAATTTTCAATTTGGCAAGAATAGTGTATAATCATAACACATAATTTTTCAATCCATTTTAGCTCACTCAAATATCATTAACATAACAGTTGATGCCGATGGTTGTCGCCTATCATATTGACATACCATCCGGATATGTATTATTTGGATAATATATATAATGTTTAACTATTTCAATTTTGATATTCAAATTCAAATAACATAACAATTATATTTTATTTCAAGTGGTTTCAAAAAAAAAAATTATTTCAAGTTGAATTTTTAATTTATCTAAAATTTTAATATTGTAAATAATATAATTTTGGATGCCAACATGAAGTTCAAAGTTAGTTTACAAATTACATATTTTTCGATCCGAAGAAAGGGTCAACCCAAACGCGGATCTAATAGTTTCTGACAGTGTGTTTTCTCAGCAAAGGGACATAACTTCATGAGCAAATCTCTAAATTAATTCTGAATGTTATCTCCTATATCTCCCAAAGACCAATCGTCAACTAGATTTAATAGTGACGATAATCAAAAGCAATAATTTAAATGTAACAGTAATAACAGGTAGAAACACATGCAATTGCAAACTCAATCAAATGGCCGGCATACATTTTAGAATTAATGCTTAGAGTTCAAATGAGATTGATCTCTATTAATGGGGCTAACAACAAGCTAGCTGGATGACACATTATATGATAGATAACTAAATTTGATAAAACTATAAAATTCGAGACAAAGCTGTAACGAAATTATTTATTGATAATTAAATTCAAATAAAAATCACAAGAATTTGAACATGGGCAAAGGAATACTATTCCTCTAAGAAACCATTTCAGAAATTTTGAAATTCTTTATAAATCTGCAGAATTTGAACATGGGCTTCAACGGCTACTTCAAGAGGCTCCCTCCCCCCACAAAATGTCCAAAAGTGCCACCGACTCTCCAAGCTTTTCCAGCCTAGCTCCCCACATGTAACCCTAATTTCTCTGCACTTTTTAACCCAATAAAATGCCCAACCAAATCCCACACTCTATCCAAGAACTCAAAATCCCCAATACCCACAAAAGTTTGGGGGATTTTGAGCTCTCTAGCAAAGAAAAATGCCCAAGAAAAGGTCATCCCCATACTCACCAATTATGCAGAAAGTTGCAGGTCTGCTAAACATGTCCCTTTTCCTAGCCAAGATGAGGAGACCCATCATCGCAAGACTCAAACTTTCCTTGAAAAATTCAAGGAAACTGAAGAGGATAAAGCTCAACAAGCACTACAACTATGGGTACATTCAAGAATATGAGTATTCACCTTCAAACACACCACTCATTCAGCTCAATTATTACCCCAGGATGTCACTAAAGAAGCAGGATCCCATGTTCTTCATCTCAAGGTGTTTGGGTGGTCTGGTGAGAGGGGAAAGAGAAGACGAAAACCGCCCGGTTTTCGACTCGGGATTAATGGAGGCATTGCCGGATTCCGGTGGGGATGAAGATAACTCCATTGATGAGAGGGCAGAGGAGTTTATTGAGAGGTTTTATGAGGAGATGAGATTGCAGAGACAAGAATCAGTTATAATGAAGCAGTTTGATGCAATGGTGGATGCTTGATTGATTAATTCATTGTGACAAAAATTTGTTTTTTTTTCTTCTTAATTTGGTTCCATGTTTTTCCCCTGCACAGGTTTGGCAATTTAAGGTTTATTAAGTCAAGAGTTGTTTCAAATTTATTATTCTTTTGTTTTGTCTCCTATATATCCTAAGGAAATTTTAAAAGTTCAATGCTTTCAAATTTTGCAAAAAGGTAGCTTTGTGCATATATATTTATATAATTTTTCCCGAAAAAATTAAACAAAGTGCAACTAGATCTGAGTAATTAACAAGTTGCAATCCTACGTATGTATATCAAAATCTTTGGAGATACACTTTGAAGACTCAATCACTGGGAAAACTTTTAATGTTGGTTTCTCTTAGTTTGGAGAAACGATCACATTGCCGTTGTCGAGATTCAAACATTTATTTCTTCTCTTATACACTACCTATTAAACCAGTAAGTTAAATCTATGCAAACAATTTGACTTACTTAAATAGAGGTGCGCACTCACCTTTGCAAGAGAATGTTGGATGTCATATCTAAAATTTCTTCCACAAAATGACAATATTTTCTCACTTTTAAAATTAAAATAAATTCTATTTCCACATCATCAAATTTACAATTCATTTATTATTTTACCTAAATCCCTACAATATTCTCTCACTTTCAAAAAATAAAATAAATAAAATATTCAAAACAAATAAAATAAAAACAGTACAAAAGGTCGCCACAACCTTTTTGAGTTTGCAACCCATGTCATCATAAAAAAGAAATTTAAAATATTTTTATAAAAATCATATCATCTTGCAATGGGTATAATTTCAGAGCCTTGGATTGAATGATGATAAAATATATGCCATTGGAAATTTGAATTATAGGGTAGAATTGTATTTTAAAATTTACATTTAAGAATTTAAGGGTTATCAAAAAGAGATTTCACTCAGCTCCAATGAAGTTATGGTCGGAAAAAATTATTGGGTTGCTCTAAAAATGGATTTGAAAAAATTCATTTGCATCTGTATATGTTAGGAATGTGGATTCAATCCAATCCGATTCACTAATGGTGAATTGAATTGGATGTTGATCCAATCACAAATTTAAACTTAAAAAATAAAATAAATCATAATACAAGATTTTAAATATTCAAAAATTACAAGGTCATGAGTTCGAACAATCATTATTGTGTAGACCATGGTCCACACAAGTTGTGTGGACCATATTTTGTATACTGTAAAATAATGTACATTCAATACAAAAATAATGTATATTCAGTACAAAAATAATGTACATTGTATTCAAAGGATGTACATTGTTTTTGTACTGAGTGTATATTATATTGTATAATGTACACTCAGTACAAAAATGATGTACATTTAGTATATTAAAAATGTACTTTTTACTATGGTTCACATAACACTGTGTGGACCATGGTCCACACAATAATTTGCCGAGTTCGAATCCTTGCCTCTTTGGTTTGAGCTGATCAGCTATGGATAATCTAAACTGGGTTACTTCCATGTAATCCTTTACTGATTAGGGTCAAATGCGAGATTTATCAACAAACAAAAACGTTGTAAGGTTTCCATCGTCCAAAAATCAAGCTTTTCAAGCAATTCATTAAAAAAAAAAAAACGAATGTCAAATTTAAAAAATACTAATAATTAATTTAAAATTCAAAAAAAAAATACAAATCTTCATTCATTTTTAATGTAAGTAATTTCAACTTTTGTTGGGAAGATATCCTGATTAAAAAATCAATAAAAGAGTTAGTACGTAAATAATATATCAAGGCATTCATAAGACAATAATTAAGAAAAAGATACGTAAAATCCTAAACTAAGCATAGAAAAATTAAAAATTAAAATTTTACATTTGATTTATTCCTGAGTCCTGACTTATGAAAATAGTACTACGTTAATAGAGTTGGAAAAATTAGCTAAAATTAGCATTTAAACTTTAAAGTGATAGTTCAGTCAAAATCAAAGTAAAGTTGCTTTTAGGCTATGTTAGACAAAGTTTATTTAGGAACTTATAACTTATTTTAAGTTATTAATAAGCTATAAGTTTTGTTTAGTAATGTTTTTAAAATAAACTAGTAGCATAAAATAAAAGCTTATTTTAAAAAGTTATTTTAGGTAGTCTTTTAGAAATAAGTTAGTAACTTCATAACTTTGTATCTATCTTTATCCTTATTATTTTAAATTGATGACATTCTTTACACTTTCCATTTAAAACCCTTTGCCTTTTATCTTCTCCTACCCCTTTTGGCCTTTTCTCTTCTAGTATATTTTTATTCATCCTCTTCGCAACTCTTCGTCGTAGCAACTCCAATCGTCCGTTCATAAATAAATGACATCATTTACTCCTCTTTTCAATTTAAAACTTTTTTTTGTTTTAATTTAATATATATCTCATATATATTATAAAAATAAAAACTTTTTTTATAAATTAAATATATCTCATATATATATAAACAATATAATACTTACATCATTTAAATTTTATGAAAATGTCATTTTTAGTATTTTTACATTTACCAGCTTATCAAAAAGCTAATTAGCAAACACTTTTAAGCATAATCAGCTAATTAACAACTCTCAATTTTAAGCTTATAGCTTATAGCTTTTTAGCTTTCAACTACCTTTTCAACTAGGTTGGTCAAACATAACCTAAGTAACATTTATCCTACATTAGAAAGTGATATAAATACAGTTTAACTTTTAAGAAGGTTGAATTGCATAGCATAAAAATTATTTTCCGAGTATGGAATACAAAATGCTCTAAACATACTAGTGATGAACCCTATATAAAATTTCACTTAAAATTTACTTTTACATATTAGGCTCTTTGGGCGAAATCTGAAACAATGTTATCAAAAAAAAAAAAAATTAATTTATGTCTCTTCTAAATTATTAATGATGTAAATGTTGTCTATCAATTTTTGTCTCATATTATACGAGAGGAGCAATATATATATCGTTTTCAAAATTAAGATGCAACATTTACATCACTAATAATTTAAAAATAACATTAATAATTGACATATTATGCTGGTGCATAAATTACAATTTCGCTAATATAGTTTATTAATGGACCGTGTATGATGTAGGAAGGCAAATTATGCTGTGCATCCGTATGCACCACATGGTGCATACGGATGCAAAAACGACGTCGTTTTAATAAAACGCGCGTCTCCCCTTAAAAAAAAAAAAATCAGGTTCGATTCTCAGCAACAACATATGAATTAAAATTCAATAATCGATGAACTATAATTTCATAATCGATGAACTATAATTCCATAATCTAATCTATGAACTAAAAATTCCAGAATGAATGAACTAAAATTCCATAATCTATAAACTAAAATTTCAGAATCGATGAACTACAATTCCATAATCGATGAACTATAATTCCATAATCAATGAACTATAATTCCATAATCTATGAACTAAAATTCCAGAATGAATGAACAATATAATGTTGTTGCTGGGAATCGAACCTGAATTTTTTTTAAAATGGGAAACGCACGTTTTTTAATAAAACGACATCGTTTTGGCATCCGTATGCACCATGCATGGTGCATACGGATGCACAACATAACTATCCGGGGAAAAGACTAGAATGTGCGGTCAACAAGGCGAAATTCCCAAAATGTGTCGTATTTTTTTTTTTGACAACAATATGCAAAACTCCTTTCGGAGTTGCGTTTTTGGAGTATTTAGTATTTTTCATGTATTTCTGTAAAACGCAAGAGGCAGTTGCGTTTTACGAATACGATACGTAAAACGCAATACGCTCTTGCGTTTTACAGCGCATACTGTATCCCCCAAAACGCAACTTGCGTTTGCGTTTTACGTATTATACGTAAAACGCAAAACGAAGTTGCATTTTTGTCATTTTTTTGTACTGGCCGTTTCCGGCGAATTTGAAGGCCAGCGAGAATTGATCGAATTGAAGATCAGAATTGAAATAGCTTGGTATGGGGTTGAGTACTAAGCAGGTTTCCGGCGGGGATCATCAACCTGGGATTATTGAGTGGGATAATCCCCCGACAGGCGGGAATACGAGGTTGGATCTCCCGGCGGTCGTACAGCCGCCGCAAAAGGCGATGCAGCCTTTGAAGTGTCCGAGGTGTGCTTCGGCGAATACCAAGTTCTATTACTACAACAACTATAACAAGTCCCAGCCTCGACATTTCTGCAAAGGCTGCAAGCGCCACTGGACGGAAGGGGGCACCTTGCGTAACGTCCCCGTCGGCGGCAGCCGGAAAAACAAGCGCCTCAAGACGCCGCCCAACCCTATCGCCGCCGCCGCCGTTACGTCAGCTCCCGCCGCCACGGCTGATCAAAAACCCGGCAAACAGAAAAACAACAACACGCCCACTATCTTCTTCCCCGCCGACCCAGTAATCGGCAACAACGTCGCAGCCACGGCGGCGTTCAACATTGGCCCGTCGACGCCGATGGTTTTACACGACGATCAAGACACCACCGCGAAACTCTTACCCTTTTCGTTCTCCACTTACTTCGATCCGATTTCTTGCTCCATTCCTTCGTTCAACACTCAATCCTCGTTTTACGTATTTAAAAGTATAATACGTAAAACGCATCTCCCAATTGCGTTTTAACGTATTCCATACGTATTGTGAAAACGCAACTGGGAGATGCGTTTTACGTATTTAACGAAAAAAAATATGGATTAAATACCTTCAAAAACGCAACTCGCAATAGAGTTTTACATATTTCTGTCAAAAAAAAAGTCAGCACACATTTTGGCTAATTCTCAACCATTTCTACACATTCTAGTCTTTTTCCCTAACTATCCATGTAGGAACGTAAGCGATGTCGTTTGGTGAAAGGCCTTGTAACCTGCACGTCCCTACTAGCGCATTTTAGCAAAGCGTACGCGTGATGAGTCGGAGGGCGAACGTTTAAACCGCCCCCTTTGCTCTCTCTCTCTTTTCTCTCCTCCTATATATATAAACTCTCAACGTTCCCGGCGATTTCAGAACTCTGAAAGGAAAGCCGAAAAAGATAATAATAATCGTGAAGAAACCCTTTGTTCTCCGTGGAATTCTGGAAGGAAAGAGTGTGAGAAAGCCCAGAGTTTGGATGGTTGCAGAGAAGTCAATGGCGATGGGGTCCGGAAGATCGAAGCCGCCGCTGCACAATTTCACGCTGCCGTATGGGCTCAAGTGGGGGAATCAGAAGTTCTTGAGGTGCGGTAAGCTAGATTCCGACGGAGAAATCGCTGCCATTCACCGGCGGCGCGGATCAGATGAGCGGGTTGGGAATTTCCGGCGGGCGGACGTGGAAAACGGGATCGCCGCCGTGAGGAAGAAGCTGATGAATGATCTTCAGGCGGAGACGGATAAGATGAAAGACGCGATTTTGAGAACGGGTCTGGAGGAGGAGGAAGAGCGGCGGCCGGCGGCGGCGGAAGCGGCGGAGCAACGCTATCCGCCTCCGACAACTGTTCCGGCAGTTGCTCCACCGTCGGAAACCACAACCGATGCGGCGGATTCCGCCCGGCGCTGGAACTTGAGGGCCCGCCGCTCCGGAACTAAACACCCTAACGGATTCTCCGCCGTTCCCGGCGAATCGAACCCGGGTTTGAAGGTTGATGTAACCATACCCAATGCTTTTTCTCCCGTTAAGAGCGAAAACAAATCCCCAAGGCTCCGAAGCATCGCCGCCGCCGCAGGCGGCGGCGGCGGCGGCGCCACCGTCGCAGGTTCTTCCAGCGGCCAGAAGCGGGAGAGAGCGAAGTTCTCCATCGCCCTTTCCCGGCGAGAGATCGAGGAAGATTTCGCGGCCATAATTCATCACAGACCTCCTCGCCGTTCCAAGAAACGAGCTAAATATGTTCAGAAAAATTTGGATGTAAGTACCCTATAATTGATAATTCATTCTTGAGTTCTGATTGCCCTTTGAGATTCGATTCATTCTTTCATGGATTCATTTGCAGAATCTATTCCCTGGATTGTGGCTCACAGAAATTACACCTGACCTCTACAAAGTTCCTGAAGATCAGTAGAAACCAAAAAAAAAAATTAAAAAGGTCTGTATTTTCTTCAAATTCTGATAGCTATTTAGATTTGATCTTTAGGATGATGATGTAAAATGAAACCCAGTTTTCACTCTCAGTTTATAACTAAAAGTCCCAAGCTTTCATTAATTTTGCAGATTGCAGACTGATATATTTCATCTTCCTGCAAATTGATGGGAGGGCAAGTTGCAAATTCTAATTCTTCATCCAGTTATGATACATTTGTTAATAGCTTTTTCTCTATGTTCATCAGAATTAAGTTAATGTTGTTAGCTTGAAGACAGTTGTTCATAATCAAGTCTCAGTTTGATTTTTATTCTGTGTTTTTTAGTTCCAATTCTTCTGTTTCTTGCAACAATACTGATTTTCTTGTGATGAAGATCTATGCATTCTGATGAGCTTACATTAAAATCTGGGTGTGTTTGCTTCTGGTGTTGAGTTTATGCAATCGAAGTTGTGGGTATGGCATGTTTCTGGGGAGGTTTTAGAAATGGAACAAAATAAAAAAGCCATTCATGATTGGTTTATGTGTAGTTACTTTGTGGTTTTAGTTCTGTCAAGTGTGAATTCATAGGATGAGCAAACACTAATGTTGTTTCTTCTCCATTTGACATCCTGGGATGTGGTTGATGTGTAGTTACTTTGTGGTTACAAGTGATGAAGTGATGGTGTGTAAAACCATTCATGATTGGCTGCTAAGGACTGGGAAGAAATCACTGCAGTCTGCAGTAAACTGCCCAATTAGCTCCAATTTTACTCTGCCTGCCATGTTCTAATTGATAAAAGAAAGAATAGACTAACTTAACCAGCTTGGTTGGCGTGAGTGGCCGTACACTCTTGTTTTTTAAGACTCGGGAGTTTGAACCCCTTCTCGTATGAAGAAATCAAAATCAATCTGGCCAGCACTTTGTTCCTTAATTGGGTCGGCCTCGTCTGAACGGGGATTAGTCTGAGTACGGTATGGTACGAGCTTAAAGGTGTCTCCTACAGTTAAGGTCTGCTCAGAACACCTCGTGATCTGACTTGGTACGAAATAGAATAGAATAAGTTGGTCGGATAATTGACTTGGTAACCACAATATTTAAATTAAAGTTCGACTTCACGTTGGAGCCATTTGTTGGTAGTTTACCTCCTTGTGATCATTTGTTGGGTAGGATCACAAGGTGGGATTTACCCAGAGTGTACATTCATGGTGTGTTTTCCGATAAACTAAAGAAAGAATAGAATAAGAATGTTATTTTATTATTTGATTAGATTGAGAAATTATGAATTATATTCATGCTATTCTATTATTTGGTTAGATTACGGGATTACGAATTATATTCAAATAGTTGATATTTGATTGGATAAGTTACATATAGCCGTAACAATATTCAAAATTGGTCAAATTACGAAATTACGAATTATATTCAAATATTTTTACGAAATTACGAATTATATTCAAATATTTGATTGGATGAGGAACATATAGATGTAAGCCTATAGAATATTCAAAATAATAAATAAACAAGATATATAAATAGATAAATAATTACATATCAAATGCGCATAAGTATATTTATTTAATTATTTATACAAAATAAATAAATAGATTATATAAAAGTGTATTTTTGTATTTAATAAATTTAGCTATTTTTGATGATGCAGAAATAATTAATACTCTGTATCATGTAGGCCTTGGGAACAAGGGAAATAGTCAATTCCATATAAATGATAGAATTCTATTTTGTACTTTTAAAAATGAACCAAACGACAAAATAAACTTATTCCATGAATTTTAATGGTATGTTTGGTTTGAACATGGGAACCGGAATCAAAATCAAAATGATAATCAAATACTTGATAATTGGAATGAGTTTTGGTGAAAGTATTCTGCATGTTTGGTAGAAAGAGGGAAATGGAATGATAATATTGATGTTTGGTTATGTATGATCCTATAATCGGTATAAAGGTTTTTAAAAAAAAAAAAAAAAAAAAGCGGCAATGAAAGTGAGTAGGCAATACAGTGAGGAAGTTGATGAAGTGAGGATAGACGAGTGAGGATGTAAAAAAATGAGGAGGCGATGAAATGATAGATAATATTAAATTAATGAAATGAAACCTTATTTAAATAAAGTAATGAGTTCTGTAATTATAGGAGTAATCAAATTATATACTTGTATTTTAAACTGTTGTCAACCAAACAATGTGTATGACTTTTATTCTTATTCCTTCTGTCTAATCCTATGAACCGAACACACCCTTATTTCATGAAATGTCATTTCATTCAATTCATGTATACTTCACAAACCAAAAGCCATGTTAATAAAATCAAGATATGTCTAGACTTAAGATACACTTATCATTATCCATTTTGTTACATGGTGTATTCAATAAAGATTTTTATAAACTTTCAAAAATTGTTAAAGTGATGAATTTAAAATGATTTTTTTTTTATAATTCTTTAAAATTTTTATAGAATCTTTTTAACTTTCATAAACTTGGTAGAAGTCTATAAGACAATCATTTATAAACTTTTAAAAGTATTTAAAGTCTTGAAAGTATAAAAGTTTTAATTGAATATATCCTCGCACAACTCTAAATTGAATGCATCTTTACAAACATTTTATAACTTTTATGGATACATTTCTTTTTTGAAATTACTTTTATGGATACATTATTTATAATTTTCGTAAAAAACTTTTATAATTTATAATATATAATACGAGTATATTCTTACAAATCATAAATAAATTAATGCATTGTAAAATAAAAACACAAAAAATGATTGCCATAAAAATAGATTGTACTATACATAAAGATAATATCAATTCATTTTCATTAAATGATATATAGACGGTATGAAACTAATAATACTATGAACTCTTTTTTTTTTTTTTTTTTTTTTTTTTTTTTTTTTTTTTTATGGAATGAAAATATAGTGCTTATGTTGCTTGTTAAGAGAGAAAGGATCTTAAGTTTCTCCTGAGTAGAGAAATGCATGTTTGAAAAAAAAAAAAAAAAAAGGAGAGAAAGTTAAAAAGTTTGGATTAAACGATTGGAATTTAACTATTTATATTTTTGAGAAAAAAGGTCTACAGGAATTCTAATATTAAACAATCTATAAAACTTAATAAATTTTTGAATACTAGTAAACTTTTAAAGACTCTAAAGTTTGAATCGAATACCACCATTATCAGACTTGACTCTTTAAAAGTTTGAATTGGATACAACTAGACTTTTAAAGTCTTTAAAAGTCTAAATTGAATACACCTCTAAATATTTAAATTTTTACAATTGAATATCAGAGTTTTTTATTTTGTGACCATTATATCCCATTGTGCATAACAACTAGATTAAAGCCTTTAAAATTTGAAATTTTAATATCAAACATTATCCAATCAATTCTTCTTCCTTTTTTATTTCCAATTTATTTTCTTTAACAATTTCTCATAATTTTTAAATTCCTCTTCTTTATATACAAATAAATTTAATCTCAAGTCTCATGTATAAGTCACTAGATTACAAAATCCTAGACTATATTTGATGTTTTTTTTTTTGGGTATATAGTAGAACTTGTAACTTGAGTTTAAAATATATAAACTATAATTATTATTTTTAGATGACGACGAGATAAACATACAATAACTATCTAGGAGCATGCACTAATTAAACCTCAATCATATATATATATATATATATATATATATATATATATATATATATATAAAATAACGTGCAAATTATACAAATACGAGAATTATATTTACTCACTCAGTGACGCCTTTCCTGCTTAGTCAACACTAATTATTCATATAAAACATGTATTTTGGGACGGAAATATTATTGTATCTTTCATACCATGCCACGTGAGTAGTGGGGCTGAATGGGAAACGCATTTTGAACAACTTTTTAGTTTTTAATCATGTTATAAAAATTTTAAATAACCAGAAAAATAATATGGCATAATTCATTAAATATTTTATTTTTGTTAGAACTCTGTTATTGTGTTAGACTATAATTCTATTCCTATACTTGTTATATTAGGATTCTAGTCCTATACTTGTATATATTCTGTATTATTCTCCCTCATTAATCAATCTAGATATTCTCCCTCATCTGGTATCAGTGGTTTCACGTTTCTGAAACTGTTGTCTCTGTATCATCACTTTGTTTCTATCAAACTTATTATCCAAAATTATTTATTTTGACGAACTCAGTTGATTCCTTTCCTGCGCTCATCATTTTTATGTACAGAAATAATTAAATATGGACGTTGAATTTTTCAAAATATTATTACGTGAAACAGTTTAAGTATACCTAATTGGATAACTTTCTTTCAAAAAGAATCTTTTGGAATTTAGGTTTGTGACAATTTTACCCTTGTACATATTATGTATGGACTTTGTTATTTGTACAATAATATAAACATATTATTTAATCATTACTTATCTTTTTCAAGAATTCCCATGTTGTAAAAGAAATATTATTTGTAACTAATTTTGTTTAAAGAAAAAATTGTTTTTAGTCCCTAAGTTATGTAGAACAAACTTTCATATATATATGATCCTTTTATTATTATTATTATTATTATTATTATTATTATTATTATTATTATTGAATACATTTCTAATACATAATAAAAATAAATAAGGGCAAGGGAAAATTAGGAATTGGCAAAATACATGATTCCCGAAATGCCCCCACCCCTTCCCCTCAAAATAACTATTTTCCTTGTAAACACTGTTGCAAAAATTGCGCCTAGGCGCTAGGCGCCCTAGGCTGTCCCCAGGCGCCTAGAGGGTGCTTAGCGATTTTTTCAACATTGCTTGCAAATGAATAATTCATTGTATAGAATTATATTTTTATGAATAAAATAACTTACTACATAGTAGAATAGACTTATTATCAGGAATATTATTTCATTTTTAACTTATTTTGTGAACCAAACATGTTATTGTGTAACACAAAATTATTTATAAAAATAATAATAATAACGATGGATGCAATTGCTTCTTGTACATATCGTTCAACAACTAACCTTTAACTTTTCAGAACAGATAACATCCCTTGACAAACATAGTAGACTTACTTTTTCAAATGAAAGCAATGTAGTTTTTTTTTTTTTTTTTTTGTCAGAGCAATCCCCATTCGCACCAGAGGCTCAATTAAGGGTCAAAGTACTGACCAGATTGATTTTTCTATACGAGAGGGGGCTGACCAAATTGCTTTTTCTATACGAGAGGAAGTTCGAACTTCCGATTTCTCTTAAAGGATAAGAGTGTACGGTCACTCACACCAACCAATTAAGCTGGTTATGAAAGCAATGTAGTTATCCCTCCACGAGCAAGTCAAGACTAAGTCGCCATGGGCTAGCTTCATGGTACAAGTTGACTCTATAAGCGTGTGCCCAACCTCACCGGCAAACACAAACCTCTTAGAACTAGACCTTTGCCAATTATTTGTCACTATCCTTTAATTTGTAATTTCAACTTATGGTATCATTTTCAAAATAATTGTTACGTTTTTCTTTTTTAAAAAATACTCACTAATATTTGCTCTATGTCATTATTGTATTTGATTATTATGTGGTTGAATAATTCATGAATACTCAATCAAAATAAACATTTTTTTTTCCTAACACTTATGTAAAGAAGTGAGATTTTATCATTTTAATGTGGAAAATAACTTTTGTTTTTAATGATATGGGAAAAAAAGAATAACATTTTAAAAAATTAAAATTATTCAATTAGCAATGAAAAATAAATAAGTTGTGATGTTAGTTATTTTTTCCCTTTTTATTTTAAAAATGATTTGTATGATTTAGTTGTTACTATAAACTAATGTTTAACTAATGTTTTTAAACTCATTCTGACAAATTTTTAGGTTAATCTAAGTATCGATTGGTCAAACACTTGAAAAAATTAAGTGCCACAAAGGCGTTATTGGTGAGCAAGGAGAATTCTAGGTGATATCATATGAAAATGGGGAAGTGTTTTATTCACTCAAGTTAGATCACTAAGAGGTTGATCAATGGTCCAATCGAATGGACGCTGGAGAGATGGTCGTTTCTTAAATTAGGAGTAACTATACACTTCTTTAGTGCTAGATTGTTCTCCCCCTCTTCGCATTAAATGGGGCTATTTATGCTAGTTAAATTACAGTAATCTCGAAGTTGACTTTGGGGGTCATCATTATCTCAGTACATAATCATTGTCAGCATGCCATCATACCCTAGACTATGACCAATTGACCTTGGTTATATGCTCCTTATCACCCCATGAGTTCATTTCTACCACCGGTATACCCGTTAACTTATATTCAAGTATGAAAAGAACTGATGGGCTAGGGTTTAGTTCGGGCCTTCTTGAGTTGCAAACCCTATTGCCTCTAAATTCGACCAGCATGATTTTCTTTATACCATCAAATTTTATTTAATATTTGAATTATAGCTTTTAAATTTAATTTTCTGGTTTAGTAGTATTTTTATATAATTTATAATTTTTATATATTAATAATAAATAATCCTTCAATTAATATTATCTTTGTAGTCGAGCGGTATAACTGTGGCTCTCTCATTTGGGAGTCACAGGTTTGGACCTCAGTATGAGGTGTAGGGGTAGGATGAATCCTTCTTTTTTTTTTTTAACATTGTACAATTTTATCTAAATTAAATATTAAAAGTTAATTAAATTAGACACATAGGTTATGTTTAGCAAACCTAGCAGAAAGCAAGCTAAAAATTAAAGAGCGGTAACTAGTTGATTATGCTTAAAAGTGTTGGATAAAATTAACTTTTTGATAAGTTGATAATGTAAAAAAGACTAAAAAAAACATTTTCATAAAATGTAAATAATGTAATTATTATATTGTTTTTATATTATTAAATACATGAGATATATTTAACTTATATATATAAAAAAGTTTTTGTTTTTAGAATATATATATGAAATACATATTAAATTAAAACAAAAGAAAAAAAGTTTTCAATTGATTAGGGTAAAGGATGTCATTTATTTATGAATGGGTGAAGTTAAAATTTTAAAGAATTGCTGGGTAGTGAAAGAGTTGCTAGGGAGGATGAATAAAAATATAAGAGAAAAGAAAAGGCCAAAAGTATTTTAATTAGGCGAAGAGTTGTGGGAAAGGATGAATAGAAATATAAGATAAGAGAAAAGGCCAAAGAGTTTTAATTTAGAAGGGCAAAAGATGTTATTTATTTAAAATAATAATGATAAAAATAAAAATAATAAGGCGCACGCCAGAAGACGGCGCAGTTTAGCACCCATTGTTGTCAGAAGCCGAACGTTAAAACCGCCCTCTGTGTCTCCCATATAAACTTCGTTCCCGGCGATTTTACGACTATAACGAACCCAATACGAGAAGGAGAAGAAATATATATATATATAAAGGGAAAAACACGAAACCCTTTTCCTCTAATCTTTCAGAGAGAGAGAGAGAGAGAGAGAGCTGAGAGAGAGACTTTGGGGTGGCGTTGATGGGGATGGGGCCGGAAAGATCAAGGCCGCTGCATAATTTCACGCTTCCATGTGAATTGAAGTGGGGGAACCAGAAGTTCTTGAGATGTGTTAAGCTGGATTCGAACGGGGAAATCGCCGCGGTTCACCGGAGGTCTAATGGGTCGACGGAGCCACCGTCAACAGGGAGGAGGAGGGTTGCGGCGTCACACCGCGCCGTCGGATCAAACGGCGAAATGGGTGTGGTCAAGAAGGGCGCCGCGGTGGAGAGTGGGCAGGAATTCGTCGACGACGGGATCGCCTCCGTGAGGGAGAAGTTGATGTTCGATCTCCAGACGGCGGCGGACAAGATGAAAGACGCGATTTTGAGGGAGGGTTTGAAAGAGGAGGAGCAGGGACAGCCGCCGCCGCCGCCGCAGGCGGCGGCGGCGGCGGTGGAAGAGGACAATATCAACAACGAACACTCTCCGCCGCCGCCGACCACTGTTCCCCCACCCGAATCCGCCGGCGCCGCCGACCCGAATAAGCCGTGGAGCTTGAGGACTCGCCGCTCAGCCTGTAAACCACCGAATGGTTTCCCCGCCGAGGCCGGCGGCGGATCGAGCCAGGCTTTTAAGGTTGATGTAATGAGGCCGGAAAACAACAAATCTCCATTACCAATACTCCGAAGTGGCTTCGCCGCCGCCGCTGCACCGCCCACCGGCGGCGAGAAGAGAGAGAGAGCGAAGTTCTCCGTCCCGCTCGCCCGCCGTGAGATCGAGGAGGATTTCATGGCCATAATAGGCCACAGACCCGCTCGCCGCCCCAAGAAACGAGCTAAATTGGTCCAGAAAAGCTTAGATGTAATTCAATTTCCCTCCCCATTCATCTCTTCTAAACAATCTTGAAATAATTATATTTCTGAAATTCATAGCTTCTTTGATTTCTCTGCAGACCCTTTTCCCGGGCTTGTGGTTGACGGAAATTACAGCTGACTTATACAAAGTTCCCGATGATCAGTAGAATATATGAACAGGTAAGAATTATATTGTTTTCAAATTCTTCTTCCATTGATGTTTCTGTTCAGCATATAATATATAAACATAAATGTACAATCCAATCCGGCTTAGACTTTGAAACATAACACAAACATGCTTCAATTCAAGGTCATATATAATATATAAACATAAATTTGCAGTTTAGTTTAGACTTTTAGTTGAAATAGAGCACGGACATGCTTCAATTCAACCCCATGTAAGGTTACCTGACACGTGAGGAAGCATGTTGAACATATATAATTATATAAACAGAAATCTGCATAGACTTTTAGTTGAAACAGAGCACACAAATCACGATTCTCATTCAGTCTTCAACGTTTTTTTAAGTTTTCTCGAATGCACATTGCATCTGAGATAAACTAAAACCATCATGTTTCTCACTCTTTGCATTTGAAATCGATTAAAATCTGGGTGTGTTTAATTTGCTTCTGATGTTGAGTTTATGCAATCAAAGTTGTGGGTATGGCATGTTTCTGGGGAGGTTTTAGAAATGGAACAAAATAAAAAACCATTCATTCTTGGCTGATGTGTAGTTACTTTGTGGTTTTAGTTCTGTCAAGTGTGAATTCATAGGATGAGCAAACACTAATGTTGTTTCTTCTCCATTTGACATTCTGGGATGTGGTTACAAGTGATGAAGTTATGGTTTGTAAAACCATTCATGATTGGCTGCTAGTGATTGTGTGTTTTCTTGTAAACTAAAGAAAGAATAGAATAAGAATGTGAGTAGTGATTGTGTGTTTTCTGGTAAACTAAAGTCGAGTTTAACACATGGGTAGCTCAGTTGGTTGTTGAGCATATATAGTATATAAACATAAATTTGCAGTTCAGCTTAGACTTTTAGTTGAAACAGAGCGCAAATATGCTTCAATTCAACCCTAAGAGGTTACCTGACACGTGAGGGGGCGTGTTGAGCATATAATATATAAATATAAATGTGCAGTTCAAATGGAGCATATGCTTCAATTGTTTGATTCTCGGGCTGAATTGAATGCTGATAATGCTAACATTATTGAAACTGTTTGCTTTGGTTTTTGCAGGTGGGAGGTTGATTTGCTGACAGGCAATGGTAAATTGTAACCAACCAACAACTAATATAGTGAGATACTGCAAAAACTCTTTTTTTGTGAGACTGGGAATTTGATCAAAGTGTCGAGTTTCCTCGGGTTACAACAAAGCTTTACTCGCTTTGGAAATGCTAAT
The DNA here is from genome assembly GCF_001879475.1 of Ipomoea nil. Lineage (NCBI taxonomy): Eukaryota > Viridiplantae > Streptophyta > Magnoliopsida > Solanales > Convolvulaceae > Ipomoea > Ipomoea nil. Next base: position 3,400,188 of record NW_017619349.1, on the reverse strand, counting down.
TTTCGGTCCTATATTTCTTCATATTCTTTTCTTTTTTTTTTTATGTGATAGCGGGAATAAGTTAATGTAGTACAGAAAAGTTTGATGAATATTCTTATCTTTATGACAATTGTTCATAGTTTGTGCTGAACTTCCATTCTTCCAAGTGCACTATTGCTCATCATTGTTCTTTTATGGATCCGATGTTTTTGTTTCTTGCAACAATTTTAGGCTTTTAAAAAAAGGTGTTCTTTAATCTTTAATGACAGCTCAGACAAGTTTGTTTCGTAGCAACATACGAGAGGTATGAGTTTCTGGGAATTATGTTTCCGGTTTGCATTTGCACTGCTAAAACTAGTTTGCTTTGTTTCTCCTGCATCTTTGTGTTTTGTTGAAGCTGTAAAGGCAATTCTTGAAATTCTGTTTGTAACATGGTGAGTCTTAGACTCATAGGCCTTTTCGGTTTTGTGCCAATTTGCTGTTTCCTCTTTATGATGTCTGGGGAATAGTTGAAGTAAAACCGTTCATGTTTAGTTGCTGTAATCGGGGATATAAAAGTCTGAACTGATAGTTGGACTGCACATTTATGTTTATGTATTATATATATGCTCAACAGAACCGACGACACCTTTGGTGGGGCGAAACACATGGGTAGCTCAGTTGGTTTTTGGGTAGTAAATTACAGACAAGAACAAAGAATCGAGCTCGGGCAGTTACACTGTGAGAGTTCACCCAATGTGATGGGCTTTTGTGGATATCAGACAGACGGGCATTGGCCTTTTTACTTAATGGACCACTGAGTCACTGTGATTTACTCTTTTGTTAAATGTGAGGTCTTGAGGGCGAGAAAATTCCGTATTTGTAGGCAAGATTTGGTAATCTTTAGTCAAATGAGTTAAATAGTCCTGTGCCTTAAATGAACATCAATGCAACTAATGAACTATTGGTACTTTATTTGGACAAGAGGAAGAAGAAAACGCACATGTTAAATAAGGTGGAGAAATTCTTACTATATTTGACTTTTGAACTTGGCTACCTTTAATACTTTGAATGGAATGTTGTTCTTAGATTGAATCATCAACCCAATGCCCAACAGAGTATTTAAAAATGTATAAATTACGGGTGAATTAAATGTCAGTATATATAATGAATCTGTCTATTTTGAGAGCTTCAAACTCAGACTGAGTGACGCCCATGACCACAAATTATGCCGTGAAAACGTGTTTACCATCCATGGTGAACACAGTTCCAAATGACATCGTTTTTACGGGAAAAAAAAATTAGTTAATGTGCTGTTAACGGTGTCGTTTGTTCAGATTATGAATTTACATTTATTAAATTATGAATTTTCTGTTATGAGATTATAAATTTTCTGTTCTGAGATTATGAATTTACTGTAATAATCTCATAACAGAAAATTCATAATCGCATAAAAGAAAATTCATAATTTCATAACAGAAAATTCATAATTTCATAACTGCACATTCATAATTTATTAATGTTGAAGAAGCTTGTGCGAAGAGGAAGTGAAATCGCGAAACGTGAAAATGAAGAAAAAAAAAAAGGCACGCGGTTAATTAAGAATTAAAAAAAAAAAAAAAAAAAAAAAAAAAAAAAAAAAGATAACGGTGAACTGTTATCATTGGGACCGTGTTCACCATGGATGGTGAATACGGTTCCATGGCATAACGATTGGCCCATGACACCCGCAACGGAACCAATGTTATGTGCTCCCGTCATGGGCAAGAAAACACTAGGGAAAGGGAAGAAAGAATAATAGTTGGAAAAGGAAAAGAAAAAAAAAAAAAACAAAAAAACAATGGATTACTCAAAACTCCCTTAGACCCTTTTTGGGATTGAATTTCTAGTTATCATTATTCTGAATAATACTCCCTTTTTATAGGGTAAAATTCAACTCATAGAATGACTAAATAAGTTAAGTAATCTACTGAAAAATCTTCTAATTAATGGTTGAGCACCTTGTCTTTTAAGCATGAGGTTGGGGGTTCGATTACCACCCAGGTGAATGGAGCAAACCATTTGGCCAGTCCTCTATCACTTAGTGTGCTGACAGTAAGGATGGGGGATTAGTCTTCTGGCTATCGGTTGGACGGATACCTTTGGACAACAAAAAAAAATTGATCTATTTATTTTGGACATAATTCACACATTACTATCGCCATCGAGGTTCGAACCTTGATCTTTTCTTCCAAATACTATCTATTGAGTTAAGCTAATAATGGAATATTATTTGTTTCTCAAATACCGGTGCAATTAGGCATACCACAAGAGATTGTATGTAATACAAAAGGCAACAATTTGCAACTTTTGTTTGATATTACTTGTGCATGTTATATGTATCGTTTACTCATCTACATAATGTAGAGAAATAAAATTCTACAATGTCAAAAAAATGTCATACAATACAATGTTATTGATATGTAATGTCTCAATACGTAATTTTTATCTACATACAAAAATTGTACTCCTATCGCAGTGGTCTTGATTTTTTAAATTAGTTATATACAAAGTTAAATAATATGATCAATTTCATACATTCTCTTAGTAAGAATCGAATTTTACATCATGTAACTATAAGTTGATTCTCATAAGCAATTTGAAGAATGCAAGAATTGTGCTATGCAATGTATTGAGACTATTTAATTAGACTAATGCTGCATATCCTTTCTAAAATTTTGATTTGAATATTAACTTTTCAACGATGTAATTTCGAATCAGATTTTTTTGTATTTGATTGTTAAACAAATTTCTCTTTTAAACTAGTGGTGTGGTTAATAAATTCATGACACCTAACAAAAATAAATAATTTTATTGTCACGACAATATATGAACTTAGGGTCTGTTTGGAAAGCAGGAAAATGAGTCATTTTTTATAAAATATTTTCATTTTTAGTATTTGGTTGCATTTTGGAAAATTTGGTGTTTAGTTTATTTTTAAAAAAAAATGAGTAGAATGGTATGTTTAAACATTTTGGCGGGAAATGACTTCCCCAAATTTTGGCGGAAGTCATTTTCCGTCAAAATGACTTCACTTTCCCCCGTCAATGAAAAATATATTTCGTTGACTAGATTTTCCTGTTACATCAAAACACTAAAAATTTAGAGAACATTTTCTAGAAGTCATTTTTTGGATTTTCAAACAGACTTTTAATAGAAAAATAACATTATTCAATTAATAATAGGAGTTATAAAAACAATTATTACGTGGGTCCAAGTTCAACTTGTTGCACAATTGACACTTTGGAAGAAAAAAGGATTATTTTCAAATATTCAATTTGATAATGGTCATGTCAAGAACTTTGGACTAATATTCTTAAATTTTTAATTTTTATAGAGGACTTATCCACATACTGTACCTGTGAATAAATCAAACAAATTCTTCCAATCATAATCATTGTCATTTCTGTCAATTATTTGTCAATATTCTTTGTTTTTTTTTTTTTTTTTGGTGGGGGTAAGCGAGGAATTACTGTTGACTTAGGTTTTAGTGAGGGGATTATTGTGTAAATTATCGGGTCAATTCTTAAGGTAGGAAAAATATAAAATTTTTTACTTTCCTCATTTTTTATTGTTGACAATAAAAAATTACTGTTCTTTTTAGTATAAAAAAACTACTACTTTATTGTACTTTAAAAAAAAAAAAAAAAAAAAAAACCAAAGAACTTTCACCAATTAAAGCGTTCAATACAAAAATGAATGTATTAAGTCAAATTAAAAAATCAGAATTAGTATGAGCGGCCTTATTCTACTTCATTATATCTAAATAATCAAATAATATATACATCATTTTCAATATATATATATACACACACACATACACACCATAAATAATATATAAAAATAAATAATAGACCATAAATAATTACCACTTTATTCATTAATCCAAACATTAATAACAATTATTGAATAATTTTATTTGATAGACTAATAAGTCATTAATTTGATTAATATTGTCCACAGACCACAATCATTAAATCCAATGCATTTTGTGTTAGTTATTAGTTGACTTAATTAAATGTAATTATTAATTAATCAATATTCTCTTTAAAAAATTAAATAGTATGTTACATAATTAATAGTCATGTATTCTATTACATATATTGTTCCAAAACTTCACTCATATAATACAATGAGATTGTCATTTAACCATGTATTTGTTCTATTTATTCAATAACACGACATTTTTGTTTTAATATTTACTAGCTATTTATAAATTGACTACCTCATCATGCATTACTAGAAATTATGAAATTTTCGACCACCTGAAAGTGATCTTAAATCAAGTCGAAAGCCTTGTTCCGACCACTTTTGGTATTCGAAAAAACCTTTGTTGCTATTTCCGACCACTTTTTGGTATCAACTTAATTTAATATCACTTTCAAGTGGTCGAAAATTTCATAATTTTCAATAGTGATGAGTTTCTTACTCATTAAAGACCTTTTCGTATGTTTACATAATGCTAATTGTGAATTTCTTAAGGAAATTGTTGTCTGATAAGACATATCAACTAATACCAACAAAATATTCCCTACTACCTCTTATGAATGCATTTACCTAGTACACAATAATTGCACATGGTTACATATAAAATAACCAAATAAAATATTTTATGCATCTAGCTAGATACAAATTAAATAGTATAAGTATAATAAAATCACATTGATTTATTTATTAGTTGCTTAAAGAAGAGCAAAGTGCATGGATGTTTGTTTATTACATTGACACGCATAAATAGCTCAGTTGGTTCTTGAATAGTAAATGGTAAATTATGGGTAAAGACGTAGAATCGAGTCTTGGCAACTGCAATATAGGAGTTTCACCCTCCTTGTGGACATCGAGCTCTCATTTAATGACATTGAGTCAGTGTAATTTATTCATCCACAATCCTATTGGATTAGGAAGTTGAGACTTTCTGGGGTAAGAGATTTCGCCTTTTTCACAAGAGAATACAATTCAATGCCAACTACCATGGAATATTCTTACTGGGCCTGAAGAAAGTCACATAATACTTTGGGCTGCAATATTGAGCCTAATGATCCACTATCATAATAATTAAAAATGAAAAGGAGAGAATAGGCCTAACGCTCAGTAAATTTTTCCGGTCCACGAATACAAAGTATATTTTTAATATATTAAAAGTATATTATTTATATGTTGAATATACATTATTTGATAGTTTACAAAATAATGTACTTTCAATACTCCCAAATAATGTAATTTTTACTTATGGTCGATATAGCTTTGTGGACCATGGTCCATGGGATAATGATTATAACACACATACCTGAGCCGTTGTATGTTGTCTAAGCTACGATGAATAAATGGAAGGCACATCACATGGTAATAACAGACACATAACATGTTAAAGTGATAACTACAAACACATAAATTGTTAACTGCAGGCCAAGTACATAATATGTTAACTGCAAAACACATAATATGTTGGTTTAACATCTTATGTGTCTGTAGTAAACATTTATGTGTATATAATTATCATGTTATGTGTCTTTAATTTATTTACAGGTAGAAAAACGGTTAATTGCAGGTACAGAATGCATCAATTATAGGTACATAATCTAGAAGTTATTCTTTTAACCTAAACCTATCCCCAGGTCTATATTGCAGATTATTTATACAATGTATGAACGAGTCAATACCGTCTCCACTGAGATTCAAATTCATGACCTTCCACTTGAGAGAGTCACTTCATGCCGCTTGACCACAAGGTCTTTGGTCTCACCCACACTACCAATGCATGTTATTTGGTGGCAAAATTTACTCGATGAATTTATTCCATTCTGACGGCTTTGGTTATTGAACAAATATTGAAGTATAAGATTGCAGTACAATTACAAGACAAAATATGACACATATACATGGTTGCAGTAGGCGTTAAGCGCTAATTGGACAATAAAGTAGCGCCTAGACGACCTAGGCGGCTAGCTAAAAAAATAATGCAGGTGTGAGTGTATGTCACACAGACACACACATATATTAGCAAGGGTGAGTCATTCAAGTTAACTCGATCGAGTTTATTCGGCTGAGTTCTCCGTCAACTCGGCCGAGTTAAGCGTCTAGGCGGCTGACTGCCTAGGGGGGAAATCCCTACCGTCTAGGGGCATCTAACGCCTAGACTAATTTTTGCAATAGTGTACATATACGATGTGAACAAAAAGAAATGTGCATACATAAAAGTGAAACAAGCTTCATGAATTCATTCATTCATTGTATATAATAATCTTTTTGTTCTTCTTTTTTTCAAAGAAAAAAGTACAAAAAAAAAATAAAAAAATTCATGCATGATTTAAAGAATCTGGTCAATAAATGGCACTTTGTGTTCTGGGAAAGGTATCCAAAGCTATGGCAAATGGCAATAGGAAAGCAATGCTAACTAAAAGCAGTTAATTAGATTGGTGAACTGTTAGTTTAAGTGGGACCCTCAATCATTAATTTCTTTTTTAAAAGTACTCCTTAGATCCAATTCTTGTCATCATCTCCTCAGTACATTTCTGCACATTCACACAGACTATCCAATTATCTCATAATAATAATAATAATAATAATAATAATAATAATAATAATAATAATTGTCAATTATATTGTCTTTCAAAATGGTTATTTTGAAACTTTATAACTTAACAATTAGTAAGTGAATTGTTAATGTAAATGTAATGTCAATGTTATCTAAACTGAATTCAAATTAGTCTCACAATAGTAAAAATATCATATGTCGTATGTAAAAAAAATGTTATTTTAGTTATTCATGTCACAAAATAGTGATTTTATTATTTTAAAAACACAATGCCGCTTTAGGGGACCAAATTAACTACTTCAATACATATATATTTGAAGAAAATTTTCAATTTATTTTTAGAGATACTAAAAAAAAGAATTGAAATAAAAACATATCTTCAATGTTGTATTTATAAAACACTCCTATGTTATAGACCAGTGAGCTAAGCCTATGCCGGTTACACATTTTATTTTTTTAAGGTTATAGTTATTTAGTACAATGTTGTAATAAAGTGATTAGGAAGAAATTGACTACAGTTGAAGAGAAGAAGAAATTGTAGAATGAAAATTTTGATTTATGAACAGTATTAATAGATATAATGTAAGGATTTACAGTTATCTCTTCTTCTTTTTAGAAGACTTACCATTACAAAACAAAGAACCTAAACCAAAAAAAGTAGTTTTTGAGATGTAATTAGGTGGGATGTTTAATACTGGGCTGATTCTCACGCCATGCCCGCCGGAAGATCTACAGCTACTGCTCTTCTTTAATGGCGAACTGTTAGTACTGTTCTTCTTTGAAGAATTCAAATGGCTATGGCTATGGCTATGGCTATGGCTTTGGGTGTTGAATAGTAATGAGGAGAGTGAGCGTGATATGAATGGCTCCGACTTTGATCTCTGTTTCCGGCTGGCCCGCGGCGGCGCGTTGGGTTTGGGGTTGGGGGCGGAGCCGGTGGAATTGCTGCGGGATAGGAATTGAAGGGAGCGGACTAGGGTGTTGCTTCGGCGGTTGTCGCAGTTCAGGCTGCTGCTCCGGCGGAACTGCCAGAAGTGTTTCGCCGGCGGCGAGTCGTCGTCGTCGGATTCTGGGTTTGTTGACAGGAACTCCTTCAGCATCTTTCGGTTCTCGTCGGAATTGGAGAGCCTCGGGGGCGTTTTGGGCTCCGGCGAGGCCGCCGGGATTTTCTTGATTTCCACCGGGAGGATCTGGCCGTTGGCGAAGAGCTCGTCGGCGGGAAGGGTGTGGGCGGCGGTGGTGCAGAAGTGGAAGTCGAAGTCGATGGTGGGTTCGAAGAGGAAAGGATCGGCGGCTTGGAATTGGATGGGGACGATGTCGTCGGAATCTTGGAGATCATGGGAGAAGGAGATTCTTGGGCTCGCCGTCGAGCTTGAGGCCTCGGAGCACACATCCACGGCCATGGCTGGGGGAAGGGGGGGGGGGGGGTGCTTCAAGAAGATTGTAAAATGGTGACAGAAAGGGAGAGTTTATAAGAAAAGAAATGAAGATTGCAGGGCAGGTGGGGGGGGGGGGGGGGGTAAAGATTTTGTGGCAAAGAGAATCAGATGTTGCTTTTTATGCTAAGTTTACAAACTTTAGAATGCACTTATAAAGGTAAAAGGAAATTTGTGATGTGTAATCAATTTTGCATATATTTGGTTCCTTAGATAGTTTTGATTGAGGACCATTTTGGTTAACAATTGCATAATTGGGGATGAAATTGAACAAGCTTGGAAATCGATGACTAAATATGTAAAGTCCAAATAGTCGAGGGACCAAATCGGGTATTAACTCTTGTTTTAACGATATTAAACTTGGAACGTCGTTGTTACCTAGCCAATTGTCCGCGAATTCAGATGGGTTGCTGCCGAAAATAAGAGGAAATTTGTGATGTGTAATAAATATATAACCTTGCAATATGGATCGTGGTCTACAGTATAATGATTGCAAAAGGAGTACATACGAACAAACAAAACAAATAAAAAAGTGAAAGTGAAGTGGCCAATTAAATATTTGGGCACCGAAAGCATTATAAGATGTTGAAAATGAAAGTTTTGGAGGTGGAATAATGACCTTCATCTTCTAGAGAGCCCATTTCTTTCAATGGTAAAAAACATGTTAACTATTTAGAGTTGCGGCTGAACAATTTACTGGCAAACAAAATAATAAAATTTGATCAGCCCTGACGAATTGATTTAATTGTTAACTTAACAATTACAAGATTTTAAGTTCGATCTCTGTCTTCAACTTTCTCAATTTGAATCAATTAGTTATATATAACATAAGCTAGTTTACTTCCTTGTAGTTCTTTGTTAGCTAACGTTATAAGGCAAGTTCCACCTAAAATGCACGTCTAAATAACTTGGCAAGTTTTTTCTTTTTAAATATTAAAAGAAAATGACTATGTTGTTTTTCTTTTATTGTTGATTTAAACCTTTATCTCTAAGTCAAGGACATTGTGGTCTAATGACACAAAATAAGAGGTTATGAACAGATACTACATTGTAACAGAGTCAGCAGTATTCAGGAAAAGAAACTTTTCAAATGGAAAAGAAAACACAAAAATAACATCAATTTGAATAAATGATAATCTGAGAATTGACTGAAAACACAAACATAACATCAATTTGAATGAATGATAATTTGAGAATCGACTTGGTAACTATATAAGATTCCAAGTTCTACTCTTTGTTTTTAGCCTTTTTGATTCAAACTGGTTAAATATAGATAACATAAATTGGTTTATCTTCTTGTGATCCTTTTTCGACTCATAAAACATACTTCACTCAAATCACACATTTAAATAACAATTGTTTGAACTTTTCCGTAAATTGAAGTGCCAATATATTCAAAAAAAATAAAAAAATTGAAAGTAAATTTAAGCCATTATTTCCAAATTAAAGTCCATAACAATTCTCTCTCCTCCCATCATTTTCTTACTTCTTCCCCAAAAATTGAATCCTCAACCCTAAGGGCTTCTACACCCCGGCCTGACAGAACATTTGGGAGAATATAAACCACGACGATTTAATGACTCAGCAAACATGATTAAATGCTGGTGCACACAAGGGATCTCAGATCTGTTCACTTTGAGCATAATCCCCATACTGTTACCGCCGAGGTTCAAACTTTGGTCTCTTATCCCATCTTTCTTACTTTTTGTTTTCAAAGGGGGAAGAAAACACAAAAATAACAACAATTTGATTGAAATAATGGTGCTATGCTGATGGCAACTATTGAGTAGCAAAGAACATGAAAGTCAATTTGGTAATTAGATGGAAATTAAATGGATTTGTATGTAGACCTATAGTAGCTAATGTCTTGTAAAAGACAAGCCTACTTTCATTATTGTGTCATGCAATGCAGTAAGCAAAACAAGAAATGTGGCAATCTGAAAGTGATAGCAATTGTGACATTACTATGATGATGACTATGAGTGACTTTGCTTTAATAATGAGCATCACATATATACAAGATAGATAAGCTAAGCTAGGGAGTGTACAACTCATTAATTGTGGCAATTAAACTATAAGTAAAATGTTTAGTAATTACTGATTGATTTAAAGTCTATTTATGATCGTTGATTTGTTGTGATCAAGATATTTACATTTTAGAATATTCAATTCATAAAGCTCAAGTGTGATAGCTTGTGGGCTCACGCGATCTGATTTATTATTTGAGGATATACACTAAGTAATATTTGGCAAATTATACCGTGCACCATTGTGCGCTCTGGTCCAAAACAACGTCGTTTTTGTACTCTTTTTTTTTTTGCGTGTCTGCTGTTAACTCCTTAAAAAAACAAAAATTCATGTTTCGAATGTACAGAATTGTATAATAGAAAACACAGAATTTTATACCTGAAAGCACGGAACTTTTATAACTGAAAATCTCCATGCTTCGAATGTACAAAATTATATAATAGAAAACACATAATTTTATACCTGAAACACATAATTTTATACATGAAAACACATAATTTTATACCTGAAAATTCTCATGTTTCGAATATACAGAATTTTATACCTGAAAACATAGAATTTTATAACAGAATACAAAACGACGTCGTTTTGGGAGGCGCGGCGCACATTGCTATGTGCACCTTGGTGCACGGTATAACGATTGGTAGCATTGCCTTGTAAAATAAATTAGCCTATGTTACTTTAAAACTGATCAACTCGAACCAAGAAGATCGATGTGAAGGTAAGTTATCCAAAATTGGTATCAAACTAACAACACAATCAATGTAAATTGGATATAATACATTTTGTAATGAGTTAATACTCAAAATCGTCCTCGACTATAGTGATTTTTCTCAATTTCGTCCTAAACGACTTTGGTGACCTAATATCGTCCCAGACTTTTGTGTTTCGCTCAATTTAGTCCCAGACTTTTGTGTTTTTGCTCAATTTAGTCCTTCATTTGTTATTCTGTCTATTTGGTGTTAAATAAATAGACAATTCAGTAATTTTAATATTGGCATCTCTTTACTCATAGACATGTGAATTGTGAAATCCAATTTTTTTTTTTTTACGAATTACTCACAGAATTACTCCTAAAACTGCGAATATAAAATTTGATTTGCAGGTCCGGGAGTAATTCTGGGTGTAATTCGTACAAGAAAGAGGAATTTCGCACTTCACAAGTTGAAAGTAAAAGATCAATATTGACATTACTGAATTGTTCCTTTATTTAACACCAATTTGACGGAATAACAAATGGAGGACTAAATTGAGCGAAACACAAAAGTCTGGGACGATATTAAGTCACCAAAGTCGTCTAGGACGAAATTGAGAAAAACCACTATAGTCAATGACGATTTTGGGTATTAACTCATTTTGTAATTGTAATTGTACCATGGCCAATTAAATCACATATATTTAATTAATGGAAAATAGAAGGAGAGAGAGAGAGGGGGGCAGCAGACAGATAAGAGGGTGTATGTGTTGATATATCCTCTTATTATTGGATGCTGGAGAGCATATCATGTTACCCGACCACTACACCCACCTCGTCCTCTGGGGACAGATTTGGCATCTCCTATGTGACATTTTATTAAATAGTTGTCAGTTGGGGAAGAAATGATAGTATGGTCAATTGCCCATGGAAAATCCTTTACCTCTTTCAAATATTCCTTCTTCCATGTGACCTAATCCTAACATTTTATATATATATATATATATATATATATATATATATATATATATATAGGGTTTGGTTCCCGTGCAGCCATGCATCATCAGGTATATAAAAATGTATCATTACGTATTTAGAAATGTACCAGGGCGTGGTGTATTTTTATAGTGTATTTGTACATTTCATCCTGGTGCATTTTTGAACACGTTGTAGTGCATTTATGTATACCTAATAGTGCATGACTGCACAGAATCGCAACTATCCATCTTGATAGTCTAACGGATCATAAACACTTAAAAAAAATGTGGTGATATTTTTGTAAATAATTTGAACTTTGAATTGCAAGTAATAGTTTCATAACGTGCACCTAACTGCAAGTAAAATGTAACCAAAGTGCAATAATATAATATACACTGAACAATAATATTAAGTGCACTTAACATTATTATTAGTAGCATCAAACGTTATCATTAAGTACACCAATATGAAAATGTAAATTACTTGCACAATTAAGTGTAAATTGTTGCACTTTTAAGTGATTTTACTTTCACACTTGCATATGTTACGGTCCGCGGTTGTGCAATTCTCATCACTGGCATTACCATCAAAACTACAACCGGTCCTACCCCAAATCCCACCAAAAAGCTTGGAAAGCCATTAGACCACCGAAACCAAGATTAAATCCAATCCATCAGTATGAAATTCTATAAATACCCTCAATTAGACAAACATTTGATGGCTGATTAAATGGATGACCAAATTGGGTAAAGTTTTCATAGTTGATGACTTAATTAGACAAAAATGATAAACGAAGACAAAATTGATAATTTCGCTAAAGTTAATGGACCATTTCGGTTATTAGCTCATTTAAAATTTATATATTTATGATGCTATATTAGTATGGACGCGTATTATGGATTAAAAAATATATATAAAAGGTGTTTTTAGTACTGTACTACAAATGCCTTTTAATTTAATTCTAATTTTGTTAATAGGCTTTACGTGTCTATAGTATTTTACTTTAGAAGAATAAAGATTTTACATTTTTTATTTGGACTTTGCGTGTCTAGATTATTTAATTACGAACACGTAAAGTTGCTTAAAAAAATTATAAGATCACCAACATAAAATTTTAAATGACTTTAGGAGTCTTATTTTTTTAAAACTATAGGTACTTACTGTCCTTTTTGTTTTTTTGGCTAATTCTTTATTGGTGCTAATGTATGTTAGGGACCTTACTGTTTTTGTTAGATAAACTATGTAGAGAAAAGGTTTACACAAGTTGAGATGGGCGAGTTGGTCTAAGGCGCTAGATTAAGATTATGGTCTGTAAGGTTGTAGGTTCAAATCCCACTCTCATCAATTTATTTTGCAGTTTTACGTTAGCAAAGAAGGCTGAGTAGTGTTAATATTATGTAGAGTAAAGGTAAGCGTAAGTTGAGATGGCCGAGTTGGTCTAAGGCGCCAGATTAAGGTTCTGGTCTGAAAGGGCGTGGGTTCAAATCCCACTCTCAACACTTTATTTTCCAGAGGATCAAAAGCATTTCTTTATATTAACAAATTGGAACAAAAAGTAATAATGCCTCTAATATAAAGTTTAAGTCCACTAGTATCTTAAAATTTGAAGATCTAAAAACACAATTTTTTTTTTTTTTTTTACAGTAGGTTCCATCCTGACTCGTGGTTCTGGACAACTGATCATAAAGGAAACTACACGATTCGTTCTTGCTATCGAAGGCAGATGGGAGAAGCAACTGATATGCGTTCATGGGCGAAGATATGGAGTCTACATGTTCCTCCTAAGGTGAAAAGCTTCTGTTGGCAATTAGCTTCACAATACTTACTATCTCGTGATATTCTTAATGGCAAGCGTGTTCATTGTTTGTTGACGTGTCACCTGTGTCGACAGCAAGAGGAATCCGCAATCCATCTTTTCTCAACCTGCAGTGAAGTTAAGAAAATCTGGAATGCATTGAACCTGCCGATCATATCCACTAATCTCGGTAATGTCTCCCGCTGGTTTTTTGATAACCTAAATACATTAAAAGGAGATTGTTTGTGTAAATTTGCAATGGCATGTTGGGGTATTTGGTGTAGCAGGAATGATTATGCGTGGAAGAATGCAACTTATTCAATGGACTCTATGCTACGATCTGCTTTGTCACTTTGGAACAATTGGAAGGGTGTTAATGAGCAAGAGGCACCGGTTAATACCCCCACTGATGAAGATAATTGGAGTCCACCTTTGCATGGTCGTTTCAAGCTAAGTGTGGATGCGGCCATGGAGTCTAACAACGGCACAATGGGCATGAGATGGATTATAAGAGATGAAATGGGTGTTCTTATGGCTGGCAAGAGTTCAACGTATTCGGGCTATTTTGATGTCAAGGAAGCCGAAGCGGTGAGCATTCGAGAAGCTCTAAGCTGGGTGAAGGCACTGAGTTATGATGACATTGATGTAGAAACTGATTATCAAATTGTTTTTTTATGCTTTATCTTCTACTTCATATAACTCTCCTTTTAGTTTAATAATTGATGATGTAAAAGAGGCTGCATCTCCGATACGTGATGTAGTCTTTCGTTTTGCTAGGCGATCTGCGAATTGCGCTGCCCATGTTCTAGCTAGGGAAGCCGTTTATTTGTCAGGTTGCGGGGAGTGGTTCCACACTCCCCCTCAATTTCTTGTGAACATTCTTGGTTATGATATAATGCATTAAACTTTTATTCTAAAAAAAAAAAACACATTTTTTTTTTTTTTTTCCTTTTTTAAACTAGGGTTTAATTCGTGGACCAAACAAATAAAATAAAAGTTTAAAGGTTCAAATGTAACAACTAATGAAAAATAGAGGGTCCAAATGTAAGAAAAAACCCTAATTAACATTTAACAGAAATCAGTAAAATCAGAGATATTCCATTTCCATTGACTGTGAACTAGGCAAAAATCTCCCAGTGAAGATTCTTATTACAACACGTAGAAGACCCAATCTCGGTGATGCAAATTGCATCTTCAATCGAATCTTGCAGAGCTTCTTCTTAGCTGAGTCGCTAGGGTTTGTAGTCTTCTTCTGGATTGGAATCATGGTGGAGAAGAAAGGGAGCAGCGACGGCGGGGAAAACCCTCTGGACCTCTTTCTGAAGATTGGATTGGATGAGCGGACGGAGAAGAATACCGTCGCTAACAATAAAGTCACTGCAGAGGTATGCATATTCCTTTGCTAACAATTGGTTAATATTATGGGCAATTGGGGTTCGTTTGGCCGTGTCATTTCAATTTTAATTCTGTTGAATATTGGGAAGTTTAGACTTTTTAGTGCCTAGAATCAAAGTTTTTCTAAGTAGCTAAGAGTTTGACTGGATTCGGTAATTGTTTATTATTGAATAATTCAAATACATAAAAAAAAAAAAAGTCCTATAAAAAGGAACAATTGAATGAATCTCTAGTAAATTTGTAGATTAATGCTAAAGTAAACAGAGTTCATTACTACAGAGTACATATGAAATTCTCTTTGTAAATACTGAGCTCAATTTTATGGAAATTTGATCAAATTAAGTTTTGAGCTATAACAACATTTATCAATTTCTTATCACTCCCTGGAAGTTGACAATTGGGAATAGTAGAAATATCCAATGGGTTGCGAGATCCCTGTTGAAAGTAGGAGATACTCTTCGATTCGTGGATTTCACACGTGCAGTGCATATATCTATTTTTCTCTTGCATCCTTAAGCTGGTGCAAGATCACTGATTGTTCTGAGTACACCTTATGTGTTGTCAACGCTCTTTTGAAAACTCTACAGTGGGTAGCTCATTTCTTTAACATTGAACAAAAGATGATTGGATTTTCCTTTGACTCTGAATGGAGTTCATTCATTTTTTTGTCAGAGAAGTCCAAGAATGGCTGGAACCGTCAATTGGGGCACTGCTACTGTTATTGGGGTATTTGCTGGCATGTTATATGGGGGTAGCAAGGAGGCAGCTGCCTCTGTTGTAAGTATGCATTCTGGGAAAATCTTTTGTCAACTCTTTTCTTGCAATGATTTATGATTACTATGATCATATTTCCATGTTTTGACAGAGCAAGGATGCAGAGGTAATGTTGAAGCTTGGAAGCACATCAGATAAGCGTGAACAGCATCGGCTGATGAGAGATGCTATGGAGAAAAGATTTATACGAGTCACTCGTGGCTCAATAGTTGGTGGTGTACGCCTCGGGATGTTCACTGCTGCATTCTATGGTTTGCAGAATCTTGTTGCTGAAAAACGCGGGGTGCATGATGTATATAATGTTGTTGGAGCTGGATCTGCTACTGCTGCAGCATTTGGTCTAATTAGTAAGTAGAATAAGTTGTTAGAATCAAATGTCTTTTCTGTGCTTTCCCTCATCTTAACTCATTTGACTTTTGTATTTCCAGTGCCAGGGTCAGTCTATTGGCGTGCAAGGAATGTTATGTTGGGTTCTGCTTTGGGTGCTGTAGTTTGCTTTCCTCTCGGTAATAATTCTGGCCACACTTGTTTCATCATTAGCTGCCTATTCAGTATTCATTTAAGCAGTGTTTCTTTTCACATTAACTCTGATCCTTATAGTGTAATGCTCTTATGGATTCCCTTAAATTCTATACCACCAGTGTGTCATGGACTCTATATACATTTCACATATTTTAGATGTTTTAGCAGCTATCATTAAGGAACAATTGCAGCTATATATATATATATATATATATATATATATATATATATATATATTCTCATGGCAACTTGGCTAGATGAGGCATTTAAGGAAACACTTTGTGTGCACATTTCCTTACAACTCCCTTTTCTCAAAGGTTTTTACTACATTTATTCAAGAAGTCACTTTTATGGATTACTAATATTTAGGTTGGTAAAATATTCATGTACGCCTTGAATGCATAGATGATCTGGTTAAGCAAAATGAGTTATATCCTAGTTCCTTTTGGGTGATTGTGTTAATTAGTAAGTGAAGCATATTCTTTCTTCAGGTTGGCTTCACCTGAAGCTTGTAGAGAAAGCAAATGAAGGGAAATATGATGCTTTTCCCCAGACTGGTGACACCAAAGTGAAGAGTGGAGTTGGTGCCGCAATTGAGAGGCTTGAAGCTCATTTGGGCAAAAAGATTGAGTGATGCCATCCATTTCATTAGATCCGGCAAGATGAGGAAGGCGAGGGACTAACAAAAAAGGATATTGAAATATTACTAAGTTCGCTTCGAAAATTATCTATTTTGCTGGTCAAGTTCACCAGTTTTAATTAACAAAGAATGATTGGGTGTTTAGGGATGATTGTGGAGCCGTGGAGCATTTCTGGCAGCCATTAACAGGTGTGTTCTGGGTCATTATACGGCTAAAGAAGCTGAAGCACTAAACCTACGAGAGGCCCTATGTTGGTTGAAGGACATTGGAATGAGATGGACTCGCAGTTAGTGCTTACTGCCATTAGAACTGTTTCTTTTAATATGGGATGTTCAGTTCAACTTTGTAAAGCGATCTGCGAATTGTGCCGCCCATTGCGTTGTTTGGGAGGTCTTTTCTGAGTCAGGTTGTGGGGAGTGGCTAGATTCCTCTCAGTCTTTCCTTGTGAACATTTTGGCAAATGATTTAATGAATTAATTATTCTTTCTATAAAAAAAAAGTCTTCAAAAAGGCTTCGAAAATTTCCTATTTTGTTGGAATAAATTAGATTATAAAAAGATATTGAAATATTACTAAGTTGTTCACGCTTCAAAAATTTCCTATTTTACCGGTTAAGTTCACGCCTAATTAATAGAGGATCAAAAACATCTCTTTATTAACAAATTGGAACAAAAAGTAATAATGCCTCTAATATAACGTCTAAGTCCACTACTATTTTTTTTTTATTATTTTTTTGTTGAAAGAAGTCCACTGCTATCTTACAACTTGAAGATTTAAAAACACAAATTTTTTTAAAACTTTTTTAAATTAGGGTTTGATTTGGATTGATCAATTAATAACGAAACGAAGAGTATATCTAAAACTCTAACAATATGTTTGGTTCACGGAATGAATTTTGAGGTAATAGGAATGTTATTCCATACGGAATGGAATATGCAAAGAATAGAATATGAATTGTATTCTTGGTTTGCGGAAGGAATAGACTTTAGGAATTATATTACACTGTTTGGTTGATTTAAGGAATAGAAATGAAATATGTTTTAAAAAACATAAACACCCTTATAAAAATATGTGATGATGGCGATGGTGGTGGCAGCGGCGGCGGCAACGATTGTGGTGGTGGTGAAATTTTTTGACCGGTTATTCTAGGTGAAAAATCTGTTATTGAGCTTATTTGACTTAAAATAACAAGTTGAAGGGCTTAATTGCACATTTTTAAAGTTAAAGGACCTAATTGCTCTTTTGCCAATAGTTTAAGGTTTATTTGACCCTTTTCCCAAAAAAATAAAATAAAAGTTTAAAGGTCCAAATGTAACAACTAATGAAAAATAGAGGGTCCAAATGTAAGAAAAAACTTCACTGCAAAAACCCTAATTAACATTTAACAGAAATCAGTAAAATCAGAGATATTTCCATTTCCATTGACTGTGAACTAGGCTTTAGCCCCAAGCAAAAATCTCCCAGTGAAGATTCTTATTACAACACGTAGAAGACCCAATCTCGGCAATTGCATCTTCAATCGAATCTTACTGAGCGTCTTCTTAGCTGACCCGCTAGGGTTTGTAATCTTCTTCTGGATTGGAATCATGGTGGAGAAGAAAGGGAGCAGCGACGGCGGGGAAAACCCTCTGGACCTCTTCCTGAAGATTGGATTGGATGAGCGGACGGCGAAGAACACCGTCGCTAACAATAAAGTCACCGCTAATCTCACTGCCGTTATCTACGAGGTATGCATGTTCCTTTGCTAACAATTGGTTAATATTATGGGCAATTGGAGTTCGTTTGAGAGGTTTGGCCGTGTCATTTCACTTTTATTTCTGTTGAATATTGGGAAGTTAGACTTTTTTAGTGCCTAGAATCAAGGTTTTTCCAAGTAGCTAAGAGTTTGACTGGATTCGATAATTGTTTATTATTGAATAATTCAAATACATAAAAAAAAGTCCTATAAAAAGGAACAATTGAATGAATCTCTAGTAAATTTGTAGATTAATGCTAAAGAAAACAGAGTTCATTACTACAGAGTACATATGAAATTCTCTTATAAAAGTGAGTATAGTGGTATACAGATGGTGGGGTGGTGTGCTTGTGTGATTGCACATTTAATTGCATGTCTATGAAAATTTGTGGAAGTTGATCTGAATATTGAGAAATGTGAATCATCATTGCAGGCAGCTGTTACTGATGGCTGTGATCGAACTGCTGGGAACCTTCTGTACACGGTGAGCTGACTCATTTTTATTTTTACTGTTTTTAAGTGCTTAGATAAGCTGCTTTAGGGATGTCTGTGCATAGAAGTGGCAAATTTCTAATCTGCCTGCTGAATATTCTGTACATAGATCTGCTAGATTGTTAGCTCATTCACGTGAATACATTATTGAGGTTTTTAAAGAATGAACCTGGCTTTCTCTATCTTTCACTATTTTAGTGTGATTCAGAAGGATTCACAAGATTTGATATTTCATTTCCTTGCGTTATAGGTTGCCACAAAATTTCCAGCAAATGCTCTTGTACATCGGCCTACATTGCTCAAGTATATCGTCTCATCTAAGGTTTGTGGCTCAGTTAATTTTAGTATTTTGGTATATGGAATTTCTGCTTTTCCTATTTCAGAGCTGAATTTGTTTAAATGCATAATAAAGCATCAGTTATTTTTCAACTGGCATCATAAATGGGTGAAATTGTTGGACTCATACAAGAGGTGTTGTTGAAGTATAGTGTTTTTATGTTGCATAGAATATTTTACCGTTTTCCTGTTGGATTAACTTGAAACATGTACGCCTACAGATCAAAACCCCTGCTCAGTTAGAAGCTGCTTTTGGGTTTCTTTCGGCTAATGCGTCTGAGACTTTGAAGGTCAATGAATTTGAGGAGGCTTGTGGTGTTGGTATGGAAATTGGATGTCATTGTAATTTTGTCTGTTCCATTTTTTTTTTTAAAAAAAAAAATTTATTAACACTCTATTTTTAGTATTATTTCCTTTCTGAAACAGGATTTTTAATACTTCCTTTTGAACAGGAGTTGAAGTGTCGATAGAAGACATAGAACTATTAGTTAATGACATATTTGAAGAGAACAAGCCCAAGATTTTGGAGCAGCGATACAAAACAAATGGTTGGTATATCTTGTTTTGATAATAACCCTAGTGAATGCATAATCATGTTACCATAATCATGAATGCATATATGGGTGCATTAATATGTTGTGGAGTTCTTCTATTCCTGACATTGATTTTATTTCTGTTCATTACTTGTGTGACAACTTATTCATTTTTGCTTCTGTATTCATCACTTATTCAATGATGTGTGGGGGTTTATGAAAATCTTTTAACTGTGATGACTTCTCTGACAAGCGTTTTCCTATGTTCCAAGATGATATAATTAAATTCTTCTCTCTCTGTAGTTGGTGAACTATTTGCTGCTGTTCGGAAGAGGCAGCCATGGGCAGACCCTAAAATTGTCAAGGTAATAATCAGCACTTATTTATAACAAATAATAAGAAAATACTAAAAAAAATTAATCAAGGAAGAAAGAGTTGGTTTGAACAATGAATAGTAAACAAGAGAAGTAAAATGGGACAGAGGGAGGTGTGTGTGTGTGTGTGTATATTATTCGTGTGTGCATCTGTGGATAAAATGATTTTGGACATTTAAAACATGATATGTGAAAGGGGGCTTTCTTATCAAATTGAAATGAGAAAGTAATGAAGGCCTTGACATTCATTGGCTTGAGGCTGTTGAATAATCACCTGGGGTTGCACTGTGTGATATAATTCCTAGATCATCTGTAATATTTATTTTATTATTGCAGCAACTCATAGATGAAAAATTGGTTGCATTACTTGGTGAAAGAACTGCTGAAGATAATGCCAAGCCTGTTAAGAAGAAGAAAGAAAAGCCTGCCAAAGTTGAGGTGTGAGCTACTTCACTTCAAAATTACTTTATCCCTAAATATGAGGGGTTATAAAACAGAAAGAACACTTTCTTTGCCTTATTATGTGTTCTCCTTTGCAGAGTAAGGCTAGTAAAGAGGAGACGCCTGCGCCAAACCCATCTGAAGAGGAACTTAATCCATATTCAATTTTCCCTTCCCCAGAGGAAAACTATAAGGTACCTGGGTGACTAGCTGCATGCCTCATTCCTTTGTAATAGTCCCCCACATTTTCTGTTCTAATAATTAATGATATAATTACTGGCTTCAAATGAGATCCTACTGCTAACATAGTTAACCATTTGGGCAAAATACAGTTGCCATCCTTGGAGGTGTGTATGATTTGGGGTAGGTGCTGTGTTAATTCAAGGATAGTAATTCTCAACATGTATAACTTTAATTGTTTTTAGTTTGTTGCTTGTCATAGTTACTCTTTTTACTTATTTCTGTAAATAACTATCAAACTATGTATCTTTATCAGGTACATACAGAAGTATACTTCAGTGATCGGCCTGTTCTTAGGATATGCAATACAAAGGAACTACTTGAAAAACATTTAAAAGCAACTGGAGGAAAAGTTTATACACGGTTCCCTCCTGAACCTAATGGATATCTACACATAGGGCATGCCAAGGTGATAGTTGTGTAAAATCATTTATAAATTATTCACTTATGTTTTTTCATTTAAATGTGAATATTGAATTATTAAACAGGCAATGTTTATTGATTTTGGGTTGGCGAAAGAAAGAGATGGATGCTGCTATTTGAGGTCAGAATCCTTTTCCTGCTGCTCTTTTTCTCCCTCCCCTGTTTTCAGTACTTTGAGATTATTTGTGAAATATCTCTATTGGCTTTTGTCATTGAATTTGCTCCTACTCTCTAGATATGATGACACAAACCCTGAAGCTGAAAAGAAAGAGTACATTGATCATATTGAAGAAATTGTACGATGGATGGGATGGGAACCCTTTAAGGTAATCATTCCCTTAATCCCTTCAAAACCATTGATTACAGCTTGCCTCTCTATTTCTTACTTACTGCCTTTGGCTTTTTGCAGATTACATACACTAGTGACTATTTTCAAGAGCTTTATGAGCTGGCAGTGGCATTGATACAAAATGGTCATGCTTATGTTGATCACCAGGTATTTTTGTACAAAACAAGTTCCTTCCAAGATTAATAATACATAGCATCACATGTTGTGCTTCGTTTGGATGTGATCTATGAGTTTTCTATCTCAATACTTCCCATCTTGAATCAGGTGCTTTCTGCTTATTGTACCTAAGAAAACAACCTTTTGATGGTTGCATTGATATGCCCACACACCTTGTAGATATAACCATTAGTTAGTCCTGCAGTCCTGCTACTTGTGTTTGGAATTATATATACAGAAGACTCCATAATTGTTTGGCCTTTCTTTTTATTTAGACACCTGAAGAGATAAAAGAGTACAGGGAGAAAAAAATTAATAGCCCTTGGAGAGATCGGCCAATTGAAGAATCTTTAAGACTCTTTGATGAAATGAAGCGTGGCATGATAGAAGAGGGTAAAGCAACACTTCGGATGAAGCAAGATATGCAGAGCGATAATCCTAACATGTATGACTTGATTGCTTATCGCATCAAGGCAAGTATTTCTGGAATGACATTTTTTGTTCCTGAAAACTAATGCTAGTTACTGATGTTAATTACATTGTTTCTCCAGTTCACTCCTCACCCACACGCTGGAGATAAATGGTGCATATATCCAAGTTATGATTATGCCCATTGCATAGTAGATTCTCTTGAAAATGTAACTCATTCGGTATGTCAAGATTACATTTTTTAATTCGTTTCTGTTTTCCAGTTACACAATTTAGATTTCTGCAATTGATTGAAAATTCTATGTCCTTGCCTTTTAGTCTACTGAAATATGATGTCTCAGTGCAAATATTTTCTTGGCATTTTCAACCAGATGCCATGATGGGTATTTGGGTGTGTATACATACAGATATCCTATACATATATATATATATATATATCCATGAATATATGTGTGTATGCATGCACATGCATACACACTCATAAAAACATGTTTGGTCTTTAGTTAAGAAGTAATAAGTTGGAAGGTCTGGTATGTGGCAAAGAGTCACTACCTGCCAATAAGGCAGAAGTTATATGTGTTAAGCAAGAGACTAGGGTACAAAGAGAGAATGATAACTTAATTACTAGATTGACAGTAACTTGTTTGAATGAGTTGCAATAGCCTAGTATTTATAGGTCAAGAGGAGTCTAGATTTATAATTTCTCATTTTAAACATTTTATAATTATGGGACTACAACTCTTTGATGGGCTGTACACTCCCTTGAGAATATCCGATTTTTAATAAATTTGCACAAACCTGGTTTTCCGACAGTGGTAAGCTCAATATCTTATTTCAAGGGAAAAACTATTAACTATATTTACTTACAATAGTTGATAATTTGGCCTTTGGAATTGAACATCTTTTTTGCAGCTGTGCACTCTTGAGTTTGAGATCCGTCGTGCTTCATATTACTGGTTATTGGATGCTCTCGGTATCTACAAACCCTTTGTGTGGGAGTATTCACGTTTGAATATCACTAACAATGTGATGTCTAAGCGTAAGGTAGATTGAATCTTTGAGTGTTGTGGCAATACTTATTCTGTGATGGTTCACTACTTCACTTTTCCTTAGATGACAACTTTCTATGAATTAGTGACTGACCACTTTTTTGTTGTCTAGTTAAACCGTCTTGTAACTGAAAAATGGGTTGATGGCTGGGATGATCCTCGTCTGATGACTCTAGCGGGATTGCGTCGTAGAGGTGTGACTCCAACAGCTATTAATGATTTTGTTTGTGGAATTGGGATCACTAGAAGGTTGGTTTCATATTATAGTATATCTGTACATTCATGTATGAAAAAATGTGAACTTTGTTCTGTATTCTTTGAATAAGTGCATTGACGGTTCTTTTTATGCAGTGATCACAGTGTGATACGTTTGGACCGTCTTGAATATCATATTAGAGAAGAACTAAATAAAACAGCACCTCGGACAATGGTTGTGCTTAATCCACTAAAGGTGTGTATCTGGGTAAACATAATTACATAAATTGCAGAGTCATGCTTGTGTCCAGAAACTTATTTAAGTCTAGTATTATGAAATCAAGCCATAATCTTATATATAAATTGCAAAGCTATGCTTGTGTCCATAAAGTTACATGTATACATAATCTTATATACTAAATTGATTATTATTTTACTTGGGTTTAATATCAGGTGGTCATAACAAATCTGGAAGCTGGCTTAGTGATGGAACTTGATGCAAAGAAATGGCCTGATGCACAATCAGATGATTCTTCGTCTTTTTACAAGGTAACCAAACATGTAAAGCAATGTATGCATGCAGACTATGATATCAAATTTTATGTGGATGAATCATCTACTTGGATCTCTCTAATTTACTATGGAATAATGTATTTGGTCTTGTTTTCCATGTATGAGCTGACAATTAATGATGTCTTGAATATATTGATCTCTTATGTATGGCTGCGTTGTTTGTGTTCTATTCACAGGTTCCCTTTTCCAAGGTTGTATACATTGAACATACTGATTTTAGAATGAAGGATTCTAAAGATTATTATGGACTTGCTCCTGGGAAATCTGTGCTTCTTAGGTGACAATATCTTAATTTAAATTAGTTCAATTTTTCAGCACACTTAAACACATGCCAACACCACCATGAAACTGCTTTTCTGTGCAGGTATGCGTTTCCTATAAAGTGCACAGAAGTAATACTTGGTGATGATAAAGAAACTGTTGTTGAGCTTCGGGCTGAATATGATCCTTCCAAGACAGTCAAACCGAAGGTGGTTATTTAAATTTTCACTAACACATTTGGAAAAATTAGTGTCGTAGTTTACCAGTATTTTGGGAAAGCACAGTTCTCAGCTCTATACTTCTTACATTTACTTTGTAGGGGGTCCTTCACTGGGTTGCAGAACCATCACCTGGAGTAGATCCACTTAAGGTTGAAGTGAGATTGTTTGAGAAATTATTCCTGTCTGAGGTTTGTTAGCATCTTTGTTTTATTCTCTAATTTTCAACCTGCACGGGCTTCCTTTTAAGTACAACAGGTCTCTGCATTGTTATTGCTATTTTCATTTGACACTGATCGTTTAATTTGTTGTTATCAGAACCCTGGTGAACTTGATGACTGGCTTGGTGATTTAAATCCGAACTCCAAAGCAGTGATGCCAAATGCATATGCTGTTCCTTTGCTACGCAACGCTACACTTGGAGACAAATTTCAGTTTGAAAGGCTTGGTAGGTTCTTGACCCCGCTATTTTTAACCACAAAAGATTCAACTTTTGCTTTTACCTGCATGTTTCGTTAACAATTATTTATTAGTAACAGTTTTGAGTACTACAGGCTACAGCATATATATAACAAAATGTAAATGAATTGATGTTTCAATGTGAAAACAGGGTATTTTGCTGTTGACAAGGACTCAACTGCAGAGAAATTGGTGTTCAATCGAACCGTCACACTGCGAGATAGCTTTGGTAAAGCTGGAAAGTAAGAAATCCATGGAATAAATATACTTTGTATATGGTGCTTGTTTTTAAAGTAGATGAGTTTGAGATTGTGTACACTGAATGACTAATTGAGAACAAATGGATGGTAAATTTACATAGTTTTTACTCTCTAGTCTTGTAGCTGTTGCTTGGTATTAGACTACCTACCAGTTTTGTCTGAATTTGGATTAGAAATCATCTTTTAGTGTATACATTTGCTACGACTTGCTTGCCCTTTCACCTATTTGCCAAAGGGCTTTCAACAATCTTTCGGTTACGAATAGCTGACCGTATTTGTTCATCTAACACTTCGAAAGGTAGGCCCTTCCACCTATTGGCCTCTTCGAAAGGTAGGCCTTTCCAACAGATAAGAATTTTAGACTCCAATTATTTTATTTCCTAACTTAAGGTTATTTCTGCTCACATTCGAACTAACTGAATGTACCTCGAGTGGTGACAACTCTATTCATCCGGATGTCAACTCAGAGAGGTTAATCTTATTAAAGAGTAATTCGAATGGTGCAAGACGAAGAGAAGAGAAGAAGATTGAAGATTAGAAGAGTAAAAGATACTAAGATCGAAAGGTTGCAACTATTTAATTGAGCACCAACAAATAGTAGATGGAACTATTTGAATTCTTGTCAAACTTAAAATATTCAATGATAATTGTTAAATTACCTCAGAAGAGAGATACGAAATAATAAATTACATTAAAATATCATCATCACATTAATCTTGGGATAATATAAAATTATTAAATTAATCTCATAACTTGAAACATAGTAGTATAACACTATCATATATACTAACTAAACGCCCTTTGACATAATGTTTGGTTAAAGAAGATTACAATTCCATTCTCACATAATGTCAAAGACAAGCAAATTACTTTGTTTGGTTTGAAGGGATTGTAATTATGTGGAATTGAAATTTTCATTTTCATGGAATTAAAATGCCATGCCTTTATTGTAAACGTTTCAGCGTATAATTAATGAATTAACTTCTTTATTTTTTAGAAAAATAAAAATAAAATACCATGTCTTTCATGATATTTCAAGTCCATGGATTTTAAAAAGAAAAAAAATAATTTAAAGACAAAATTACTCCTCATTCTATATCTAAAATTGACGTATAAGATATCTTTTTCGATATTAGCGTGTCTTTTTCTTCTACTCTCTACACAGAACATTAATCACTACGCTAGCCTCAATCAAATATGTCGTCTCAAAACTCCTTTTCTATTTTATTACTTTCAATATGCAATTCTAGAATTTATTTACAATGTATTGCATAAATTTTCAAAAGACAAAATTTGTATTTACTCATTCTCCATAAAATTATAATTTATTTATTTTACACCTAATTCCCTCTCTCCCCGACCAAACGCTTGTGTTGAGCAAAAGTCTCCCACCACGCAGACAAGACACACAACTAATCAACCATTTCGTCTCTGCTCATTCTTCTTCTCAATTTGAATCATGGTGGACGATAACGGAAGCAGCGATGGCGCGGCGCCCAGAATCCTCTGAATCTCTTCCTGAAGATAGGATTGAGGTATTGAAGTAATGGGTATCAAAATTCCCAATTGAAATCCAATTTAATTGAGGCGTTGAAGGATTCTGCTGCCCGGTAAAATTGGTATTCAACATCAAATTTTATCCAATTTAATTTAAGATTTTCGATTGTCATAACAAAGGAGAAAAAAAAAAAAATACAATCTTTATTTCATTTGTATGCAGAAATTCATCTTCTTTTGTGGAAAGGGTTTTAGTCTTGGAATGAGGATGCAGTGTAGCTTATATCGGAAACTATTCACTTGTTCACCCTCTTTGACTCCCGTTCAACTGCCATCTCCAAAGTACACTTCTATTACACTCTCTCTTTCTGTTTTTGTTTTTGTTTTGACAAAAGCGTGTATTGTTTTTATTGTATAATTGTGATGAAATAATTGTGGGTTTGAATTTTCTTGATGAGGATTTTCTGGGATTTATTGTGATTTTAGAGAAACACATCTTTGGTATGTAAAACCCAATGAAGTAAAGAGTGAGGCACTGTTAAAACAATACATGGAAATTCTGTCTGCATCTGAGAAGGAAAATGTGCTTCGTTTGCATGGAGATGAGCACAGGAAAACTGCTCTGCTTGCACGTGCATTGGTTCGAACAACCGTTGCTAGATGTAAGTAACCCTATTGGGTTTTTCTTGATATCGTGGTTATTTGATTTTATTTGTGTTTAGCGTAATTAGCTGCCTTTCTGTGTTGTATCAATACTGGTTTTGTTTAGATCAGATAAATTCTCATGTTGATCCAAGAACACTGAAATTTAGAAAGAACATTCACGGGAAGCCTGAGGTTGGTTGTGATTTTGGGTATTAACTAGCTCCGTTTTGCTTTATCTCACTTTGATATATTGCAAGTAATATAGAACAACCATTGTTGATAGGTAGAGTGGCAGCATAGTGATCATTGGCAACCGCCTCCATTGCATTTCAATATCTCACACACCACTTCTCTGATAGCCTGTGGAGTGACTGTTGATTCTCCTGTTAGTATTTCTGCCCCTTCTTCTTTGCACATATATATATATATAGTGTTTCTTTGTGGATGTGATGATGAAGTATTCCTATTAATTGTTTTCGTAATCCTAAGTAAAGCAGCAATGTTTTCCTCCATAGATAGGTATTGACGTGGAAGAAAACCAGAGGACAGTAAAGAACAATATTTTAAATTTAGCTCGAAGATACTTTTCCGAACATGAATATAAAGTCTTGTGTTCTATTGGTGATTCCCAAGTTCAGCACCAGGAATTTATAAAACTATGGACCCTGAAGGTCAGCATATGTGAATGCATTACATGTTTTGCACTCGAATAAGTTTAAACATTTATAGTATACTATTTGCTTGCAGGAGGCATATGTCAAAGCACTGGGTATAGGGTTCTCAGGAGCTCCTTTCAATACATTTACTATTCGATTTAGGAACTCTGTTGGAGGAAGCTCTCATCCCTCTTTGAATTCAGATTCCAAGGTAGATCATACAATCTCATTCAGTAGAGCTAAGTGGTGTGCTTCATATCTATTCCAGAAAGCCAATCATTCCCTAAAAATAGTCAGTTTTGTACAGCCTTAAGTTCCTACTTTTTTTTTTTTTTTTTTTTTTTTTTCACGAAACATTCTTTTTCAGTGTTTTGCAATCATAAATAGTCCATATAACTTTTTCCAATTCAAACATTAATGTTCTACTACTACTGTCCATATGTACATTTGCTCAGGCATCTGAAATAGCTGTAGATTACCTTGACAATCCTCACAGCAGTACAAGCAACTGGCAGTTTGCACTAATTGAGTTGGATGGTTCTCATTATGTTGCCATTTGCACCAGAAAAGATTCTGCAACTGGTGGTTAGACTCAAATTTTCTATAAATACTTAAGAATACGGATGCAGAGATTGTATGATAACATTCTTTTCACTCTCTAGGTGAAACTAGCGACTCTATGAAGCTGACAGTATGGAAGACGATTCCATTTCTTGAGGACGTATGTGTTTCTGGAACTGATGCAGTTGTAGAAGTGAATGGCATGACATAATCCTTCGGTCTGTGTTTAAGTGACACGACAACCGTACACTGGAAGCATTAGAATTCGACGTTTTGTCAGGAACGCATATGGTTTCGAGCTTGTTGAAGAACAAGATCATTCCATCAGTAACCCGACACCAAAGGCTGATTGTTTGTTCATGGGGCTTTGGCAAAGCTTGGTTGCTTATGGTGTGGCTACTTAGTTACAGCATTCCCAAAGTGCCTATATTTTTATGGATCTAACAATCTACCAAGATTTCAAAACCCATTCTTTACCCTATTTTAGATGTACTGTGTTCATTGGTCATATGAAACAAATATTTCAATATAACAACACACTTTTTCAGTTAGTCCAAATATTGATGCTGGTAGCTGCAGATATGAATCCATTGCTCCTGTATTTTACTTTATGCCTTAATCTTGATTATCAATCCTAGTGCATCCAAAGTTCATGTTTCTTTGCTAAACTTTATAAATGAAGGGATGTATTATGAAATAGATGTAACTCTGATACTAAATTGAAAGATTTGTTCTGTTTCAACTTATATTTGATGTATTTTATATATATATATATTAAAAAAAATTAAGAGTGATCCATGTTTGGTATTTAGCATCAAGATTCCATGTATGAGCTCACAATTAATGATGCCTTGAATATATTGATCTCTTTTTTTGTTTGACTGCATTGTTTGTGTTCTAGTCACAGGTTCCCTTTTCCAAGGTTGTATACATTGAACATACTGATTTTAGATTGAAGGTCTCTAAAGATTATTATGGCCTTGCTCCTGGGAAATTTGTGCTTCTTAGGTGCTAATATCTTAAGTTAAAGTAGTTTAATTTTTCAGTACACTTGAATACATACCAACACCATAATGAAACTTATTTTCTATGCAGGTATGCTTTTCCTATAAAGTGCACAGAAGTAATACTTGGTGATGATAAAGAGACTGTTGTTGAGCTTCGGGCTGAGTGTGATCCTTCCAAGACTGTGAAACAAAAGGTGGTGCCTTGAACATATTTATTTATTTATTTTTGTAGTTAGCCACTATTTTGGGAAGAATACTTCCTTCTCTGCTCTATACTTACATTTTCTTTTCAGGGGGTTCTTCATTGGGTGGCAGAAGTGCAGAACCATCACCTGGAGTAGATTCACTCAAGGTTGACGTGAGATTGGTAGGTTCTTGATCATGCTATTTTAATCACTAGTGATTCAAGTTGTAAAACATTCCCGTAATTAGATATGGTTGCGACTTACCTACCGTCAAGTTTTGTTTTTGCCTGCTCATTTTTATAGTAAGGTTTTTTTTTTTTTTTTTTTTTTTTTTTTTTTTTTTTTTAAAGAACAAAAGTTTTAAATTTTTTTTAGCTCTAATGAGTGGTTTGTTTCCATTTCGAACAAAATGCTAATTAATTCATTGCAGAATGTAACTAAAGTTGGGTTTTTGTTTTTTCTAAATGGAAATCCAGGCTATTTCTCGGTTGACAAGGATTCAACTTCTAAGAAATTGGTGTTCAATCGAACAGTCACACTACGAGATAGCGATGCTAAAGTTGGAAAGTAAGGTTTCCATTGAAAAATATACTCTGACATTATGAAAAAAGTTTTCAAATAAACGAGTTTGCTTTCTTGCTATCTTGTAGTTGCTTCCTTGGAATACATATTTGCATTATCGTAAGAAACTGCATTTTGGGTATGTGGTGTCCTATGAGCCATAGATCATTATTAGTATGATATGAACATTATTGCAAGTATACTGAGTGAACATTAGAGTCAACATTTACTTCAATGCCTCGCAATATAGTATGACCAATCATTATAAACTTGATAAATATGCGGAGTTGGAGGTGCGTGTTGGGGGGGATGGGGGGGGGGGGGGGTGATGGTTATCACTAGCTTTGTGATATGCCATTGAACTAATCTCTTACGATAAACTATTTTCAAACCCGAGATTTTCACTAGATAATACCCTAGTCATTGTGCTAGTCACTCTGATCTTTTTAGTAGTCACTTCCTCTTTAGTTTTGCTTGACTTGAATTGGATCAGTACATGAATTCCATTTCTTAGATAAATTGTATCTGGACTTCTCAAACTTTTAGCAATCAATGATGGTGATGTTGGCAAGAATTGTTTAATTTATTTGATTAAATAATGGCTTTGTTTGTGGATTGGCATTTGACTAGTTGATTTGCATTAACTTTTTGTATATATATGTTTGGTAAAAATTAGTATTGTCCGTCGGACACAGTGATTAATCCTCTCGCTGAATTGTAGGCATCTCTTTTGGATGGGACAGCTGGCCTGGAGATTTAAGGTTGCTCCATACCCAAACCCAAAGCTAAGATTTAAGGTTGCTTCAAACAATTTCATTATATTTTTCACATTTCTCTAAGTATAGATTTTAACTTGTTCTTGAAGTTTCAGCTGATTGAGTTGGTTGAAAAACATGTTCTGTGACTACTAGTAACAAGGATGTGAGATTCGAATCCAGGAATTTTAACCAGTTCTGCGATAAAATTGAAGGATGCGTTCTGTCACAACTAAAAATTCAAACTGATATGATAATGATAATATATATTGAAATTATACTTAATATCTGTAAACTTTTAACATGTTCATGAAGTTTGAGTTGAGTTGGATGAGAAAGATGTTTTGTGAGTACTAGCTAGTAGCAAGGTTATGGGATTCAATTTTATTTGAGAACAACTTTTAGTTAAGTTGGTAATGATAATATATTGAAATTAAACACAATATTTGTAAATGGATTACAGCATTATACAAAAGTGGTCATAGGTTGTTAGCTATTTGTACCAATATAGATGATAAGCTATTGAGTGTCCTTATGAAGGCACTATTTTTGTCACAGCTTTGATTCTCTTTACACTAAAGTTTTTCAGTCAAATCTCATTATCTGTATGTCCAAGCATATATATATATATTTGGAGTTTTGGAGATAAGTTAAGGACTACTATATATAAAACTTAGACCAACATGGGCCTAGCTATGAAGTAAAAATTTGAGAGTTCTTATCTAGAATTCTTCCAAAAGGTTGAACCCCAACCCTGACCCGACAAAGCGTTTGGGAGGATATAAATCATGGTGACTCAACTGAACATGAACCATACAGGTTAGATCGGTGCTCACTGCGCACAAGGAGCCTCCCTCACTTTGAGAGGTTGCTCCCACATTGTCGCTGGTGAGACTCGATCTCTGGTCATTCTTCCAAAGGTTCACCTCTATGACCAGTTGAGCTACCCATGCGGGCTCTTATCTATAATTAATTGCACTTTTGGTCGCTAAGATATGTAAAAATGGTCAAATTATTCCCTTAGTTATAGGTATGAACTAATGTTAACTCGGCGGCAACCCGGCTTAACCAAGTTAGTAATTGGCTAAGAGCATCCTCAGTTATTGAGGTCTTTTGTGGGTTTTTAGGTTGCCAAGTAGGAGAGAGGAGAGAGGAGAGAGCGGAAATGTGAGAAAAAGAAAAAGAAAAAAAACAATTCTGACAACTAAAAAAAATAAAAATAAAAAGGTTGTTTAACGTGCCCAGCTTGACACGTGGTGTGCACGTGCTCGACTGGGCGCTTCTAGTGTGCCTCACGCGCACCCGGAGACAGCTTTTTTTGGTAGGGCCTACTGAATCTGACAGAAATCTCTCCTGCAAGAACTCAATTTATTATATTTCATCTGTGCATTACTACCTGTAAAAAGACTTTCAAAATCTCCCTATTGGGATGCTCTTAATCCTCTTATTGGTTATCCAATAATTATCCCATAATCACCCACATAAACCATCCACGTTACACAATCAATTGGTGCCACCTTAAACTCGGACATGGAAATATGTTGGGAATCCAATATAATGCTGACATGGTAATTAACACTCCCCATGCCATGTGTTTTCTCTACTTCTTTATTGCTTGGTTTTGTAATTGTTGATAGGAACACTAATAACAACTTGGCTCGACAGATCAGATTGCAATTATATTATTCCATCAATAATCTAGGCATCCCAAAAGGCCTTAAATCCCTTAATCACTTCAAAACACATAATTTAAGCACTCGTGTGATAATCCATTGTATAATCATGCATGCATGTTTTGAAATAAGGGGTAAGCCTATTTTGTCTTGATGGCAAGAAACAAAGGCTCCATGGCCTCTCCACCCACTTGAAAATTTGGGGATGTGAGTGCAACTTTGAACCCAAGCTAAGGTAGCTATATATAAACATTAAACTAAGAGCATCACCACCTGTGATGTTTTTTTAGAGTTAATGTCAGAAAAACAAGCCAACTAAGCAAGAGAGAGACAAGAGGTTCATCTGCAAGGGTTGGAGATAATGGCAGAGAAGTGGGACCCACCAAAGAAAAGGAGCATTGTGACAGCCTCGCGTGGCTGTCACAATGGCGCCCAGCGGGCGCGTGCAACTGGGCGCGGACAGTGCGCCTGCCACTATTTTATTTTTCTTTCAAAATCAGTGTTACTATTTTTTTTCTTCCTTTTTTCTCTCCCTTCCCATATTCTCTTCTTAATCACACTTACAAAAACTCATCAAAAACCACAAAATATCCGCAACTATTATAGATGCTCTACAATGAGATCGAGATTGAGCACTAATGACAGCCACCTGAACCTGAAGGGAGAGTCAATCCCAAAAGACTGATCTATGGTATAAGGATTGGATTGCGGAGGGATATTCCAATCCCCAAAGGGAATTGGATATTACTCATTCATATTGAGGACCTTGTTAGATCAGAGTTGGGTAAAATTGACATCTCTAATTTTTCATTGATCTTTGAATTGTTATTCCTAATTAGATGCACTCTTATATTTGAACAATTTTTTTTTTTTTTTGAATTCAAATTATGTGAATACATAACAAAAAAGTTCTGACTTCTGACTCACTTGGGTAACTGAAAACTTTACCAACATGAAATCAATATATATATATTGTCCATAAAAATGCATTCAGTACTGTATATGATATGAGAGATTATAGTAATCTTGGACCAATAATTCCCACTATACTATTGCACTGATTGTAGACAATGCACTAACACTTAATACTAGGTTAGGTTCAATGTAACGGATCTTCTAGATTATTAAAGTTATTATATAACCTCTCAAATGTTATGTTATTCTGTCGAGTCGGGATGTGAAAAGCCGTAAAATTAGAGATTCAACCTTTTGCTGACGTCAAAAGAACATGTTGTGGCCCATAGAAACGTCAAACCTATACTCCATCACTACAAGATCTTTTGAAGGGATGAATGAAGATTCATAATCAATTGCAAACCTCGAATATGATGAAATTAGTATTTTTTTAGAAATCTTTATTGATTCAATAGGATACAAAATGTATAATTTCATTTAATAATAGGGAATCCAAGTGATGTTGATAGAAGTCTTAATATAGTCTTTCTTGTCTCGAAAAGAGTGGTCGAGTGAGTGGAGTATGATTTTCATATTAAAAGGTAGCTCACGAGAAATTATTTTTTATCAATACTATTTTTGTCCAGCATATCACATAGGGTCTTCATAGTGCAGTTTAAGAGTTATTACTAGGATTGATTTTTGAACTCGTATATTGAAAATTATACTATGGACTGTGGTTCACATTGTAATGTGGATCGTTGGTAAATGTTTATTTTTTTAATATACTAAAAGTTCATTTTTAAGTAGTATGTCAAATTACTTGAAATTCACAAGTTTTTAACAATTTTATCTACACAATAATAATCATGAAAAATATTCAAGATGCTTTCGTAAATGCAAAATAATCAATAACTAGATCAGTGTCTTCAACTATAAAGAATTTTATAAAAATGAATAAAAAATTTAAAATCAAATAAGTTTATAGACAATCACATTATTATCATAATAAATAATAAAATTAATTATTTATAAAACAAAACTTACAAATAAGAGCAGAGCATGAAATCTTAATGACTGTGGGCAATAAATTAAAATACTTTAAAACGTGATAAAAGATATTCATAACAAAATATTAAACATAATTAATTTGATAAAATAGTTCGAATGAAAAGCACATTATAAATCATACATCTTCTATATCGATATGATATTTATAAATACTCTTTCTTTTAGTCAGATTAATTTTAAGTTTTTTTTTTTTTAATATTAATTTGAATACGAAGATGCATAATAGAACTTCTGATCTAAATTATATTGACAAGATAGTTCATAAATAGTAATCTATCTTTTAAAATATTTTCCATACCCAAATTATAATTTTTTTTTTGAATGCTACTGACTCTATTACAATGTAGTGATGCTCGAACCCACAATTTCCTATATAAGGGAACAACTTGGTGCTATTGGACCACAAGATCCTTGGCCTAAATTACAAAATATATTTCTTATCAATTAATTAATCAAGTTAAATAATTTTTTCTATGCATAACTCACTATAGAGCTCACAAAATAACACATGTTATAAATATAAGTAATAAATTACCAAACTAGATATAGATACAAAATATGATATAAATCACAAATCAATTCAATCTATATTATAAATTGTTGCAAATAAGGTTGAGAAAATCAATAATAATCCTACGAAAAAGGATTATTATTTTCTGGGAAAAACTGAAAATTTTTGGGAAGGACGAATGGATATGGTGGGTAGGTGGTTAGCACGAGTCGAGCGAATCATTCTTTCCTTAATAAGGTAAGGTGCTAGGAACGTTAAGATTTAGGTTTCTCAGGATAAAACATACTACGATTCTAAGTTGTGAGCACTCAAACTTAGAACCCAAAGAACAAGAGCACAGGATGAACACATGCATGAGACAAGAAAGGAGTAGGACCAGAGTTTCGAGAGAGAAAAAGTTGATTTCTATTGTATGTAAAAATCTGCTGCTCTAATATCAACTTATATAGGGATTGAAGATTAAATAACACTTAGTTACCAGAATAGTGTACTTTTAATATATTAATTTTTTTTATGGTCCACATAATTGTATATTTGTATGAACCATGGTCCATGTAATAATATTTACAGGGTGGGGTAGTGGGTCCCTTTTATGCGTGGGCTCTGAGCAAGGGCCTAGCCTGCTAGACTGAAATAATATAATATTTATATGTTATGGAGCTTAGAGATAATAAAACGTGGGATATATGTATATATGGCAGGCCGGCAAAGCATAGTTGTGGAATATGCTATGGCTAAAAGCATGTATATATAGAAATCATTATTTACAAGAATTGAAGATGATGCCAAAGGCATAGACTATCAATTTTATGCCATAGATTAGGAGTGTGCTTAAATCATCAAAGATTTTTTTTTTATTATTATTAAAATAAAATCATCAAAGATAGATTTTAACTTAATTTTTATTGGATAAATAAACAATTATTTATGAAAATAAATTATGAAAAATATAAAGGAAAGTTTGTATCATTGTATGTAAGCTCCCTTTTTAAATATTTCAATGAAAATTTTAAATAAAATTGTAATAAATATATTATAAGGTAAATTATTGTTTATATAAAAATAAATAATGAAAAATAAAAACTTATTATACGGAGTAATTATTATATTATAAATGTAAATAAATTAATTTTTATTTTTTAAAATTTTAAATAAAAAATGTATTAATATAAAAAATTATTTATATATTTTATGAAAATTTCATATCTATTTTTTTTCCCAAATCTATTGCATTATGTTTACGAGTTTTAAAATTTGAAATTGAAAATTTGGATTGGTTAAATGATATTTTAAATTTAAATTTATTTATGTGAATGTGATAGTTTGTTAAAATTGAAAATTTCATGTCAATTTTTTTTTAATTAAACTCGATAGAAAAGTTCAATGACCTGAGGTTTTAGGATTAGAATAATTTTTTTTTTTTTTTTAACTTGATAAAAATTAAGCTCAATTAACCTGAAATTGACAAAATTGACAACTCGTCAAGCAAGTTGACCCGATTGACATCTCTAATTTCAAGTATTATCCTTTTTAGTCCGTATAGACAGCTCAGTTGGTCACAAGAGTGGCATTTGAAAACAATTACCCGTGATCGACTCTCACCAGCGAATGTAACTGACACTTGTCTTTATTATTATTATTTTTTTTGAATGTGAGATATATAGTTTCTCCTTTTTGCAGCAGCATGGAAGGCTATAGAAAGCAGAGAAAGTAAATGGCAATTAATTAATTGAAGTATGAACACCCATCCCACTAGGGTTGTTAAAAGATGGAAATATATATCATACCCTCCATCCATCCATCCCCCTAATTATCATCTTCTTTAGGTAGGTGTGGAATTTCACTTAACGTCTCACCTATCATCCACCACAATTCATTAAGCTCAACAATTACTATAATCTTCGGAAGATTATTGTATATATATGAACCTATGTGGCCACAAAGCTTTTATTATTCTCTCAATGAAGATTTAATTTTTATTATTATATTTATATGTCAAATAAATAAATAGTTTTGATTCTTGCCAATATGTCTCGTGGTTGAATCCATTGTACAATGTTATTTTAATGCGATTTAATTATCCTTCTTAATTAAATAATTTACAAGCTATTATTATATAATTAATAAGAGTAGGGATTGTGATTTTCACCATTATCCAAAACTATATAAATAACTATGCTAAATGTGGTGAGTGCACAATATGGTTTAGCAACCAAAAAAGAAGTGTTGGGCTAAAAGGATTGCTTCATTATTGATTGGTACTCACCCCCACCCCCTCTTTTTCTTTTATCAAATTTAATTAAACTCTTACCCCTTACAACCAAAACAAAGCTTTTTGTAGATTTGAATATTTGTATCAAAGGGTTCAAAGCTTCCAATAGTGGAAATTAGTTCTCAATTTGGTTTCACGAGGACTTTACATCCAATCACTATATCTAGAAATAAATTTAAATGCTATATAGGCAGCTTAGTTGGTCACATAGGTGAAGATCGGGAACAATGATCTGAGATTGAGACTCATCAGCGACAGATGCTCTATCGAGAAGGGACGTGGGGATCCTTGTAATTGGGAATTCAACATTTTGGAAACAATAGAAATAAATTTAAAAGTTGGGAGGAGAAGAAATAAATATAAAATAATGTAAATAAATGCGTATTTATCTTTTATAATTTAAACTTTTGATTCATCTTCCAAAAGGCTGAATCCCAACCATTAGGGCCCTTAAACTTTTGATTCATTAGAATACAACAAGTAATATCTTTTCTGCACCCCCACCCAAAAAAAAAAAAAAAAAAAAACACACACACACACACATTCACGCACAAGTGCACAACCCACCCTATTGAAGACATTGTTATGATTTAAGGAAAAAATGGTACTTTCCTTCCTTAAAATCACACACTAATTTTTACATAGGAATATACACAAGATAATGTTAAATGCCTATAAAGTTATCAACATATATATTTTATATGATTACATGGGTTTATTTGATTAATCCATGACATGATTAGTTGATTTATGAGTAATCAATAAATATAAGGTTGTGAAGCAGTAACATGTGTAAACTTGTACACAAAGTTCTGCGTGAAAATAATATTTTACAATTAGTAAAGTTAATTACAATCTCTCTTTCAATCTCAACAGTACAACATGTCTACAACCTCGTGATTTGCTCTAATACTAGAATTGTGAATGTATAACTTTATTTCTATATGTTTACGTAACAGTCAATGTCATGTTTCAATGCTAAGATGTTGGATTAGGTTCTCCAAAATTCTGCCCCGGAGACAATCAAATTAAAATTACCCTTGGTAAAAATGGATCCTATTTGCTTCTAAGTTGTGATAAGTGAGAGCTAGCATAATAAGTTAATTGAGTGGTGGAGATAAATAAAGAGGTGGATGATAAAATCCTGAAATTTTTTGGTTAATTAGATAGTGACCATAAGAAGAATGATGCATGAATACCTTCAGGCTCAGTATCCATCAAACCTCAATTATTTTTACTTTATAAAGAGTAGGTATGTCTATCCTTCCCATATAGTTATCATTAGGCAGTAGTACGAGGTCTAATTTTTGAGGAAAATTTGGTGAATGGGAATATATAGTCTCGCCATTTCCAAGCACTTAGTGCCAAGCCATATGCACCCTCAACTTTGAGATCAATGCTGCAAGCTGGCCCCCACTTCCTTGATTTGAATGTGGACCCCTCAATCTAACACATCTAACAAAGACTCATTACACGACAGAGCGTTTAGGAGGATGTAAATCACGGTAACTTAATAGCTCATCAGCAGACAGAGCTAAATGTCGGTGCGCACAAGGGCCTATTCACTTTGAGCATAATCCCTACACTGCCGCAATCGAGGTTTAAAGCTTGATATCTTCTTCAAAATACTGCCTACTGAACTAGTGAGCTAAGCCCATGCAGACAGTATACAATTTATCTGTTATAATTATTTGATGAGTTATACTTTTGAATTTAGTCATTCAACTATCACTCATTTCTCATTTTAATTATTGACTTTTAAAATTATCAAATTTAGTCACTGATGAGTATTGAATTATTTCTAATTGTAATCAACGATACAGTTTTTCATGTATGAATGGTTAACATTGAGGGTGGAATTACGATTGCTAGAATATAAAAAACATGACTTTGTTTTTCGTTGCTGAGAAACAATTGGCGTAATGATCATGATTTTTTAATTTTACCTTCAGTATTAGCGATTCACACAATGAAAAGCTAACAATGAATTACAATTCGAAAAGATTCAATACTTAATGGCTAAATTTAGTAACTTAAAAGTTAATGACTAAAATTGAAAATTAAATAAATGATAATCAGATGACTAAATCTAGAATTAACTCTTATCTTATTTTCAAAATAATTAATAAATTGCACTAGCTATATCTTATAACAATCAAACGGGGAATCAAGCACTTCATTACTACTATGTCAAAAGTCATATTGAGTAACATAATATAAACGGAACTTTATTTTCCTACAAGCTAGTGTCACGTTTTGATAAGAATTTTGGACTCGTCTACCAAGTCAATGCCTAACAATACGTGCTATAATACTTTAATTTAATAATGGAAGACTAACAACCTTATAATTAAGGATTAACATATAAATCCCAATAAAATTGCATCCCACATTTCTTTAATAATTTCTGAATTTGCATCCCATCTTCCATGTCTTTCCATGTCCCTTTAGGTAAATGTACTATAAGGTACATCTCACTATCATTGAGTCTTGCAAACATCGACATGCATTTGTTCATTTGAAATAATTTTAAGAATAACATGCTCAAACAGTCGAGCTAAGGCGGCTAAGAGTTCATGTAAGTTTTTACTCAATGTTGTGTTGTTGGGCGTTGGCTTGGAAGACCGAGTCCAGTATCTTGCTATGAAAATGCGGTCACTGTTACATAAGTATATGGAAATAAAGTTGTGCACTTATACGTTGTTAACTCTATAGCTTTTGATGGGGTGATACGCTATTGATCCTAACAATTGCTATCATTACATGTCACGAATATGCTGTACAGTTGAGGCTGGCTGAGGGTTGTTAGGCGACAGCTCGAAAGGTACTAAATAACATAAATAATAGTTGTGCCTAATATAAAAATATATCAGTATGCAGAACTCTTTTGGATGGGGCAGCTGACTTGGAGATTTAAGAGTGCTCCATATCTAAAGTCAAAGATCAAACCCTTGACCTTTGGTTAAGGTAGATGAGTCACTTCCACTCAACCACACACTAGGTTACAAATACGATACTATACATGCATGTTACATAAAGTTAGGAAAACTTAGATGAATATTGTTTGATACATACACATAATACAGTACCCAATAATTTATTCTAGATTCGATGTTTCATGTTAGGTTTAAACAACAATTTCTCAACGAGTTGTATCCACAAAAGCCCTATTGCCACTCGTGGTACCTGCTTTAAAGTTCAAACCCAATTTTATATCATGGGATATGCTATTTTTTCAAAGTATTTTTTTTTTTAATAACAAATTTTGTTCTTTATTATTATTTATTAGAAATTAGATATGATTTTGAGTAATGATGGAAACCCTCGGCCATATTATCCTTAGAATATGCACTGAATAAGTACTGTCTTGCAATCTGAACTTGTTCATACTTGTAATATTGTTATTACTAAGTCGATAGTCTTGACTAATTTAACTGGGTTGTCTCATATCTGAAATGATTTGTGACAAATTATTAGCGTTTGTATTCATTCCATCTCTATGAATTAGTCAACCCTAATACAAATTAAATAAATAAAGTCTCATACGATAATATATAAAATTTGATATAATAATTAAAAAAAAAATAGCAGTACCTAAACATTTATGGGAACCAACCAAGACCCTTGTAGTGCAATCTCTTTCAGGTCCCATAACCTGTCACATCATATATATTTATTTATTTTCACACACTATATATTATATGTATATATACAAAAAAGCATCCACAATGCAAGAATCCTATAATTAATTTCCATGGCAGAGTTCAATATTGGAGATTTCCTCAACTTGAACACCCCTCTCCCAGACAACCTTAATTACTCCAACGATCAACATGGGATCATGAGATTCTCAAATGATGGATTTGATCATCAAGAAAATCACCAGAGTGCTCTTCAGCTCACCATGATGACTTTCAACAATGAAATCCAAATCCCTAGTTATGATGATCACCACCACCATCATCATCATCATCCTGCACCTGATGATTCATCTCCTCAGTTCTTCTCCATGGAAGCTGGAGCCACCAGCCATGGCTGCACCACCGACAACATCAACCCGCTGTCAGAACCCGAGGGCTTAGTTGGCCGTCAGGCTTATCCTATCAAGGTTAGTGAAAAAGTATCATCTAAATACAATATATATAGATAGATCCATAACAGTACTAAGCCCTCAGGCTTATCCTATCAAGGTTAGTGAAAAAGTATCATCTAAATACAATATATATAGATAGATCCATAACAGTGTAATCTTTCATAAGTTCGCAGTTACAGTGCAATCATGTAGTAATTACAATGCAATCTTTCATAAGTTTGCAGTTTACTGGACCCTAGGCATCCCCTAACCTTCTCCTAAGCTCCGATTTTGCTCCTTGACTTGCCTCGTGCCCTTATGCTTTCGTTTTTGTGCTCATTTTCACTTGTAAATTGTCTCTTTCCTTGCCCGTTCAGGCCTTTGCCCAATCGTCCTTGCCAAAAAAAAAAAAAAAAAAAAAAAAAACTTCAATTATGAGCGATTTTCATCTCAATCGCTTAAGATCCATGCAAATTAAGATCAAATGAGGTGCACCACTAAGCCAATTTATGGCTTATCATGCATGGATCTTTCATATATTATATAATAAATAATATATGTGGCATTTTACATATTTTTAATTGATTATGATAACATATCATGATAATCCATAATAAAGTTGAATTTACTTAAAGATCATGAAAGGATTTAGGCAAACTAAGTAATAAGTGGCTTAGAATTAACATATAAGACAATATTATATTTAGAATAATGTTTGAGATACATGTAAAAATAATGAAGTTATATATTTCACCTATATAATAAGGGAACAAGATTAAATAATTATATTATTGTGATAGAATTGTGGTAGGAAAAAGAGAAAGAGGAACAATGATATTGGAGAAGGTGATGGGAAGCCTAAAGAAGTTGTTCATGTGAGAGCCAAGAGAGGGCAAGCTACTGACAGTCATAGTTTGGCTGAAAGGGTAAGTTATTTCATTCATTAATTCATTATATTACATATATAAGCTTTGTATATATCTATATGCATGTGTTTATGTATATTTGATTCGAACTCGATCAGATCTGTTATTTATAACATAATTGTAACTTATTACTGATCTCGATCGACTTATAATATACGCACATCATTATGATTCTCCTTTGTTCTTGGTATCTTCCCACCTCTAATGTTTTAGGTATGGTAATTCACTTTTTGAAACTATAGTACATGTTTAAACCTAAGAATTTAATGAAATGTGTACTAAAAAGTGGTAAAAGTTATTTTCAAAAAAAGTGGTAAAAGTTTGTGTAAATTGAGCATTGAGAAGCAAAAATTTTAACCTAGTATGGGAGAATGGGATAAGGTAAAGTAGTATTTCATGGTAGCTTTAAGAATTTTCATTGATTTTTTTTTGGGTGATCTGATGATCTAGCAACGAAGAGAGAAAATTAATGAAAAGCTCAAATGCTTACAAGGTTTGGTCCCAGGATGTTATAAGGTAATTAAAGCCCTTCTTAATTTTGTCCTCTTTTTTTTTTTTTTTTTTTTTTTGTTCAAAATTTTATTTTTTTAGCACTACTGACTCGGTTACATAAATATGTTAAAAATGGTTGCAGACAATGGGAATGGCTGTGATGCTGGATGTAATAATCAACTATATCAGATCATTGCAAAATCAAATTGATGTATGTATGCCTTTTTTTTTTTTTTTTTTTTTTTGTTTTAATGTATTTTCAATTCATTTAAATTCTTTTTTGTTTTTTAGTAGTACTTACTAATTTATTTCTTAATTATTTTATAGTTTCTTTCCATGAAACTCTCAGTAGCAAGCTTATTCTATGATTTCAACTCATCAGATGTGGATGCAGTGGACATGGCACAGGTGCACCTTCTTTCTTTCCCATCCTAAAGCAAAAATAAATAAATAAATAAATAAATAAATAAATAAATAAATTAATTAATTTAAAAACTAAGTAATAGAAGTTAGCTATGTATTTTTCATCTTTAATGCAAAATCATATTCTACCCTTCCAATTTTTTGTGCCTGGTTTTTGTTAACCAAACTTGACTGAAATTATTTACAATTCGATCATTTTTTGGCAATATTTAAATTAGTCTTAATTTATAAAATGTATATGTATATATATATATATATATATATATATATATATATATATATATATATATATAAACTACATTAAAAGTACTATTAAACATAAAAAATCAAACTTAAAAGCATTAAAAAAATGTTATAAAAAAAATAAAGAGTTAGATTGACCAATAAATAGTATATAGAACAGAAAAATGGGACAGAGAATAATAATTTATATTATGTGTTTCAATCTATACACATATTATATTATTAGTTGAGAATACAAGTAACAAATTATTTAAAATTTATAATGAATTCTAAAACCGGAACCAACGAATTGAATTGTATATTTTAGATTCATAAAATCTTGCTTAAAACGATTCTGAAATTTAAATCATGACATATCTCACTTAAAATTTCAATAACCTATGTATTGCCGACGCTATCACAGACTCACACCGGGTCACAACCCTACCTCAAATACATTGTATATATACCAACTATTCCCCTAAATCATGATGGAAGTGTGATTGTGGT
This sequence comes from Ipomoea nil, assembly GCF_001879475.1. Lineage (NCBI taxonomy): Eukaryota > Viridiplantae > Streptophyta > Magnoliopsida > Solanales > Convolvulaceae > Ipomoea > Ipomoea nil. The sequence goes on along the minus strand of NW_017619349.1, from coordinate 3,355,937 downwards.
TGATGTTTGTTGTAGGGGGCAAATCTTTATGAAGCTCAAGGGATGGGAAAAGCTATGGCTGAAGGGTATGGAGGATTTCCACCTCAGTTTCAAACATCTTGGCCTCTTTAATTATATTGTACTTCTACTATCTACTTCTTGATTTGAGCTCCACTCCCTATATATATATATATATATATATATATATATATATATATTATACACTGCATATTTACATCAACTTGAACAACCTCTTTCTTATGTAATTTGGAGTTTTTCTTTTTTATAAATACACAAATGTATGATAAAATAGATGAAAGATGGAAGACTAAATATATTTAATTATTAATTATTATATATGTTCGGTTTAAACTTTGTGATGCATTGGTTATTATCCTTATTATTAGTTTTGTTTGTAGCTTGTTTGAATGCTTTGCAATATATGAAATAGTGTGTTTGTGTTTGAATTCATTCGAGCATTAAAATAAATAGAGAGGGAAATGAGATAGTATTTTTATAGTGATTTTGAAACTCCCTACCACTCCTCTTCTAAGACATGGAGGTTTAATACAAATACAAGTGATAAGTAGTCTTTCACACTAATTGCAAACCTAGCCTGCTAGATTACTTCCTTCCCATTTTTGACAATCTCTAGAATAACTTTCTACAACAAATTGTATATTCTGCACGGTCTGATCTTCAACTCCAAGGGTCGTCCACCAATTAAGTCACATTATATTAAGAGAAAATCTTCAACCTTTGATGAACAAAGAGATGGTTTTTGTCATAAAGACACTGTAGGACGACAAAATTTAATTACATGAATCTTTGAAGCTCAAATTGCTTAAAATAGCTTTCAACTTTTGCTCATTTCCAAACTTTTAACCTCTCATTATAAGTTTCATGAGGGGTCCTGTTTATAGAGTTGAGGAGTCGAAAATTGAAATCGCGTCGAATCTATTTGTTAGCACCCTCTGTGATGGTAGGACCAAAAATTGCCATATCCTCATTTGTTTGGTTGCATGTCATTAACCTTTGGACTTCACCTAGTACCTTTTAGGTGAAAAGCATTGGTTTGTCCCTAAAAGTAACTTTGCAATCCTTTTGAACATATCTAGAAGTGAGGAGTCATGAGAAATGTGTCCAATAATTCTTTTTCAATTCTTAATAGATATTTCATATATCTCGTATTGACATCTGGCGAATGTTCTTAAAAAGTAGACCATGGCTTTGCTTAGGGGTGGCAATTTAGTTTGATTTTCTCGAACTAGTTCGGTAATATACCGAACAACCGAATGATAATAGATTCTTGTATATTGAACGGTTCGGTAAAAGACCGAATTGAATCGAATACAATTTTTTTTAATATAATAATAATAATAATAATAATAATAATAATAATAATAATAGAAAACTGCTGGAAATTATGAAATTTCTGACCACATGAAAGTGATCTTAAATCAAGTCGAAAGTCTTGTTCCAACCACTTTTGGTATCCGGAAAAACCTTTGTTGCTATTTCCGACCACTTTTTGCTTTCGACTTGATTTAAGATCACTTTCCGGTGGTCGAAAATTCCAAAATTTCCAGCAATGAATAGTGATAAAGAAGTAAATCCAAGTCCATTGATGTCTGCTCTGTCATTTCCCCACACTTTTTTCCTAACGAAATGTTATTTCATACACTTTTTTCCTAACGAAATGTTATTTCATATATTAGAAATTCGTTCGAGATGTTATACCCTAAAACCAAAAGAAAGGGAAAGGCAGCGCAGATAAAGGTATAAGATATGTAGGTATAAAGATTCCAAAGAGTTGGGATTATGGCCAAATGTTGAGGAAGAAAGTGTGGGGAGCAAAGCACAGTGATGAAGAGTATGTTGCTTTTGAGGAACAAAAGAAAAACTATGTACTACACATTAGGAGGGGTGTCATTTTTTATACTCGAATAGTCCATTTTTCTTAAGAATAGAAAACTTTAATTATTATAGTCCATTTTTCTTAAGAATAGAAAACTTTAATTATTATACTTCAACGATTAGAAATGTCAACAACCAGGTAGAGAACATACAAACTCATCATAGATTGTCAGAATCAAGCCTGCAGCTTACCATTACGCTGGCCCTTCAAAGAGTGGTCAGTGATACAATCACAACTGATGAGGAATATTGAAAAAACTATTTTTCTATTAAACAAAAAACCCTAAGATAGATAGATGTACAAAATTACTTTGCCATTGTTCCACCAGAATGACACCAAAAAACTGAAGAGAAAACATTCTATTCCCAATGGACTGAAGGAAAAGACATTATACCATGCATGATGGTGATGATGGCATCCACGAAAGGTTGCAGAAAAGCCAACCCCTACGCTAGCTACTTCACCTCTAACGGCTCTAAGTCAAAAGAAACATTCAAGAGAGGAAAAAAAAAAAAAAAAATAGGTTGAAGAACTAAAGTGAGCAAAAGTTAGTAAGAATAACTCAATTTAGCAAATTAAATATAGTTGTTAGAATCAAACGTAGCAAAGATACATCTTTATTTCTTTATACTGTCACACAAAACAATCATCATCTTAACACCAACCAGTCTTAATGGCTCTTACTGGGATTGTAACCTGACTGGCGGACTCTGATACCACTTTTTAAGATCTAATGTTTACCATTACGTCAAAATCTATAGCTAGTAATGAACGCGCAATTTTATTTTCTTATATGATATCTATCGTCACACATTTTCAAGAGACATACTACTGGAATTCGTCCTTTACCAACTGAATTATCTCTCTGAGCATATAGTGCTGGACTTGGCCCTTACTGGCCTCTATCCAACAATAGTAATGCAAGTTTGTGCTACGAGGAAGCTAAGGGTACTCTCTGTCCTCGATAGAACATTCAAAATTTCCTATTTCTATTCAAATTTTTTTGAAAAGGAAAATATTACATATATTTCTAAATTTACTCCCAACTTTTACTTCTTACTCTCAAAATTTTGATATAAATAACTTGTCGTGAACTCACACAATGAAAATGTCCCATCCATGTTTACCACATTAAATAGTATAACTAATTGAATAAAATTCGGGAGTTTGCATAGTAAAACTCTTTTGAAAATAATCTTTTTTCATGTTCTTTTTGAAGTAGGCAGTAGGGATGGCAAATTGCCCCGTCCCCATTTGAAAAAAAAAAATCAGGAAATGTATGTAATTTCTCGTCGGGAATGGGGATGGGGACGAGAGTACCCCTTCCCGCCCTAGTAACCTGCTATTACCGACATTGACTGGTTTTGGAGCTTCATTACACGAAAATAGCATGTTAATGGACTTAATTATACATTTTAAAAGTTCAAGTGTTTAATTGACTTTTCGTATAAAATTTAAGGGCATATTTGAGTTTTTTTTTCCAATATAATTAATTCGTTCGAAATCATTTTGCTATTTCCTGAAATAGGGGCAAAATAGTAATTTAAAAAGTTAATGGACTTTTGCTTACTAATCAGTCTGGATCAACTTTGAAATTTCGGGAACAGGCCCTCATTACAAAAGGTAGAAAATATTTGGGCTAAAAAATCCATTTCTATTTGGTGAGGCCCAAAATTGTAGCATTGAATAGAGCTTTGGCCCATTAATAAGGAGGTAGTCATGAATAGAGCTTTGGCCCAATAATAATTAATCCAGTCGTTATATTATAGACCGTGGTGCATGTGCACCGCGGTCAAAAACGACGCCGTTTCTTTAAGTAAAGAAACGGCCCGCCGTTAGAGTTAACGGAGTCCGTTTGTTTGGTATATTAAACACCAACTGACACTACAGTATATCCAAACCGACACTGCAGTTATATCAAAATGATACTGTAGTTATAGTGAAATGAAACTGCAGTGTATATAAACTGAAACTGAATACATTTCACATATTTGAGTGTATATTGTACAATGAAGCTGTAATTATATCAAAATGATCATGTAGTTGTGTTTTAATGAAACTATAGTGTATATAAAATAAAATAAAATAACATTTTCACATATTTGAGTCTATAAATATCGAATGAAACTATAGTTATATCGAAATGAAACTGTAGTTGTGTTCAACTGAAACTGCAGTGTATACAAAATGACACTGAATAACAGAGTTACTTTTTGCAAAAGGGTGCGAAACGGCGGAAATAAACACTGTTAATTTTCATTTAAAAAAAAAAAAAGACGCGCGGTACATAATCGACCGCGGTGCATAATATAATTTGCCTAAATAATCGTTGATATAAGCGTGAAATAACGTCAAGCTTTTATTATCTCAAATACTACTTGTTAGAATTTTTTTCTAATGATGATTATTTTATAAATTGTTATTTCTTTGAAAAATTTAAAATGGTTATTAGAAACTTAACTTTTAAGTATAATAATTTTCACTGAATTGCTCATTATCTCCTCCATCTGATTTTATGTATTTAGTTCAATTAACAAGACTTGACTCACGTTATTTACAATTTGATTTTGAGTAATATTTTGTTTAGCATTAATATTTAAAATTTATATATTTAAAAATTACATTAAAATACTATTAAACAAAAAATTTAAATTAAAATTTATAAAAAAAAATAAACAAATAAGGAAGAATTTGTTTGACTAATGAATATATAGTTGATGAGGTTATGGAGCCTGGGACCCATTTTATTTGCGAAGTTTTAGCCTAAGAAGAATGAATATAATTAAGGTTCTTATTGAGCTAAGGTCCAAAATATCTTAAGGAGGTGTAGCCAGGGGTCAAATTTGTGACCTCTTATTTAATAAGATACCGACTAATTACGTACTAAGCAATCAGTGTGGGTAATTTTTAATTTGAGAAGAATTTAATTTTAAAAATACAAATTTTTATGGGTATATTTGAAAGGGTAAAAAGTTGAATATGAAATCGTTTAATTATAGTTACTTTGGTATAATAGTATACCCCAAATTTTTAACCACGCAAATTTACAATGAGTGGAAGTATAAATTGTTGTTGAAAATTTACCCTGCAAAATAACACATCTATAATTACCATCCACCATCCTTAATAATATTGATCATGCATGCTATTCCGTTTTCAACGTGCTTTGACTCACTTTATTATTATTATTATTATTATTATTATTATTATTATTATTATTATTATTATTATTATTACCATTTTTTAAAATGACATGGAAACTAACCGTCACTGTTCAAGGGTGTGTACTAGATAAAACTCACATTATAATGTTAACCGACAAAAAACTATATGAAAATAAATCAATTTAAATTTTTCATAACTGACCAAGTCAAATGTCAATATATATCTGCTTTCACTTTTTACCATCTCTTTTCCCTATATGAAAGGAGTGCTAAACATTGGAAAAACATCACGTCTAACAAGCATTACAACGTAGCTTGTTAATTACATTTGTGGTAATCAAGAGAGAACAACATAATTAAATTAGCCATCAAATAGGCTCAGTGAACTAGGTAGAAAGATGTAATTCTGCATACAATATATATAGAGTTTTATACTTGAAATAATTGTATATCACTACTTTAGATAACAGTTTTTCATAATTCTTAAATTCTATAGTTCTATATACATTATATATACACGCCGATCTATACATATATGAATTTACTATAGTGTGGTTCATGTTCAGTTGAGTTACCATAATTTACATCTTCCCAAATGCTCTGTTGGGTCGGGGTGTAGGGGCCCTTAGGGTTGGGGTTCAGCCTTTTGGAAGAATGAATTTAACTATAGATATTATTCACGGGATTGGGAAGAGGTAATTACTAATTACTTTGACTTCAAATATTCTACTCTTATTGTTTGGAATTATTTTCGGATAGAATTTGATAATATTAACTTGTGTAATTTAACGACGTAAATTCTCTAAAATTTACCTTGTAAATTGTAATCTTTGATTTGATAGCATATTGTAAAGACAAAAAATAGGACTTAGTCTCATCAAAATCTTATAATTAGAAGATCTTAACGGACAGACCATATAGATGGAGTATTATAATTGACATATATATATAATAATATCGTCAGACCTCATTCAGTACGTAGATATTTTGTTTAAGGATTTCAGTAGATCTTGCCTTCATGATCGATAGACCAAAGCAACAAATATCATCACCTTCATCGACATATCTCAATTTTCTCAAAAGCTTAAGTCAACAATAAAACATTACATTCATGTGTTAAGGTCTTTCAATAGATGTTTTATCATCTAACTAAGGCTAGAATTAGCAAAAGTACTAGAGTCATGATACATCATACATCATACATTTTTGTGCAGCATATCCAATGTCTACTCATAGAAGTACTTTCGGCAAATGTCAATACGAGAAATTGTGTTGGTCTCAAACAAACAAAAAGTCTAGAAAGGAGAAAAAGAGCAAGGATAGAGCGTTGAATAGACTTTCTAAATTTTTTAAACATTTTTATTGCTAAACATTTTTCTTTAATTTTATTATAACACCAACCCAAAATTCTGTAATTATTTAACAATAGTCATTAGTTTTAGGCTTAGCTTGTAGTTCTATTGATTGTTAGAGTTGCTATAATTCATTGCATTTAGTTATAATATATTTATGAAATAATTAAACTGCAATTTTATTGTTGCACCAATTCTATATAGTATAATTATTTGACTGTAATCATTACTTCGACAAATAAATAAATCAATATATATATATATATATATATATATATATATATATATATATATATAAAAGAGAAAAAATGATATTTGCACATAAATTTTTATACATACATTTATTTAGCTAACATAATTTCACAATTCTAATCGTGTCAACAGGTACACTAGTCCTCCATTGCCTAATTAGTCGTTGAATTATTGTGATGAGTTTTTTGCACTTTTAGTCCCACGACTATAGTGACACTGGTAGAATTGATCCACGACTTTTGAACTTTGCAATTTTAGTCCACGACTATTGATTTTTTGTAAAAATGGTCCTTCCGGCCACTTTTCCGTCAAAATTTTACCGGAAAAAAAAATTCTCTATTTTTAGCCGGGTTAAAATTGACATTTTACTTATCTCAAAAAATTGATATTTAACTACATTTACTGGGCTACATACTGCTGCCCCAGGCGGCGGAATACATGTACCACTCCAATGCTGCTGTTGGATAACCCAACTAGCCCGGGGAACGCCACGGCCGCTCCGCCGCTTACTGACAGCCCTGCCTGCTCCAGGAACTCCGCCGCCTGGGGCAGCAGTATGTAGCCCAGTAAATGTAGTCAAATATCAATTTTTTTAGATAAGTAAAATGTCAATTTTAACCCGGCTAAAAATGGAGAATTTTTTTTTTCCGGTGAAATTTTGACGAAAAAGTGGCCGGAAGGACCATTTTTGCAAAAAAATCAATAGTCGTGGACTAAAATTGCAAGGTTCAAAAGTCGTGGATCAATTCTGCCAGTGCCATTATAGTCGTGGGACTAAAAGTGCAAAAAACTCTTATTGTGATTTACCTCTCTACTATTCTGTGTAGGGATGTGAGGGTCCACATATGAGAAAAAAATTTCTTTTGTGAACAAAAAATAGTATGCATAGTTATATTCATTGTCATTTAATACCTATACAGATGGACTACCTAAAATTATGCACAAAAATTCAGATACATCAACACAAGAGCCTATATTAAAATGCAAGCATGCAAAAGGCTGGCTAACACATAGTCGCATACTCCTCTCATTGTGCTTCGCAAATGACCATAAATTAGCAGTCCAAGAAACAGAAGCCAATGGCATCAACTTTTGGTAATGGGAACAGCAGAAACACTGTTTCAAGTATTACTAAAAGGGTATATGTATTAATATTAAAATAATTATAATTATTGTTTATTAATAAATTAAATTAAATTAATAAATAAATGATCATGTTTTTTTATTGTGTTCTGAAGCAGTTGAGTTCTATAGGATCATGCGCAAAGGGGAACCGCACGCGGACTGACTCATTCTCAGTTCATTTTTTACCCAAAAAATATTAATTATTTTTTAGAGTAATTTAAGTGGAATTGTTTAATATAAGTGCATGGTTGGTTTAGTGTAGCTAGTGAGTAATATAATTATTTTTAAAATTTTAAATAATATACTATTTTTAATTGTAAAATTATATATTAGAAGACCCTTCCAAGGCACTCATTCTATAGCTCTCTTTTCTATGTATTTGTTTGTCTTTCTCTTAGCACTTTACATTCCCCTTGGGATCCTCCATTCCTCCATCATCATCCTTTCCAATTTATTTACTAACATTATTCCATAAATTGTGTTTTAGAATATCATGTGTTAAGCAAATTTCTTTTATATTTCGTTTAATTAATCTTCTTTTGATTATTTATAACAAGACTCAATATTTCAATTATGTTTTTACATTATTAAGAATGATTTAAGTCATTATAGTATTAATATTTTTGTCAGTATTTCTATAATGATACAATTGTATATTACTTTACAAATATTGTACTGTTATTTTTTTCGGACAAAATTATTCATATATCATTGTCATACATGCGCGACCTAACTACAAAGTTGTTGATCAGAAATACAACTACACATGAACTCTAAACGTAAGACCATTGTCCAAAGAATTAACAAAGTTTTAACACATCATTGGCTCCAATTGAACAAGTTTACACATCATTCTCATAATTTTATCAATGCATGAAAACTTCTAAAGAAATTTGTAAGTTAATTTTTACTATAGCATTATAACAATATCTATTGTAAACATATATTTTGAATTATTTATCATCATTATCTATTGACAATAGTTGTGATTGAAAAACTCTCAAAACAATTCGTTTCAAATAGCGAATGAAAATAAAAAAAATCAATGACTTCATTGAAGTGGATGATATTGTAAAATACTTATTGTGCATCCTTTAAATATATTAGAACTAATATAAATTTACAATTCATTCCATTTCATTTTCTAGACTCAACATGTTTAGATTAAATGCATAATCAGCATCAACATTGACAATAAAAATACTTAGTATATATGATGTAGTCATTGTCTAAAAAAGATTTATGCACAAAATGACAAACTATTTAACTACATGCAATGTAGTGAAAAGACAGCAGTGGGTACTCAAAGGTTAGTATCATTTCAACAAAACAAATTTACAAAAAAAAAAAAAAAAAAAAAAAAAAAAAAAAAAAAAAAAAAAACACACACACACACACACACACACAAAATCAAGTAGTAAACTCACTCATACTAATTCGAAAAATATGAACTTCAAAATGAACAGTTGTAAAATGGATGTGAAAATTGTTTATAAAACTGGATACATTGCGGCATCAGTATTCGAATTACTTGCAAAGTCATTGTTATTATTATTAAGTAAACAAGTTATGAAACTAGAACAAGAAGTACTAGTCATTAACCTTCTACAAATATAATAAATATTAATATTTTGTTCAATATTTTCACATGAGAATCTACGACACACATATCACAATACATGAAACATGTAGTGGATAAAATTATCACTGCCAAATATCAACAAACACTTGCAAAATCAAGAGTTTATAGTACAACTAACATCATAGTCATATATACAAAGTAAATCCACAACTTCCGACACTATAATCTCATTGCATGACACTTCCCTCTATGTTACCACCAACAACACAATTGCGCATGACACACTATTAATTAAAAAAAAAAAAAAGGTGAACAGGTACCAAAGATGAAGACAATGGCAATGCTATCCAACAGAGAATTATAAAGATTTAGAAAAATTCAAACCAAAAGTAGTATTTATTTAGACTATAGTTTTTAGACTAAATATTTAGGCTAGCAGTGTTTTAATAACATTTATTTATCAATTTATTTTATCTAGTGTTCATATATTTTGAATTACCGATTTAAATAAACAAATTCAAATTTTAATTATCCATGCATAAAATTTACTATATAATGATATATTTTGAAATACTTATTTAAAAATAAACATTGACATTAGATTATTCGTACATGAAATATATATATATATATATATATTGGTGGGTAAACATGAGGCATTTTGGAAGGATGAAAAGGAGGTTTAGTTCTCGAGATGGCAGTGGTGATGTGTACGTTTTCATCGTTGAATACTCCAATGCAACAATGATGACCAGCCTAGCTAGCTACTAGAGAAACATGGAGGACTGTTTCAATTCGTAGCCTGTAAAAATAATGGAAATGAAGCCTTCCTTCCTTCATGTATGTATAATGTATGTATGTATGTATGTCGCCACTGATCCTTCATCTTAGTGGGTGGCGGACTGCATGCGCTGCCGCCTGCCGCCGCATGCCTCACCACTTCTCAATTCTCACTTCACTAGAGACTCTGTGGTGACAATCATGCATTCTTTTTTTTTTTTTTTTAGTTTTTAAAAAATATATATATATAGACGAGCGTGCAGTGGTTGTAGCATAATATTGATCTGGAAAACAAGAAGATAGAGAAAAACAAACTGCAAGTGACAGACACTGCCTTAACACACAGCTAGTCCCAAGAGTTTATACGTACGATGCGGTGTCTAGGAAATAGCTGATAATTAAGTTTTAGTTGGTTTGATTAATTTTGATGATTTGATTAATATTGGGATGAAAATTGTGGATAAAGGAAAACAGAAAAAAAAATTAATTATATTTGGTAGAGGATGTTATTTTTTAAAATAATAACGACAAATAGAAAAAAAAGTTAAGAATATTATTTTAAGCTCTTATTTTAAAATAAGAGCTTATTTTGGAAACATTACAAAACAGAGCTTATATCTTATTAGTAGCTTAAAATAAACTATAAGCTCTGCCAAATAGACTCTTAGTCATTTTAATTGCCACTGACCTTGTAGTCTAGTGATAGCAAGTTGCTCTCACATATGAGAGGCCGTGAGTTTGAATCTTAGGGGGGTGTATTCAATCATGACTTTTGTAGAGTTTTAAAGACTTTTAAAATGATAGATTTTAATAAACTTTGATTGACTTTCATAGAGTCGTTTAAAACTTTTTAAAACTTTATAAGACTCTATAAAAGTCTATATAAAAAACATTCATAGACTTTTATCAACTTTTTATTTTAAAAAGTCTACAAAAGTCATTGAAATTCTAAATTGAATACATCCTTACAAACTTTCAATGATTTTGATTCTTATCATTTATAATTTTCTTACAAAATATTTATAATATATTATAAAATTCTTCTTATTATATAGTTCTTCACCCACATCAACATTCTCAAGATTATTATTTTTATCCATAATATGCTGAGACTTATATGCTAATTATTTATTCTTCAAAAAAAATGCTAATTACTTATATATATATATATATATATATATATATATATATATATATATATATATATATATATATATATATATATATATATATATATATATATATATATATATATATATAAAATAAAAATCTAATATTAATAATATATATATATATATATATATATATATATATATATATATATATATATATATATATATATATATATATATATAAATTATACTTGATATATTGCTAGGCATCTATCACACAAAGTACTATTATTTGCAATAGCAATTTGAGACTGCGAACAACAACAATGTGCTACTGTTTGTAACCCCAAATTGTTATAGCGATCAGTAGTTCGCTATTCGTAGTAACTTGTTGTTAAAAAAGGAAAAATATATATTACGAATATAAGCATAAAAAGAATAAAAAATAAAATATATAAGTATTTATATGAATATTATGAAACTTATACTAAAATTTGACAATGAAAAATTTGCTTTGTTCATGTATTTAGAGGGAATTAGAGAAAGTTAGGGATAAAAAATTCATAGAAAAAATAAAAATAAAAATAATATTATTTCAAATTTTTAGATGAAAATTGTAAAGTTTAGGAGAGAGAGAAAAATTAATAGAGTTTATGTATGAGGAAAATATAGGATAATGAATAAAAAATAATTTTATTGAATTTAGATAGATTTATAAAGTTTAAATAGGGAGAAAAAAATAGAGTTTTAATAGAGAAAGAAAACATTCAAAGTTGTAAGAAAGAAAATTTTGAAATCTTGGGGTTGATGGTTGGATTTCAACTATTTATATTTGAGAAGGAAAAGTCTACAAAAGTCTTAAAATTAAAAAGTCTACAAAAGTTCATAACTTTTTGAATACCACATGACTTTTAAAGACTCTTTAAAAGTCTTAATCGAATACCACACAACTTTTAAAGACTCTTTAAAAATCTTGATTGAATACCGCCTGACTTTTAAAGACTCTCTAAAAGTTTGAATTGAATACCTCCAAACTTTTAAAGTTCATAAAAGTCTTTAAAACTCTATGAAAGTCATGATTGAATACACCCCCCTTAGTGGATGCGGTATTGACTATTTGTGCTTCAATAGATTAAAAAAGTAGTTATGAACATATACTGCATTGTATCAGTGTCCGTAGTACTAAAAAAAGTGAAGTTTAATTGAAATTATTATTAATTCAATTCTTCACCGAAATTAATTCAAGGTGATATATCTTTTTTTTTTTTTTTGGTAATCCCTTCCTATAGAGGATACTTTCAACATATATGACTTGTTCTAATATCAATTGTAAAAATCAAACTCAAATTATTTTATCCAAAGTTATAACTATTAATAAATGTAAAACTTTATTTATTTATACTTATATAACAGTTAGTGTCAAGCAAGATGTTGGACTTAATTAATTAACTTTCCGGTGTTCTTCTTAGAAGAAGAAGAAAAACAAAAAAGGTAATTAGTGAAAATTAGTCAAATTTGGAAGTTTGTATTTATCTGTACATAGTTACATATACTATAATACTATCTCTCCATTTGATTATGCAGGATAAGGATATACGAGTATATGACAAAAGTAAACATGACTAAAATAGTATCAAAGAATCACCCTCATCTTAATCAAGATTACCATGGGATTATTAATGTAAATAATACATTGATATCAAATTACTAAAAAAAAAAAAAAAAAAAGCATTATTAACCATATATAAAATAAAAATAATAATCATCATGATTATGCCAGCAGTGGCCTGGCAAGCTCAGTAAACAACCTTTAAAAATTGACAAATTACACCTAATTATCTACTTAATCACATGCATTTGGTTCTTTATTCCTACTCACTATTAAGTCACGAGTGGGTGAATGCCATTAGTTGAAATTAAAATTTTATAAATTGTTGTATTTGAGAAATTTTTCTTATTTTTTATGCAGAAATGGATTTTTTAAAAAGAAAAAAAAAAGAGTACATCAATTATACATTTGGGAAAAAAAAAATTGGCTTAGCAGTTTGCTTTGTAATTACAAGTTTTTAAGTTTGACTTTTAATGAGAGCTGTTTATTAGTCTTATTGGTTTGAGTCAATCAACTCTGGTCAACTTACATCGGTATGGTCATTTGATAGCAAAGGTTACAAGGCGGACTTCATCTAGAGCGCTCCTTCAGGTAATGATTGTGGACTTTTCTATAAATTAAAATAAAATAAATAAAACATTTGGTGATAAGAAAATAGTGAATCTCGAAGTAAATGCAATTCAATAAATATTTATAATAATTTATTTATTAGTTATGAATATGTTTGTGTGTCTGTTTGATACATGAAGTCCCTGTTAACAAATTCTCTCTGAAGGCATTAATTATATGTAGTGGGTACTGATTACAACTTAAAGTGCTATTTAGTTGTGCTAATAATATGATGGCTTTGACTCAAAAACAAAGTCTTTGATGGGATAGAGCTTAATCCTTCTTATTTTAGATCCGAAAATGCTACTCTCAACTTTTACTTCTACACTCATATTTTTAAAATAAATACTTTATGATAAATCGGACCCACATAATGAAAATGTTTTATGATAGTCAACCAATTGTTATACGATGGCACAGAATTCACCATGTATTGTGGATCTGATCCAAAATGACATTCATGTTACATTGTTATGTACTTCCAGTTAATATACTATGTATTTTTAGTTAATAAATTATGTACCAACTACAATTAACATATTATTTATCTGTAGTTAACATAATATGTACCTGCAGTTAATAAATTATATACCTATTATAACTATTGCAATAACATATTATTTATATGCAGTTAACATATCATGTATATTATGTATCTTTAATATATATATATATATATATATATATATATATATATATATATATATATATATATATATATATATATATATATATATTAGTTGAGTTCAACTGAGGACTACTATATTATAGAGGACGGTACGGACCGGTGTAGTCGTGTGTCATTAGTCTGTATGTCGTGTGCATATGTTTGTTAATTAATAGAGCCTGAGTTCGAATTTCGAAACCAGATGTTTACATGTATTCTTGTGTGCCATTGTGTATTAAATTGTATGCATGATACTAATTTGTTGTGTGCTCGTAATCAGTCCACACAATCCTCTATATAGTGTGATCCTCATGTGAACTCAACCATATATATCTGTTCACATTACTACCATAATCAGCAAAAAGATCACAAAGAGGTAAACAATAATAGGTTTGTTATAATGACTTCAATGGAAAAAAAGGGGTGTTTGGATGTAACTATTCAACTGTGATTTCACCATATCAGAAAGGCCATTATCCCCAATCTGGGGAAACTAGTCTCTATCCAAACCTGGACATTCATCATTATGAACTGGGCAAAATGGTGATGAATATACACAGCTTTTAGGACCCACAAAACTCTATACTTCCATATATCCTATGCAATAGTTGTACTATACATCATGCAGCCTTCCTGTTCACATCAACTCATAACTAATCATGCAAAATAGGCATTAGGAATGTGATGTAGTGTCAGAGCTTGGGAGGGAGAGGGTGGGGGGGGGGGGGGGGGGGGGGGGAGGTTTAGCTGGAGAGGATGATAATGGATGCAAGTTTACAGGGAGAAGATGAGACAGTGACCATTTTTGAAATATTGATGAAACATTTAAGAAGTTTCCATGATTTTCAAAGGAGGTTTCAGAACCTTGGATTCATAGACTTGTCCTGCCTTGTTCATATATGGCATTGTGACAATTGTGTCCAAGTTTCAAAAAAACCTAAAATTTTGTACCATTTTTTTGGTGTTAATGTAATTGATGTAACATGGGCTATAATAGAAAACAAGTTTAAAAAGGAGAAGTGGTCGTGCGCAAAGACTTTTCCACTTTCTGAATTATGTGTTAAAAGTGAATAACAATTTTTTTTTTAAGTAATACTCCCTATCTTGTTTTTATTTCACTACTGAAAATTATGGAATTTCTGACCACCTGAAATTAATCTTAAATCATTTCGAAAGCAAAAAGTGGTCGGAAATAGCAACAAAGATTTTTTCGGATACCAAAAGTGGTCAGATCAAAGCTTTCGACTTGATTTAAGATCACTTTCAGATGATCGGAAATTCCATAATTTTCAATAGTATTTTATTTTATTTTTTATTTTTACCCAACACACACGATGATATGCGGCACACCCACAAATAGTGACGGGTGGTTTCCATAGTATTATAAAAAAAAAAAAAGTGACCATCACAAAAAATATGAGTTATATACTCTTAGAAATATATATTTTTCGGGTCAAATATCATTTAGATAATGAGTGTATGATGCAATATGTTCATCACAAGATAAAATTTTGGAGGCATATTTAAAGATGGAATTAGATACACCTGCAGGTTGTAACTGGTAAATCACACTATATATGGATCCACGCATGTGTATATTTGTGTTATCAGGATTTATATATAATTAGTGAATCCAATAACATCCTTAAGCAATCTTCATGGATTGGATTCTGAGAATCTAATGTAATCCTGCAAACGTTAGATTAGTCCTAAATTAGGTTTGTGTTGATAAAGTATTTGCTGTCTAAACGTGCAACCACGTATTTAATTAACATAAAGATTAGCATCTAATCTTCATCTTATTTGTACCGGAAAATCTTTTAAATGTCGTTTAAGTCTGCGGATAATGACAAATCATCTTGCAAATCCCAACACCTAAAAAGATTTTCATTTTAATTTTGAATTTGTTAAACAAAATCCGTTTCCTCACCCAATTATATTTTTTTTTTGAATATATACACTGTTGATATAATTGTGAATATAGAGTTCAAAAATTATGAATAATAAAATTCGGCAATTGTGAATATTATTGAGTTATGTAATTTTGTATATTGAGATCTAAAATTGTGAATATAGAGTTCAAAAATTGTGAAAATAGAGTTTTGCAATTGTAAATATTGAGTTCTGTAATTTTGTATATTGAGATCTAAAATTGTGAATATTCAGCTCTAAAATTGTGAATATATAGGAACAAATTCCGAACACAAATGCCAAGTTAACGACAAGGAATGGAACAATTTTTTTTTAAAAAAAATTCAGGCGGCGTCATTTTGAAGCAAAACAACGCCGTTTTAGACCTGGGTAAACATCATAATTTGACCTATCCTCCCCCCCCCCCCCCCCCCCCCCAAATACCCCTAAATCAAAACAATTACCCATTAGTTAGATGACTATAGATTTTTTTTGGGTGTACCTAGGGTTTCTACCGTTAGATACAGTGACTAATCTCCTCGCTAAATTGTTGGCATTTCTTTTGGGTAAGACAACTGACATTGAAATTTAAGGCTACTCCATACCCAAAGTCAATGATTGAATCTTTGACCTTTGATTAAGGATTGATGAGTTCCAAAAAAAAAAAAAAAAAAAAAAAAAAAAAAAAAACTTGTTAAGAGTTGTTAAAAGTAGATGACTATATATGGTAACTTGCTAAAAGTTGTTAAATTATACTTTTTTTTAAAAAAAAAATCTATAATTAAATTGAAACTTAAAAAAAAAATTAATTTAATGATCTAATTACATTTTTTTAAAAATAATTTGATAATTTATTTTTCACTAATCTATCGTGTATATGTGTGTCTATGTGAACCTAAAGAATATGTGTGGAGTAGCAAGAAAATTGTTATTTTGAGTTACAAAGACTTAAAGGTATAGATTGAGTTAAACCCCGTCTTGTGACGTTAATCAGAACTACAAAGAGTTAGGTCAAACCAAGAAGATCAATAGACCGTTCTGTTAGAATAAATCGAACTTGTTATATATCTTGAGGTTATCAAGTCAACCATCTAAGTTATTTGATTGGGGTTATCAACATTATAAATTTTGAAGGATAGGACCACATTGGAATTAAGAATTGGCAAGCGTGCAATTATGAAAGTGTAAACATTGTAGGAGTTAGGACCACATAACCTTATAGTGTAGGTGTTAAAATTCCACGTCAAAATGAGAGGTTTTGGGTGGATAAAATTATCTTCCGTTTCAAAGTTTGATGAAAAGTTCATAAACGTCCTCTTCCTATGTGTAGAAAATCTTTTATCATATAAACGTGACACTTATATTATTATTATTATTATTATTATTATTATTATTATTATTGAATTAAGTGATTTTTTTTTACGGAACAAATGTTGACTAAAATGATACTTATTTATTTATCGACCCCTTATATCGACTCAACCAATTAAATGATGACATAACATACATAACATGTCCTCTTTCATAATTTAATTACACTTTTTTTTTTCTTTACATTGATTTACTTGAAAGCCCGCATCCAGCTTGAAGGTGCGCTTTGGGTGAAGGCGGATGCGTGACATTAACTTGCAAAGAAGCACAATACGGTAAAACACTCTCGATTGCCTATAGTTGACCAACTTTATTATATTGTTTTTTTTTTTAATGACAAGAGAAATCTGCAAATCTCATCTTGTAATCATAACCGACAAAAGACTACAATGAGATAAACTAGTCTAGATTGTCTATAGACTATAGTTGACTGACTCAAACTAAGAAAGTTAATGAGTCGCTCCCGTTGGGATTTAATTTCTAAATTTTGATTACTAAACTTGGCTGAAGTTATCTCTCGGAGCGATATGGAGTAATGCTGTTGAATTTACCCCTACCATACTATTTAACATTATTGAATTGGACTTTTTAAATATTTAATTACTGTATAATTTTTTTTAAAATACTAATGACTCTATTAGAATGTATGAATTTCTTTTAATTCGTCACTTAATGAATTACACAAATACACAATAAATATAATTTGTTTCTTTTAGGCGTCGGCAAAAATAGTTGCTTTCAAAAATCTTTCCTTCCGATGTTATACTATAGAAGACTTTTCCAAGCAATCCCCACTCTCAATTCGTGGTCCAAAGGGAAATATTTTCAATCATTTTATTTGTCTTATTTATTACTCAAATATCAAATTAATAGATTTTTTTTGTCATTTTAAAACATTTTTATGATACTTTAATTTGACTTTTTTTTTTGGTAACAAATTTAAAGTAATTATAAATATAAATTGTATTTCCTATTAGCACCAAATAAATTAATACTTAAATTTAATTAACTATAAAATGAGACAGTAAAAGCAATAAACAAAAGAAACAAAACAAAAATTGATAAGATCGAAATGGAAAATAATGACATTGAATATGACCACAAAGAAATAAAAGATGATCCCCATAAAATAATTAATATATTTTTAATAAATTCTTTTTTGAAAGGAATCTTTTTAGTAAATTTTAAAAATTATTAATTGAAAATTGAGTTTATGACTTGTTAAAAAAATTTTTAAATTTGTGTCTTTAGATTACAAAATTTCGATCATTAAGATATTGGATTATTTGTACTCTAGAAATGAATGTGAGTGCAATTTGATATCACCGTTCTCATGGGATTTAATTTCTTATTTTTCTTTAAAAAATGTACTTTTTATTAGGAATAAATGTCAAATAGGCCACTCAAGTGCACACCAACATGCAATTAGACCATCCAACTCAAAAAGAATGCAATTGGGTCCCTGAACAACACAAACTTATGCAATTTGACTCAAAATTACTTGTTTACTTGAATTAGGAGGTTACTAAATTTAAAAATTATTTTTTTACAATAGTTTTAATTAAAATAAATATATAAAATATAAAAAAAAAATCGCCGGAGATGAAGAAGTCTTCATCTCCGGCGGGTCCCTTCGTCTCCTGGCCGGAGACGAAGGTACTCATAGCCAGGGGCGGAGTCAGGATTTGTTAGCGCGGGGGCCAATCACTACAATATATTTTATTTTTCTTAGCAGTAAATGCATAGTGTTCTAATTAAGAGACGAATTAACGACCATTTAATTACAATATTTAGACTTTTTGTTGTGGTAAGAACGAATGAATTTATCTCCAATAATTTAATACAGGGTAACTTATAAATAAAAAATTCCAAAACTTTAAAGAATAAAGAAATGAAAAATTACCTGGAAGCTACTTTAAAACTCTAGACTCTAAAAGCTTTTGAATGGGATTAATTGAGGAGGGCCAAAAACATTATAATAGTAATAAAACAAAATTATTTTTTGGGGGAGGGGGCCAAGGTCCCCTGCAACCACAAGGTGGCTCCGCGCTTGCCCATAGCCGACGGACACAAAGGTACCTTTGTCTCCATGGCCGGAGACGAAGGGACTCGTCGGAGACGAAGACTTCTTCGTCTCTGGCGTTTTATTTTTTTTAAAATTTTAAATATTTATTTTAATTAAAATTATTGTTAAAAAATTATTTTTAAATTTAGTAACCTCCTATTCAGGTAAACAAGTAATTTTGGGTCAAATCGCATACATTTGTGTTGTTCAAGGATCCTATTGCATTCTTTTTGAGTTGGATGTCCTAATTGCATGTTAGTGTGCAGTTGAGTGGCCTATTTGACCATTATTCCTTTTTATTATTACACTATATTTAGAGAGAATTAAAATTGTAGTGATATAGATAAAATGGAGGGGGATAACCTCATAACCGACTGATATAGGTTATCCCTCCGTCCTATTTTATGTGTCTGGTTCGATTAACGATGTTTTAGTAGATGTTTTTTTGGTTCAAAGTGGAGAGGGATAACCTCATAATCTATCCTCATAATCGAGTGAAATTATTTTTAATTCAATTTTATAATATTAAGTTTAATATTAATATACAAAATTTATATATTTAGAAATTACACTAAAAATATTATTAAACACAAAAATAAATTTAAAAATAAGTAAAAGATTTTAAAAAAAATAAATAAAAAAATAAAAAGTTGATTTGACTAATAAATTGTAAATTAGTAAATGAAATAGATAAAATGGTAGAGATTGAGACATGTTGTATATGTTTGGTATGATATTTGGACTAAAAAGAAGGAAATGAACATAGGGACGAGACCAAAAGCCACGTAGACCGTTGTACAACTTCCACGTAAACCCACAGTCCCACACAACGCCACGTTTTAGGGACTGTATGGTACAGTAGGGCCCGCATTATGACCAAAATCCTTTGGTCAATTTGAAAAGTTTGTTTCGTTTTTTTTTTTTTGTTATTTTTTTTTTTATATAGTTAATGCCTTTTTTTTTTTTTTTTTTTTTTTTTTTTTTGAATGCTACTAGCTCTATTACATTGTAGTATCTGTTCATATACTTTCTCAACCTACTAAAACACAAAGAGCTAATAACGCCTCCACTGAAGCTCGAACTTACAATCTTCCAAATGGAAGTCCAACCCGGATACCATTAGACCACATAGTCCTGGTTATATAGTTAATACCTGATTTGGTCATTTGATAATTAAGATTTTATCATTTTGATTCTTGACTTTCAAATGTGTTCAATTTAACCCTAATTATATAATTTTTATTTAAAATAGTTCTTAGTTCAAATTAAAATAGTCTTGATGAGGACCATTTTGAGTAACAATTGCATATTTAGAGATTAAATTGAACAAGTTTGAAAGTCGAAAACTAAAATGATGAAATCTTAATAATCGAGTGATCAAATAAAGTATTAACTCTTTTTTTTTTTTTTTTTGGTTGACAATTCTTGTTTTTCTATTTCGTTAAACTAGGGTATGCTGATGTTGGATTTAGATTCGATCCACACAAAGATCATTTATAAATTGGTTATTTATTCATTTATATATAACAAAACTGCAATATCATGATGTTTTACTACGTAGACGTTAGTAAAATCTTTCAACCATTTCGAGATTATCGTCCTACATGAAACTAGTAAAGAATGTGCTTGGTTAAAATTAATTATATGGTATAGAAGTCGTTATCACAAACCTTTTAACTAAGTCTTTGCATACTTCAACTTTTGAGAAACTTGTTTATGGAATAGGCATAAGGATGAGCCTTGAAAAGCAAGACTAAAGTTCTACAAATAATGGGAGTATACATATATTTGCAGTGAGCTACATTCTTTATTCTTGTGTCTTGTTTTTTTTTCACTAAATTTTTTCTGACTCATACAACAATCCGCTATAATGATACAACAATTCACACGAAAAACATTTCAATTCACAACAAAGTAGTATTAGTTATTCATTTATTGGCTATGTTTGATTCGAGGGGTACAAGAATACTGGTCCAAAGGTCACTCACATCAACTCGATAGAATGATATAGTGATAAATTACGATAATTCAATGATTTCTTAGATCAGAAGACCAAATGCTCACGAGGAGCTTATCACATTGAAGTATCATCCCACACTATAACTGTCAAGTTTCAATTTTGCATCCGTGTCCACAATTTACTACCCGAATTGTTGATGCGGGCCTACGTACTATTCTCTAGTAAACTATGTAGTGCTAAGTTTGGACACGACCACAACGTTAGACTTGTACAACCTTATTGTCAACACATCTACAATGGAGAAATAAACCACTCATCAAACTTTTGATCACGTGTATGAATTACCCGCACGAGCTTAGTTCAATGATTCAGTATGCAGTATTTAGAAGATCAAGGTTCAAACCTCGACGACATACATTTGTGTGGGAATTATGTCCAAAGTGGACAGGTCCCTTATTTGACCATGTCTGTTGCCATTGAGTAATCGTGATTTACATTACATTCTTTTAAATGCTTTGTCGGATCGAGATTAAAGATTCAGCCTTTTGTGAAAACGACAGGTATGAATTGATTTCTCCACGAATGAATTTCCGAACACATGTATGTTGGAATGATAGCAAACCTTAAAACTTATTATAGACTGAAAAAATTGAATGTTAATTCGTACTGATGTGCGGGCATGGTCCCCAAACTACAACCAACTACTATGTTGTTACGGCCATGGCAGGAATGTTTCTCCCCCGACAAATTAAATTTCAAAGTTTAAACCTTATCTCGTTTAATGCTACATTTTAGCTTGTCAAACCAACAAACGGATTGAAATGTGCTTCTTTAGTGTAGTTGTTGGATTCTAGGAGTTAGTAAATTGATCAGCTATTATCGGAAAAATTACACTTCACCAATTTAGTGTATTAGTTCAGAAGCAGTATTTGAGAGAAGTGATCAAAATTCAAACTTTAACAACAATAACGTGGGGATTATACGCCAAGTGAACAGATCGAACAGATCCCTTATGCCCACCAGTATTTGATCACCGTAATTTACATTCTTTCAAATACTCTGTCAGGTCAAAATACTGAGAACTGTACAATAATCGAAGTATTATAGTAATTAAATATTCAATAATAATCAGAATGAGTTTTTATAAAATGATATAATTTTTTAGTGATGAATAAGAAAATTATAAAAAATGAAAAAAAAAAGGATAAAATAAAGGGGCAGGAATTAGGAATATAGAATATATTGCAAAGGAATATTAATAGGCCAAATAAAAACAAAAGAATGTATTGAAATCAAAGTGGAAAATTGAAAATCCCTTTTTTATGTATTTATAGTAAGACTTTTTTTTGAACTGAAAAATGCCCAAAACTCCATCAAAATTGGTCGCCCATTCATCCAAACTCTCTCAATACGCAATTTTTTTTTTTTTTTCCTCTCTATGGGGAAAAACAGAAAGAAAAGAAAAAACAGAAAATAAATAAATTTTTTTTTTCAAAGAAAAAAGTGAAATTAAAAATATTGTATTGAGAGAGTGAGAGCTGGAAATAGCTGGAAAACCTACTCCAACAAGAACTTCTCCACAATCTTCATGCTTGGTTGCACCACCTGATTCTCCCAAATCTCGGCGGTTTCCGATTCGGATTCCGACCCCATCGCCGCCGCGAAAGCCGCCGTGGCGTTTATTCTGTGCATCTCCCACCCGCCCACTTCTCTCAGCCGTTGGATCTTCCGGAGTTGCCTCTCCGCCAGCAGCCGCGTGTTCTCCTTGATTTCCCGCACCGCCTCCGCGTATAACCGCTCCCGTCGTTCACCCCCGCGGGGGGCGCGGAAATACGCGGCGAACTCGGGGACCCCGATCGCCTTGGCCAGCCCGGTCCGACTCAGTGGGTTGCTCGGATCGGAGTACCACCGGGAAAGCTCCTCCAGCATGCCGGAATCCATCATTTCGTCGACTCGCTTGTAAAGGTAGCGGTTTAGCACCGGCGGGGAGACGTCCACCCAGAGGAAGCAGCAGCGGTAGCGAAGCTCCAGGCCGAACGAGTCACCCACCGAGTTACACTCGTCGTCGAACACGTCCAACTCGGGGTTGAACCGTTCCACCAACAGAGCGTAGATATAGGAGTTCGACCCTCCCACGATAAACGGCACCTTCCCCCTCCCCACGATGTCCGATATCCGTTCCGCGCCGGCGGCGCGGAAATCCGCCGCCGAGAACTCCGGCCGCGACTCCGACGCCTCAAACTCCCCTATCAGGTGGTGCTCCACCCCGCGCCGCTCAGGCATTGTGATTTTGTTCGTCGTGATATCCAGCCCCTTGTAGACCTGTATCTTATCGGAGTTGATCACCTCCGCCGCCGTGAAATACCGGGTGGCTAAATCCACCGAAGCCCTCGATTTCCCGGACCCCGTCGCCCCCATTACCACCACCACCTTCTCTTTCTCCTCCCCCCCAACAATGGCGGCGCGGGCCCATCCCAAATCGCCCCTCACCTTCTTCCCAGAAACGGATTTAGAGCGGAGAAACGCGTGGGAAATAGTCGGAGCAGGAATGGCCGGCGATAGAAACGATGAAACTATTCTCATAAGGACGACACGGCGGCGCACGGCGGTTGATGACAATATCACTATTCACTACAGCTAATCTGTACATGACACAAAAGAACAAAAACAGAGAGAGAAAGAAAGAGAAAACAGAGAGAGAGAGAGAGAGAGAGTGTATGGATTGAGGAGTGGGAGAGAGTATAATGGTTTGGTTCGGGTTGGTTGTTTTGTAAGTTATGCGCAAAACCCGTTTTTTCTCGAGCTGAGCTGTGTCTCTATCACCCCATATATACATACATCATCTGTATCTATAGATTGGTGGCACACATATATAAAAAATCCTCCTGGCTGGGTGGTTCTCTGTATAATCTTCGCCGGAATTATTGATTCAGAGCATGGACGGAAAATCTGGGCTGACTATGAAGAAACATTATTGTGAATCTTAATGGCACAGTTTTTTTTTGTTTTTTTTTTTTGTTTTTTTTTTTTTTGTTAATGGCACAGAGTATTGAAGAAGAAGAAGAAGGGGAGGGAGCTATATAGTAGAGAAGAAGAGAGACATTGTCAAAATGGTCGAATTAGTTGGCGGATAAATATAACTAAGAGGGAGAATTGGAGATCGAAGAGGGAGTGTTTTGCTGGGTGGCTGTCGTTTTAGGATATAAATATATAAATAAGGGGAAGGGGTAAGAGGGGAGAGGGAAGGGGGAAGGGGAGCCACCTTTTGGCGCATATGGTATTGCAACTCTAGGTACCCCGATTCGGTCCGAACTGAATCTAAATTAGTCTCGTAATAGTTAAATTTACGTTTTTTTTTCTTTTATATCGACTTCGGTGAACTATGTATTGAAGGGTGGGATTCGTAAATTCACGACAAATTATACAATGGACCAGGGCTGGTCTACCCTCACTCTTTCGTTAGAGGTTGGTTTTAAGTGTGACTTTTTATCTACTGGACCAATATTAAGGGCTAAATTTACATTTTTGGATTAAGAGACAGTGTGGTATATAATAAAGTTTATATTTTCTTAACCATTTAAGAGATACGAAAATTATTAGTCTCTACATCTTATTTTATGTGGATGATTCAATCAGAGTAATTCTACAAGTACTCTCATTCTCTATTCCCTAATATGTGGCCTGTTTTGATTGCTTAATATAAGAGGGTCATGATTTTTATTGATTACTTTTTTTTTTTTCAATAAAATTTGAATACTTAGTGGGAGTAAAAGTTGAGAGTAAGTTTTTGGAGTTTAAGTAGTATTTTTGGTTCAATTGAGAAGGTTTGATAGATTGAAGTTATTTACAATTCTATTTTTATAAAATTAATTTAGTATTAGTAATAATAAATTTAGAATTCAAAAAAAAAAAAAAAACAAAAAAACTAAGTTTAAGAAGAAGAAGAATTATAATAAATAATTACTTTGACCAATAAATAATAAATAGAGAAAATTTCAATTTTGATTCACGGACTATTTGAGTTGTTTTAATTGTAACACTTGACTTTTAAAAATGTTAATTTAATACTTTGACTATGCAATTTCTATCAATTTTGGTCACGCCGCCCAAATTGCCGGCCAAATTTAATATGTCAAATAATGAGGGTATATTAGTCATTTTACTCATCTTTTCTTTCTTCTCCAATGAGCTTCTCCATTTCCTGCGACGATTTCTTTCTTCTCCGTCGAGCTAGAAAGAGTAAAAAAGTAAAGGCCACCGCCACAGGACAACGTGCCACCGCGTCCTCCTCCTCCATCTACGAAAATCAAATTGACGAAGCTTCTAGAACATTCAGGTCTTCGGCGTCGTTGGACGGCGAGGTGCTGGCGAGGCTGTCGATGTTCAAGAACCTGATACCGTGCAGCATGGAGGGGAACGTGAAGGAGAGCTATGCGATCGTGAAGAGATCGAAGGACCCGTATGAGGATTTCAAAGGGTCAATGGTAGAGATGATTTTGGAGAAACAGATGTTCGAGAAACAGGATTTGGAGGATCTCTTCCTTTTTGGCCGTTTGGAGAGAAGCACATCGAAGAAGAAATCAACTCAAGCATGAGTAAAAAATGGAGTAGACCCTTGGGCACAACTCAACTGGTTAATAAACAATCAACTCAAAATAAGTTTATAAATTTTGTTTTGCTAATTGTCACATACACATTTGGAGCTTATAGGCTAGTTGAGCGGTGAGGGGTCATTGGGGTCTTGATAACTTGTGATAATAAAATTTCATCATGTCAAGACGTCAAGTTCTAAAAATTAGAAAAGAAAAGAAATGCACACCTAATTTAATTTTGAAAAACAACTAAAACAAATAGTTTGTATTCTCTAAGGTTTTAATACTCTTTTCCAAAAAAAAAAAAAATTGATCAATTTTGTTTCGGTATTATTAAAAATATAATAATTAGGTAGAATCATTAATGTCAAATTAAATATGCTAATGTGACTAGATCATATGGTATGTGTTCAATTCTAAATTTGCTAGTGACATTTTAACAATTTTTATATTAATATTAACATAAAAATTATTTACCAAAATATTATTGTACAAATAAATTTCTCTAGCTTAACCCAAGGTCTCGCGTTTGTATGGATGTCAATCTTAGCTCAAAACTGTAGGGTTAAACCGACAAGATTAAAAAACTTTAAGGTTAGAGTAAAAAAAATTTATACCAATAAGCCTAAAATTGATAAGCCTGGTGGCCTTAACGGGCTAGCCCGATAGCCCAAGTCACTTAAGGCTTTTTATTATTATTATTTTTATCTCACAAGTGATGTGGAACAAAATATATATGAAGTTTATATATAAGTTTATCTTTAGTATTTTTTTATTACATTTGTAAATAAATTTTTTTATGAATTTATTACAAAATAAAATATATTTTTTATAAAACTAAACAATGAAAAATTAAAAAAAAAAACTTATTGTAATAATTATTATATTATAGTGTAAATATATCATATCAATTATTTTTTGTTAAAATTTATAAATGAAGGTTTGGATTGATTGAATGATGTATACATTTATATTTTTTAGTGTAAATGTGCTAAAAATTGCAGTTGATTATGCCCATTAAGCCGGACAACCTGAAATTTTAGTATTAGAGTCAAGAATTTTAAATCTGACAAAAAAAAAATGATTACCCCAAACCCATAAGCATAGTAGCGGAAACCGAACAAGCTGACCTGATTGATATCCTTATTGGTTTGAACTCTATGAATGTAACTACTTTAAAACTCATGATCGAGACAGTGTTTTGTCACCCTTTAGGGTCCTAATTTGAATGACTATGATTAATCTTTATGTATTCCGTGGTCAGACCATTATAAACTTCATATATATTTTGTTAGAAATGGAACAACAAGAAGCGTGGCAAGAATGGTGCATGACTGTTGGAGATCTCATTTATGATGCTGCAAAATTTGAAGGCATTTTAATTTATTGACGAACGGAAGACATGGGAAATCCTTGAGCTTGAGTACGACGTTAGTTGGTGTTCATGAAAACTGAAAAACATTATTGTCGTGAAGGATGATACTTAATGATGATGAGCTTCGACAATTTTGTTCTTATTATGCATGTTCATGAGTTTTATATGTTTGTGTTCCTCTTGCTCTAATTATTGGAACAACATTTTTTGTATGGATGTATACTAGCAGATTTGACAGGTTATTATTATATTGTTGTGTAAATTTTTTTGTTGATATATATGGGAGAAAATGACATTTTTTATTTTTAAGTTATGATTAGAGTATACATGCATTTAATCTCTTAATTATTTGGGATGCAAAATTCGGTTCATATACAATCATTCCATTCAATACTTTGTTAAGTGACACATTAATGATAAATTTGGTGTTTTATGACTAAATCTCCCACTTCGATAACAATTGGATTAAGAGGCACATTCTACTAGTTCTTATGTTGGAGATTTATATTTATATAATAAATATAAATGGTTAATTTTATGATACAAGCATATCTATTAGAAACTTAATAATATTTTTGATATTCCAAATTTTTCAATATTAATCAAAATTTCGTAAAATTAAATTTATTTCATTAATTTGTAGATCAAGAATGTTATATATATATATATATATATATATATATATATATATATATATATATATATATATATATATATATATATATATATATATGTATATTAAAATTTTATATTTAATGTCCAATGACTTTTTTATTTATTTATTTTTTCATTTGTTCTTCCTAATTTTTAATTTCATTGTTCGAAAGTAGAGAAGTAAAAGCGTATGTAATAGGTTTGTTATTACGTACTAAAGAATTTAATTTCAATAGTAGAATAACAAAAGTAGACAAACAAACATGATAGTGGATATCAAAATTCATAGTAGGGTGCAAAAATCACGAAACAAACATAACATTAATCTTTTGCTCTTTATATTGAAAAATATAAGTCTACCTAGGTGACTTTTGTTATAAAAAATTTCAAGTTACACACCATTGGTGAATTAATTACTTTGAAAAGTAACAAAAGTAAGTAATTTGATATCTTTTTGTTTCTCAAAAGTTTTGATGTGTATACCTTATTTTGTTAGGAAAATATAATATTAAAATTTTACGGTCGGTTTGATGAGAATAATAGTTATGAGAATGACCTCATTATTGATCAATATGTGATGATATAAAACACATGATGAAAATATGTATTTAAAGAGCCCTAATAATGATAGGATAGGAATGGTAAATGATAATATTTCTCTTCCCCCAATAATATATATGGTGGGGGAGAATAAATTTTAGTGTGGCTAGAATACAAAGTCCTAATACGCCCCCTCAAGCTTAATGTTATCTAGAGATCAGAGAACAGTACATTAAGTTTGTCCCTTAGATCATTTAGTCTTGCTGTGGTTAGTGACTTGATGAAGATGTTTGCCATATCGTCTTTCCTTTTATGCTATTTTGTCACGAATAGAATAAAAAATCCTGACGAACCAAATTTTTTGTCGTAGGATCGGCTACAACGGAACACTCATCCAGAGTGCAACTACAACAGAAAATTTACCCGGAGCACAGCTACAACGAAACACTCATCCACAGTGCGACTACAAGTCTACAACATGACACTCATCCGGAGCCTCAATAAATGAAGCCGGACACAGAAATGTGCCTTCAATGTATCCACGTGTGACCATAGAGAAATAGAACAAGTTCAGTTTTTCATAACATATAGTTTGAGAAAGTATGTTTAATGGAGATAATAAAGTGATTGGTTGTTTTTAGGCTATTTATCGGAGTTGTGGTTGGATAGACAATATTGAAGATGATGCGAGAAGAGGAGGTGGTGTCACCGGCTGGTGGTGGCGCAACGTTTTTTTTTTTTTTTTTTTTTTTTTTTTCTTGGTATGGTTTGTAGCCCTGGATCATTTGGTTGGTTTACTGATACCAGATGAGAACAATAATTCTGGAAATGACCTTATTATTGATCAATACATGATGATATAAAATATAGGGATAAAGTACAAATAAGCCATTGAACTATTTGGGAAACAACAATTAAGCCATCGAACTCAAATAACCCTCAAATAAGCCATTGAACCCGGAAAAAAAGAGCAAATAAGCCATTGAACCCTGAAAAAAAAGAGCAATTAACATTTTTTACAGGTTAACTCCAGGTTTTTGCTGATTGGATTGCCAAATGTTTATCTTATTTATGCTTATTATTATTATTATTATTATTTATTAATATTATCCACTTGGATAGTATTATATTTTAAAGTAATTATAATCAAAATAGTTTTGTCTTGTCGAGATTTGATTTATTTATTATTATTATTTTTTACTGTATTTTTTGTTTAAAAAATAATAATAAATAAATTAGATCTTGACAAGACAAAACTACTTTGATTATAATTACTTTAAAATATATTACTATGTAGGTGGATTATAATAATAATAAAAAACCTAAATAAAATAAACATTTGATAATTCAGTCAGCAAAAACCTGGAGTTAACCTGTTAAAAATGTTAATTGCTCTTTTTTTCCGAGTTCAATGGCTTATTTGGGGGTTATTTGAGTTCGATGGCTTGATTGCTTTTTCCCAAATAGTTCAGTGGCTTATTTGTACTTTATCCCTAAAGTATATGATGAAGAGATGTATTTATAAGTATACAAAGAGTCGGAGTCCGGATATGATAAGAATAGAAATGGTAAATGATAATATTCCTCATAATATAGGGAATGAGTAAATCAATTCTAGTGTGTATAAAATACAAAGTCATAATAGGTTTGGTTAATGAAAAAGAATTTGTAAGGAATATAATTTAAATTCTATAGAAAGGAATCCAGACATATTACATATTCCATTATTTGGTTAGTGAGAATGACATTATTGAGAATAATTATTATAAAGACTTAAATGCTCATATATAATAAAGATATGTGAGCATAATATTGACTAACATTAACATGCATTTTTCTTCTCAAATGGTGTGGAATTTAAAATACATATAGAATTCATTTTCCTTAAGTTTGAAGAATTAAAGCTCTAATGAATTAAATTTCCTACCAACCAGGCTGGATTTTAAGGCGTGCAAGATAGGCAACAACACAAGGCCTCAATTTTTAGAGGGCCTAACATTTACATCGTTCATACTTATTTGAAATAAAAATAATATATTTTACAGTAGGAATTGTGATTCTGGTGTTACACGGCTCATACTTATTTGAAATAAAAATCATATATTTTACTGTATTGGTTTTAAAGATTGCGCTTATATTTTTAGTAGGGTCTCATTTATTTATAAGAACGGGCCACAAAAATTAAAAAAAAAAAAAAAATACCGGACCTGCCAACCAGAGAACCAAACATGATAAAAAAAAAATAAAAAAATCTTCAAATGTGAAGAATTGAAAGTCCAAGAAATTTATATTTTTGCGAGCCAGTCAAGTTGTTAAGAGAGTATTTTTCACAAACTTGAAAAAAGTGTTTCAACTATTCCCCTATTATCTCCATAACCAAATTGCTAACATCTTAAACCAACTATAAGAATTGCTAACAACGAAGTACCTTCTGTTTGATCGGTTGGTTCCTCTGTGGCTCTTCTTAAGAAAAGGTCACAGGATAAAACTCTGGTGGTGTGGTATTGAATTATTATTATTATTATTATTATTATTATTATTATTATTATTATTATTATTATTATTACATTCTTGATTTTTAGTTACTTGCCACAACCGATCATCTGTTTAAATTTCTACCATGTTTAATAAAGTTTGTTAACTAGTAATTTCATCGTCAAATTAAAAAAATTTATGAGAGATGAAGAGAAATTACATGTTGGTGCAAGAAATTCAAATGGTTAAATTACATGTTGAACCTCTTTATTATATTAAAGGATAAACAGTAAAATTGAAGAACTAATTGTTACACATAAATAAAAGTTAATTATGTATATTCCTTATTATGGCGGCAATGGGAGTATATTTCCTTTGAAATGTAAAATTCTTTTGGTTCATGCACATTCATTGATTGTTTAGTATTTGTTCACATCACCAAAAAGAACTTTTCAATTCAATGTTGATAACTTTTAGAGGAAATCTATCTTTGAATTTGAGTACTTAGAAACTAACAATTTCAACAAAGGAAAGCGAGTCATTTGCTTGGGTTGAATGATTAACCCTTGAAGAATAAGGATTTGAAAGAGACTCTCTTTTTCCATTTTTCAACATTGAAGAATAAGGATTTGAAAGAGACTTTCTTTTTTCATTTTTCAAAATGATGATTACGATTAAATTAAAGTAACTTTAGATCGATAAATGTATTTAGTAAAGTAAGTAAAAGAACAAATTATAAAAATATAGTAAATGAGAATAGTAGTATTTTGTAAAAAGTAAAAACTGATCACAATCGTTCATTATGATTAATTAATGCGAGGGGAGGGGGGAAGGTTAGTACGTAAAAGATAATTATAGCAAACTCTAAAGTTTGCAATATTTATATATTGACCTTGTTCATTTTTTTCTCTTATTTTTTTTAAGCAACCATCGGTCGGTGATATACCCTAATAGATAAATCAGATCAGTCTTCACTTTTTATTTGTGAGTTTGTTCTCACATGAACTTTCCTTATATATATAACAAATATTTTTACCCCTTACTTTTTAAATATTCAATGCAAAGTAATTTATAAAAAAGCAACCCATAAATACATGGTGAAATTAATTACAAAAATCATTTAAATTTTGCTTTATTCTTTTTAGGAAAAATTATTTGACCAACCTCTAAGTAGTCATTTTCAATATATTAACGTTCAGAAAAAGCAATAAAACTTTGTTCAAAAAAAAAAAAAAAAAAAAAAAAAAGCAATAAGACAAAAAAGATACTAAAACCTTCAATTAAATTATTACTTCGATCTGCCGTTCTATACCTGAAGTGCCGACAAAATTAACTTTATCCACCAAGTTAGTAAAATTTAGGACTTTATGAAATTAGGGAATTAATAAAAAAAATTGTTTTGTTTTGTTATTCTTTGTTTTTTTGTTTGTTTGTTTATTATTATTATTATTATTATTATTATTATTATTATTATTATTATTATTATTATTATTATTATTATTATTATTATTATTATTATTATTATTTGGTTTACATGAGTTTTGAACTTTTGTTTGCATTTTACATTATATTCATTATATTTTTTTTTTTTGGCATGAGAAAAAACTTATTTAGCTCTCCAATTTGTGAGTCTCCAATTTTTGCCATAAATCACGTCAATAACTTTTCCACAAATCCCATTATTACAATATAAAGAAATGATTGAAAACAAAGTTTAATTACTTAATTAGCCCCTATATTATTGTGAAATATTTAATTTAAGTTTGTATTATAAAACTAGTCAACTTAACCATTATATTATAAAATAAAAAATAAAACAATGAAGTAAAATTACTAACATAATTAAATATGCTTATGTCACTAAATGACATGAGAATCATAAAATAACTTATGACATTTATTAACATGCTAATATAACAATGGAAATGTTAGAAAGTATTTTTCTTAATTATAAAATAAAAGTGAATTATAAACTACACAAATTACAAGGATAAAAATCTTATAACTAGCAAAAATTATATACCACTGGTTTTTGTAGTTGTATTGATCCCCTCCCGTCGCTGTATTCGCTCTTTGATTAATTGAGTTTGTTTCTTCAAAAAAATATACCATATTAATAATTAATTTTTATTTGGTATATACTTATATTCAAATTATAATAGTTTTTAGTGTATAATTATTCATGATGCATCATATAAAATTTATTTATGTAGGGTATAATTCTAATTATATTATTTTTATGCTTTTAACCTTTGGTTACGTTGTTTATGATTTAATAAATTTTATTATTAAGGGAATTAATTTATAACATTTTCCATCTTATATTAATAGTAATAATAATTTTACTTAATTGGTGTACTTAAAAAGAACATAATGCTCCATCCATCCTGCCGTATGTGTGTAGTTCAATTAATAAAGATTCATTCAAATAATATATAATTCATTTTGTGTGTTATTTAATACTCCGTATAATATTAGTAAATAATATTTACATAATTATAAGTTTTAATAAAAACAAAAAAGGTATATTTAAATATTATAGGAAAATATTTTTTAAAAATAAGGGAAAATTAATTACACCAATAAATGTTACCAACAACGTATTGGGAAATCTATCCTTTCATATATGCTAGCTATAGCTTGTTCTTTTATTTATTTATTTTCAAGTTTATGCAACGGAACATTTAGGCTAATAAAATTTATATTATATGCATATATCACATCCAAAACTATAAGAAAAAAAATGTCTAATAGGATATAAGTGCTAAATTTTTCTATTAGTCTTAAAAAAAAAAAAAAAAAAAAAAAAATCAACATCGCAAGCCTACTTGATCTTTTACTCCCCTACCACACATAATATGGTAACATCATCCTAAAAGAAAATTAATAATATAATAACTCTATGTGGTTTAGGAAGTAGGTACAAAAATACACTTAATTATGTGACGACAACATGACACGTTCATAGTTCACTGATTTGTACGTCATTTTCGACGCTCACGTACCAAATTAGGATTAAACATGATTTCACTCCTAACTCCCATTAAGACAATTTTTTTTTTTCCTATGGATTTAAATTGATAAGCAATTGTAGTGAATCATATTATAATATTTATTTATTTATTTATTCTATGGCCCTGTTTGTCAAATAGTTAGCCTATTAGTTATTTTTGGCTTATTTGACCACGGTTAGTTGTTTGACGTGGTTAAACAATCAATATAAGTATTTGATTAATTAGCTTTAATTTTTGTAATAAAGTATTGCTCTAAAATGCTAAAATTCAAAAAGCTGCTTCAGCTAGGTAGATTTTTCGATCAGCTTTTTGAAAAGTCGTTTTGCGTGTAATAAGTTATTAGCTAACAACTAATTTACCAAACACTTTTCTACAATCAGCTAATGCTATCAACTAGTCAAACCCACTAATCAAATCAGCTAACAGCTATTTACCAAAACCCCACATTATATACTTACATACCCTTTAGGCCAATGGCACTTAGCCTAAACTTTAAAAAAAAAAAAAAAATTATTTCAAGGTATATCTAAGTGCGCGTGTGAATGTGCCTTCTTAAAACACTTTGGTTAAGGGGAATAGTAGTGTGAGCACCGGCCAAAGGATAGATAGATTGCTACAAATATATTCACTTTGGAAAAAAGAAATTTGAACTTTTGAAAAAAAACGTTGTTCAATCTAGTACTAAAAGAACATCATTGTTCTCAGCTCTTTAGGACAAGTGTTCAACATATGTGTTTGAGGATAATTACAATTTAAGATGAGGATAGATGCTGCATTCGAACTTGGACTAAAAGATTGTGAATTCAAAAGTTTTACATAGCTTTTTTGATTTGGTAAGTCATATTGTCAATTTTACAGATTTTGTGATCTAATCTTGATTTGGAATGATTTTGAACAAAATTGACCTTGAAAGCTGGTGGACAGATGAGACTAACCGAATTTCTTACTTA
This sequence comes from Ipomoea nil, assembly GCF_001879475.1. Lineage (NCBI taxonomy): Eukaryota > Viridiplantae > Streptophyta > Magnoliopsida > Solanales > Convolvulaceae > Ipomoea > Ipomoea nil. Next base: position 3,320,881 of record NW_017619349.1, on the reverse strand, counting down.
GATACGATCTTTAATTTCTTTCAATTATTCTAATAAAAACAACGCGTTTTGATTTGAGTGGACTTAATTGAGCTTGATAGCGGACAAATTGGTCAACTAAATCAAATCTTTATTAATTTACTTATATTCAAAATTATTTTCACCCGTCATGATAGCTTTGCACGTACAATAGTCGTCTCATGTGTGCCATTTAACTTGATGGATCAATACTTGGTGTAAATGTCTAGACCTTTAATAAAATGGCCTATAGGATCTCAAGAAGGCACTTGAAGAATAATTAATCCAATGTTCTCTCTTAGATAGTGATTGTGAGCCTCATAAAAAAAAATGCACTCTGAAAATTCATGTTGTTCAAGTGTAATTACTCCAATTTGAAATGAAAAATTCAAATTAACTGCAAATAAAACATGACAAAATAGGTTGAAAAAGTAGTTATGTGCAGATACTGCATTGTAACAGAGTCGGTAGTACTAAAATAAAAAAAAAACATGACAAAATAAAGAATGTGAAGGTATGACCAAGTGAAGAATGTGTTAGGTAAGAATACCATAAAAAGAAATAGCAAGGAAAAGATGAAAAAGAGATGTTAATATTTAATTTGGACAAAAAGATATCAACAACAATGTCAATATTTGCATGGAAAATTAGTGGTGCCAACTTAACTAGAAACATCATTGATGAGTAGGTGTGATAAAGAAATTTAAAATATGACAAAAAATGTTTATGAAAAAAATTGATATTAATTGGATAAAATAGTTTGAATATAATGTAAAATATATTATGGATCAAAATGTAACGGTTGTAAATAAAAAAATACGAGTTTATACTAGCCTACAATTTCTCACATTTTGAAATAGTTGTAAGCTAGATTGTCTTATATCAAACATGGTTACAAATGTTTTTTTTTTTTTAAGGGAAAATGGCACTTTTTCCCCCTGTGTTATATACTTATAGCACTTTTTCCCCCTATATTATTTAAGTGGCAATTTTCCCCCCTGATATATTAAATGGACATATTTACCCTTAAAATAAATATTTCCTTTATTTTACTTCTCCAACAAATTATAACCACAATTTGAAAAAATAAAATACATTAATTGTTGAATTTAGAATACTTTAAAAATAAAAAAATAAAATTTTAAAATAATGTTTGAACCAACAGTTCAAATTGGATCCGAAATTGTGAAACAACGATTCAAAATAAAAACCAAATCGCGATTATATATACTTATATGTGAGACTCAATATAAATGCGAAAAAAACATACACTATTTGCAAATATTATAATTCTAATTTTAAGCTATTGCTAGTAGTTGTTCCGATTTAAACCTCTGGCTCACGGTTCAGAATCTATTTTTTTCCACTTCACAATTTTAATAAACGGAAACCCAAATATTGGGTTATGTTATGAATCATAACCGAATTTTTTTTTATTTGATTGCTATAGTGTTCGGTTCAGTTCGAACCGAACCGTGGCCATCCCTACGTATAAACAATAATTTGTTGAACAAGAGAAATAAATAAAATATGTATTTAAGGGTAAAAATGTCTATTTAATATTATCAGGGGGAAAAACCGCCACTTTTATAATAATTGAGGGGGAAAATGTGAATGCATGAATAACTCAGGGGGAAAAAGTGCTATAAGCATATAACATAGGGGGAAAAAGTGCCATTTTCCCTTTTTTTAAATATCAAAATACAACACCAAACAATTATTTAACAAATCTTCATTAATGTTTTAGTAATGATATTATTTCAAAAAAATTTAAATACTTATTATTACACTTGACACGTTATAAATCTTACAAATCAACACATTTTCAAAACTAGGCATCAATCACAAATTAGCTAGTTTACATTATAAATTTCACAATTGCAAATTTATTTATTATATTGTTGTTGAATTTATTATTCATGAATTGAATGATTCTATTACGTATAAATTGTTTCATTTTTTTTTAAAAAATAATTTTCTTCTTCAATTAGCTATCAACTAATTAGTAATTAAATATATAAAATACAAGAGTCATCACAAGTTAAGTAATAAACTTAATTACAATTAAAGTAATATAATAACACTATTGAGTACTGCTTAATTAATGTTGACTTCTTCATGTGTTATTCTTTTGATTTATGAAAAAATCCGCAATCATTATTTGAAAGCTAAGTATGCTCTATATGAAATTCATCTTGTGATTTTAGTGTGCAAAGGACCACAAGCAGGCCGCTAGGTAAATCATCCAAAATTGCTCATAGCTAATCAATTCAAATCAAGAAGGTCAATAGACAGCTACGCGAAGTAAACTAGCCTAGGTTATCCATAGCTCGGAGTCACTACCCAAGTTTGAAACTTTGTAGTTACAAAACTAACTATCTGACCAACTTAGCTATTATTAATGTATTAAGTTCTTGTTTATATTTAATTATATTGTATAGACTACTTATTAACTTGTGATGGGATCGAATAATTATATTCTCAATTAATGAAAATAAATTTTGTAATTTTTAAAGAACTTTTTAACTAATTTCAAGTCAAGATAAATATTTATTGAGTTAATACACAAAATGAACATCGACTATGCTAATTTTTTTTCGATTTCGTCCTAAACGACTTTTGTAACCTAATTTAGTCTTAACCTTGTGTATTTTTACTCAATGTAGTCCTTCGTTTGCATTTCCATCCAATAGTTGTTAAATGGAAGGACATTTTGATAATTTAGACTTTATTTCTTGATAATCTTTTTCAGCATCATCTTTCCACAAACTCCACTCCGCCCAATAGAGAGATTGCGACAGAAATGTAGATCGAAGCCGGAGCCACCGCTACCGCTTCCATATATATTCGGTTCTGCTGCAATGTTTGATCTCTCTATTAGGCGGAGTGGAGTTTGTGGGAGGATGATGTCGAAAAAGATGATCAAGAAATAAAGTCTTACAATTATCAAAATATCCTTGGATTTAACAACCATTGGATGAAAACGCAAATAGAGGCCTACATCGAGCAAAAATACACAAGTTTGGAACTAAATTAGGTCACAAAAATCTTTTAGGAGGAAATCAAGAAAAACCGGAATAGTCGAGGACCATTTTGGCTATTAACTAAATATTTATTAGTGACTGATTTTTTAAGCAAAAATAGCATTTTAAAAGGGAAAATTGTATTTTTGGTCCTCCAATTATTAATGTATATCATCTTTAATCCCTAAGTTATGCATTGAGTGGCGATTTTAGTTCTTGAAGGACCAAATCAATCACTTTATTAAGTGACAAATTGGTGATAGAAATAGTCCTCGAGGGACTAAAATCGCAACTCCGTTCAATCGTTCATAACTTAGGAGTTAAAGATAGTCATGCATATAACTCAATGACTAAGTTTGTATAAAAATACAAATTTTCCTTTAAAAAAAAAGTAAATAAATAGAATGAATTGTCACATATATAAAACGTTATAAATATAAGATACATATTCTGATAAGATATTTTTAAATTATCTAATATTTTCGTGTCTTGTCATTTTCCAACTCACCATTTCTTTTTATTTATTTTATTTTTTATGGAACAAAAATAAAACTGAGAAGGTGCATGTTTCTAAGAACAATTGATGTTTACTAATCCTCACGATAGTTGCCTCCCCAATATAGTCATAGACGTTGTATTGTCGGATCTTTTTATATATTTGGATCCAACAAAAATACCTATGTCTATGCTCATAAATGTGATAAATAAACCAATCATACTAACAATATTTGATACAACATGACAAACATGGACAGCTTGGTCACAGGGGTGAAGTTTGAAAACAATGATCAAGAATCGAGTCTCACCAGCAGCAGTGTGCGAGCAACCTCTCTAAGTGAGGGGCTCCTTGTGCGCAGTAAGCAAATGTCTAGCCTCTGTGTTCAACTGATGAGTTACCATGATTTACATTCTCACAAATGCTCTTTCTGACCAAGAGCGTAGAGAGCCTTTAATTTGGGGTTGAGAATTCAACCTTTTGGGAACAACATTTTATACGACATGATTGTCGAGCACTAATTTAAAGCTTCAAACATAACCATTTTCTCGGATTGAAGTCTAGTCAAAATAGTTAAACAAATACACATGGGATCAAGCAAGGTTGTTGCCTCTCTTTCAAAAATTGGTTTTAGATACCCATACTAACATGGGTCCTAATTTGCTAGTCATTATGAATTTTTAGAATGGACCAAAACCACAATGGGGGTGCTTGGACCATCTTTCTTTCCATATCAGCATAATAATCAAAGGAAATACTAACAAATTGTTATGGAGCACCCTTTTGAAAAGGTTTGGATTTTTTTAAAACTTTGATGGCTTTGGGAAGGTTATTGGTTAGACTTTAGATGCCATCTTGATCCAATATACTTAGGTCTAAACCTTTGGTACTAATGATTTTTTAGTTTGAAGTAGACCCACTACTGAACTGGGTATTCAGGAGTAAAATAGATAACAAACACTGTAAAATGTAAATGAGATATTGGGTTGCAAGTGACCTTTTGACCTCTTAATAGATATTAATGAATAGAGTAATGCTAGGCACCTCTCTATATTTTTCACCATATTTCTTTAATTTACAGCCTCAATTGGGAAAAATTAAATAATTCTTTCACCAATGAAAATGATTTGATTATTCAACATTTTTTTTTTTATTTAGTGGGGGCACCTTACCCCTCCACCAGCATCTCGCCTAGGGTACACCCCACCCCTTTGTGAGTGTGGTGTGCGAATTGCATGACCCTTGTGTGGGGTTGTTGATGTAAGTATAGAGATCGAATACAAAAATAATATATATAATAGTAGTGGGGTTGTTGATGTGAGTAGAACATAAGGGTGCTTAATAGTAATTTAGTTAATCACAAACCATGTAGTGTTGGAATCAACTTCCATAAAATTGGTTTGAGGATTGCGCGCATAGGAACAAGCAATGGGTGATGAACTGATCATCACTGTAAGACTAATTTGAATTTAACTTGAGCTGCACATATAAAGTTTGACTTGTATACCAGTTAGGAAGACCATTTAAGTAATTATTTTTTGAAAACTAAATTCTTGTTTTGTAGTGAAAACCTATTTGTGAGATATGGTCCCGCACATGATAATTGAAATATCTTTGATGGGAGTGGACATATAAAATGCGAGTGGTTGAGGTTATTTATTGACCGAGGTTGTGTGCTTGTGCCTTGTGGTGTGTCGTGGGCAGTCCAAACGCCAAAATGAAGTTGTGGTGCATGGATGGTGACAGTTAGCGTGGAGGTTATTGACCACATGCGAGGCATCATATGGTCTTGTTAGTTGAAGTCCTAGGAAACCTCATGTGATAGATGCAACTAACATGCCCTCTTCATCTATCTTGGTCGTGGCTTTGATGGGGGCCAGGAAACAATCCAAATCTATGATTGTCAGATTTTCATATGTTAGCATGTCGGTAAGTAAATGCTAAGCAACAATAAATATGCTATATGCTCAAAGATTGTACGTTTAAATTGGTGCATGATTGACAAGCTTATCATAAACAATGTTGCGTAGCATGGCTAGAACAAGAAAACAACTACCACACATGATTTTCAACATTTATAAGTTGTTTAATGTTTTGTAAGTTGTTTGAAGTTATGTGTTTTCTTCTTTTATTAAAAAAAAATGTTGATAGTATATATATACAAGCCTTAGACAATTAGATGATTTCCTATTGTTTCGTGAAACTTTTTTGCGTTTTAGAAGTATTTAACCTAGTTAAGGTTTTGGCCCGGTTTGATAAATGGTTGTTAGTTGATAGTTGTTAGAAAGTATGACTAGTTGATAACATTAGCTAATTGTAGAAAAGTGTTTGGTAAATTAGTTGTTAGCTGATAGCTGTTTGGTATAATTTCTTTTCTCAAAAAGCTAATTGAAAAAAGTTAATTTGAGTAGCTTTTTGAATTTTAGCATTTTGGAGTTACAAAAAGCTGATTAACCAAATACTTATATTGATTCTTTAACTAAGTCAAACAACTAATAGTGGTTAAATAAGCCAAAGTTGACTGATAAGCTAAATATTTTACCAAATAGGGCATTTGTCTCTAGGTTTAGTGTGGGTTAGTTTATATGTATTTAAGGGCCCTGTTAGGTAAAATAGTTAGTCTATCAGTTAATTTTGGCTTATTTGACCACTATTAGCTGTTTGACTTGGTCAAACAATCAATATGAGTGTTTGATTAATTAGCTTTTTGTAATAACTTATTGCTTCAAAAATGTTAAAATTCAAAAAGTTGCTCAAAGTAGCTTTTTCAATCAGCTTTTTGAGAAAGTCATTTTGTATGTAATCAGCTAAAAACTAACAGTTAATTTACCAAACACATTTCTACAATCAATTAATGCTATCAACTAGTCAAACTCACTAACTCAATCAGCTAACAACCATTTACCAAATACTCCTAATGTCTTATAATATAGATTTGCGCCGTCCTGTAACTTCAACTTCACTAATGTAGTACACAACTACATACTATAATGTTAATAATAATCACAAACTGGGTTGTTTGACGATTAGGGTCACAAGACGAAATTTAACGAATGCGTAACCTCAGGTAGTAACTGCTGATTTCTCTAGTCATAACAAATAATAATCACAAAGTGTTACTTTGTTGGTAAAAGTTTTGAGACCCGGCCCGGCATTAGCGATGTTTGGGAATTACGAGTATGACCACGAGTAAAATGAAATATAATTGAGTCCCTCATCATTTGTTGGGGTTTGTCTCATTGTCTGTTTACATGTGTTTGTGAATATAACGTAAATTATTTTGTTGGGATCATGTTGGAAAAGCTCTTTTATAATTGGCCAACTCCATTAACCCCTACAGTTCCATTTTTGTTTCGTTAAATAATGCAAGAGACCAAAAAATCACATGCAATTTTTAATCTCATCATAATGTTATAGCAACGTGTTATTATGTTATCCATATATTTCTTAGCTCCTTGAATATAGGTGATATAATGAATTGTTGTTGGGAAAAAAAGATTGAAAGTTGAAATCTAAAGGTGGATGATTTAGGATTATGTTGGAAGAAGAAATCAATGTTTTTCATACTTGAGTATTGGAAGCATCCAAATGTGAAACATATTCTTGATGACATTCAAATGTTCATTTAGTAGTTGCATGATTGTTTAAGTTTCAAAACTAGTATGTAATGGTACAATTCAAAGCAAGTCAATAAATCAAGACAGAGTCAGAAATCTTTTCGAGTGGAGCGAAATGTTATATTAATGAGATATTTAATAAAAATAAAATACTCAGATTCACCTTTGTCAATAACCATAAATAGTATATTAATTTTACAGTACGTTTGGTTCACGGAATGAATTTTGAGGTAATAGGAATGCTATTCCATAAGGAACGGAATAGATCAGACAAGGAATAGAATAGGAATTGTATTCTATTATTTGGTTCGAGGAATGAATAAACTTTAGGAATTATATTACAGTGTTTGGTTGATTTAAGGAATAGAAATGAAATATGTTTTAAAAGACATAAATACCCTTATAAAAATATGTGATGGTGGTGGTGGCGGCGGCGGTGGTGGTGGTAGCGATGGTGGTGGCGGTGGTGGTGGTGGTGGTGGTGGTGGCGGTGGCTGTGGTGGTGGCGATGGTGTTGCTGGGTGGTGGTGGTGGTGGTGGCGACGACGGCGATGGTGGTGGCGATGGCGGTGGTGGCGGTGGTGGTGCTGGGTGGTAGTGGTGGTGGAGGCGGTGGCAGTGGTGGGGGCGGCGACGGTTGTGGCGATGGTGGTGGTGGTGGTGGCGGCGACGACGGCGGTGATGGTGGTCGTGGCGACGACGACGGTGGTGAAATAGGATAAATTTATATATAGGATAAAAAAATTAGGTTAAAAAAAGGGGTAAAAAAGAAAATAGATTCTAAAATCTATTCCTGAGCGTTCAGTAATAGGCTAATACCAGGGGGCCCTAGTAATAGCTATTACCTTATTTGAGGTAATAGGCTATTACGAGGAATATTATTCCTGGTAATAGAAATGGTTACCAAACAAAAGAATAGACCTATTATTGTGAATGTTATGCCATTCATGGCCTATTCCGTGAACCAAACGGGCCATTAAAGAATTGTCACTTATAGGTTGCAAATGCAATACACCGTTATATTCCACCCATGAAATATAAAAAAATAAAATTGAAGTTGATGGCCCATCAACCTCGCAATATTACAAAGGATAAAAATTCATTGAGTTAGATATGATATTTTATAAAGTCATTGAAAAAAATATATGAGCTCAATTTTTGCAACTTTCGAGTTCCAATGGCCAAATGTAAGCGGGTGAGAATAACAATAGTATTAAAGTAAATTACTTTGGGTTTACATTAGTAAACCTCAATAGGATATGATTCAAATCTAATTCTTTTATCAAGGGAGTCAACCGCGCGCGACAAATATTTATATTGAAGACCCTAAGATCCTACATGGTCTATTGTGTTTGCAACTCTTACTAGGGAGCACTTTGAATATATATATATATATATATATATATATATATATATATATATATATATATTTTGATAGAGATGAATTAGAAGAAAATTTAATCCACTATCAATGTTTTATTAAGGGTTGGATAAAATTCAGAAATTTTTTTTTTTTTTTTGTTTAATTCATTTTCTAAAAAATAGCATAAATCTATTACAAAATTATTTTTATAAAATAATAATTATTTTAATGATGATGATAATAATTATTACTTATATTAAAACATATTTTTAAATTTAAATTTATAATATTTATAAAGATTAATAATAACTATATTAAAAATGTAAATAAATAATATTTAATTTACAACTTATTATAATAAAAATAAATACATAAATTGATAAATATAATAACTCTTTACAAAAATAAATACATAAACTGATAAATATAAATTGTAAGTTTTAAAAAATGAACTATGGGTTGGATCTGGCCAAAATTTTCATTGTTTGGCTTGGTTTTTCTTTGCCCATATTTAATCGGGTAATGATAAATGTAATGAATCGAAACTAAAGAAAAAAAATGCCCTTTTAAAAAAATGACATGTCGGCTAGGTCAAGATTTTTCTTTGGTCCAACCCAGTCTAATCCATATTTTAATTGTGTATTGATAAATGCAATAACTCTTAACTAAAGAAAATTTAAAAAAAAAAATCTTTTTGGCTATGGATCATATCGAGCCAAGATTTTTATTGGTTAATCTGGTCGACTGTCCTGATCTGATCCATATTTTAACTGGGTAAGCCCAACCTAGTTTAAATAATACAAAAACATGTGACGGGCTAACTCTCTCATGTGACACCACTTAGAAAGAGAAGGAGAATTGAGAATGTGAAAGGGATATGAAAAATGTCTTCTGAATAAAAATATGGAAAAACATTTTTTGGTCAAAACAATCATTGTTTCTTTGACAAGAATGAGTTTTCCGTTGACTCCATTTTTCTTTGGCAACCAACACTAGAAAATCCAAAAAAATAAAATAAAATTCCAAAAGTCATTTTTTTAGGATCATTGAGAAAGAGCAATAATCGTAGAACATTTTACGAATTAATGCTTTAAAAAAAATTAAGTAAACATTGATGTGGCTATGGATAGTTGTGCACATAAGATGGGATTTGGATGGACTTTGCGAGACGAGGAGGGGGTGGTGCGTGGGGTGGTGATGTCTTCTAAAGAGTAGCTGTTTTTTGTACGTGAGGCCGAGGCAATGGGACTCAGGAGGCATTTAGTTGGATCAAGAGAAAGGGGTGGAGCCGGGTGATCCTTGAGACAAATGCTCAGGTTGTTACAAATGTTATTCGTGGAGGGAGGAACATACCCCGTTTGGAGCTATTGTGGATGACATTGGAGTGCATTTATTGACTCTACCTTTAGTAGATTTTCGTTCTGTGAAACGTAGTGCAAATACATTGGTGCATGTTACAACAAAAAGAACTTTATGTATTCAAGGGGAAAGCCTAGTAGACCATTCTTGATTGTATTCCCCGTTTCATTTCTCCTTGTATTTCTGCGACTGCGTTTATTGAGTAATTGAAGTTTGGCTTTGATTTTCAAAAAAAAAAAAAATTTATAACAAATGATTAAATGTGACAATTACAGTAGATTTAATAGATTAAACATAATAATACCACAGTAGATTAAAAGTGAAAATTTTCAAACATAACCATCACATGTTGCAAGTAGGTCCAAAGGTAATATTTTTCAAAGGCTTTAAACTTTTGACTTAACTTCTATAGTCTACCGTCAGGTTTTAACTTTTAAGCCCAACCGCCCAATCCTTTTTCCATCAATATATCTAACTCCTTTCAACTCTTTATCATTGCCGGAGAATTTTTGGCAGTTTTCTTTGAATAATAATGATACATCTTACCCTCTAATATATATGTGTGAGCCGTTTGTATTGAAAAATTCTCTCAGGGTATCAAAACAAGCTAAAGCATTCCTTAATTTCAGACTACAAGTTTCTCATGGGGCAGTTCCTTGACTTCAAAATCACTCACATCTATAGGGAAGACAATCAATGTGCTGACCGCTTAGCCAATCTTGGGGCACGTCGGTTCTTGAGCATCTCTGCGTTCAATTGAGTCTCGACTGCATCTCATTCAAGTAATTTATAGTACTCAGTATTTTTATTATTATTTAATCAGGTTGTGAATCTCTAAAAAGAATTCTTATCTGCATTTAACAAAAAATACATAAAAAAGCATTAAATGAATCAAAATTAAAGCTATATATAAATAGTAAATAAATAAACACGTGTAACACCGAGGAGACTACTGCCTTATGACCACAATGAGCCTGTCACATTAGATGTAATTCCTACACTGCGACTTTCCGGGCCCGATCATGTGTCCTTACAATCTATCACCCTAAAAACAAATGAGTTGCATGTGCGAGCTCAAATACAACAACTCTAAACACAATACTTGGGTGCAAAAGACGAAAACTCTCATGCCCAACACCCCATATTCCGGCACTACAAGAATTGTGAATGAGTTAAATCACGATACCTCTAAACACAAAACAAACCAATTCAAACACTTTAGAATCAAATACGACATCTCCAAACAAACGAGGGCTAACAACCATCCGCCTTAAACCGAAGGAGACAACCACCTTATAAACAACACCTTTCAATGAGATTCAAACTCCTGACCATTAGTTCTAACTTTAAATTCAATTAGACAAGATCATAAGGTTGAATTAGGAGACTATTTTATTAAAAATTTGATCGAAAAAGACAAAAGATATACCATACAACTCTCACTCTCTTTATATATACATAGATATAATTAAATTATTGAATCTATAAATCTCTCAAGTCAATTTAACTTAGTGAAGTTTATCAAACTTCCTCATTAATTAACATTTTGAAATGCCACCGTAGTTTGTATGTGATGTAATTGGGTTGAGGAGTATCAACTTGTTGGATATGCTTCAAGATTTTCATCACATCTCATCATTAATCAAATGAAGTTCTTCATGGAAAATGGAAAAGTTGAGAGGTCGAAATGACATAATATATGGTGCAGTAACAGAAATAGAAATATATATATATATATATATATATATATATATATATATATATATATATATATATATATATATATATATGCAATGTTAAATTAGAAACAATACTTCCCAATAACATAATGGAGCAATTAATCAACTCTGATTTTATTCCTTTTCTTTGTTTTAATTAAGGAAACACAGTTCCACTTGGGAATTTATGGCCATTGTCCTTTTGACTTAATGACAAGAGTCTTGTGATCAACAGTTCAAAGTGCGTTTAGCGAAATTTAGTATTCTAAATGCATTACACCAAGCGCTATATAGGTCAATAATCAGGTGAGAATCAACCTTACGAACTGCGAACTTGTGAACGATTACATCGCACTTATTACATGATTACATGGCACCCAGATACGATTACAGTGCAAGGTCCTCCAAACATGTCTAGGAGTCGTAGCAGTGCAATCATATACTAGATGCGGTGCAATCCTTCACAAGTTCACAATTCGCATGTTGAGGTTGGTTCTCATATCACCTGATTATATATATATATATATATATATATATATCATGGTTGCAGTAGGCGCTAGGCGCTAGTCGGGCGGCCGGGCAGCGCCTAGGCGGTCTAGGCGGCGCTAGGCGGGCACCAAAAAAATTAAAAAAAATAGTAACAGACTTGTAGTTCGACAATTTTAATGAGGTTGTTTTCAACGTTCACTCAAATAACACATCTAAATAAATGAAATAATGATAATTTATAAGTCATAATATCATATTAATATTAAAATCAATAATTAATGAAAGACGACATCGGTCAAAATCGAACAAAATCGGTCAAAAACGGTCAAAATCGGACAAAATCGACCGACTCGGCCGAGTTGGCCGAGTTTGGCCGCCCAGGCCGCGTAGCAGCCGCCCAAGCCGCCTAGGCGGCCGGCCGAGTTTTGACCAAAACTCCAAGGCTCGGGGCCACCTAGCGCCTAGGCGGCTAGGCGGCCGAGTTTTGCAACCTTTATATATATATATATATATATATATATATATATATATATATATATATATATATATATATATATATATATATATATATTATTCCTGGAGTCTATTCCTTCTGTAAACTAAACAATGAAATAGAATTTATATAAATTTTTATCTATTTCATTCTTTAAAAAATAACATTCATATTATATTCTTTCAAAATTTATTTTATGAACCAAAGATTTTAAACACAGGTACCAGGTTGCTCCCCTATGTGAGAGGTGTTGGGTTTAAGCTTCAGTGGAGACAATAATAGCTTGTATATGTGGATATTCTCTTCCTTTATAATAATGAAAAAAAGATTTCAAACACATTGCTCTATCAAATAAAGGTTTAGTGATTACAATAATAATTGTACGAACTTCATTTTTCTTAGGAATGTGATAACCATATATCATTTTCTTTGATCAATATTCAAATTGACATGCAATTCTATCTAGTTTGTTTCTTCCTCAAGAATTGGCCCGAAAGCCGCCCAAAGGACTAATTTTTCTAGGCAGAATAAAGTGGAGATTCACTCACATCTCAACGTAGGTCCAACCAAGCTATATGAGATGATCCAATGTGATGATTAGTGCTACAATCATGAACTATGGATTATTATATAATTTCTTATTGTTGCATAGTTTAATTTTTCAAACATGATATATATGCAAGTCAGTCATTTCACACATGCCTCCATTAAAGCAAATGTAGCATGTTTACACCGCATGAAAAACAATCAACAAAAGTAGCTCAAAAAGAGATTTCATAAAGCTAGCTAATATGTGTGTTTATATATATATATATATATATATATATATATATATATATATATATATATATATATATATATATATATATATATATATATATATATATATATATATATATATAATCATAATCATAATCAGGTGAGAACCAACCTTAACGTGCAAACTTATGCACTTCGAAGGATTACACCGCAACTACTATATGATTGCACAGCTACAACTCCCAGACATGCCTGGAGGACCTTGTAGTGCAATCGTATTCGGGTGTGGTGTAATCGTATTCAGGTGTGATGCAATCATATAGTAAGTGCACTGCAAACTTTCAGAAGTTCGCATGTTCGCACGTTAAGGTCAGTTCACACTTAATTATGGACCTATATATATATATATATATATATATATATATATATATATATATATATATATATATATAGAGGTAGATTAATTGCTTGAAAATAAGTGAAACTAAAAGCTTTATAATATTTATAAGCCTAATACCATCATTTTTCACTTATTTTCAAGCTATTAATCTACCCATATATATTATATATATATATATATATATATATATATATATATATATATATATATATATAGAGAGAGAGAGAGAGAGAGAGAAAGAGAGAGAGAGAATTTCAGTTTAGGTCATATGACTATAGGGGCTTTGTTAATTTTAGCACCTAATTTTCAAAAGTGTCAATTTAGTACCTTGAGTATGTAATTTTTGTAAATTTTGGTCATTTCGACCAAATTGCCAGCCAAATTTCGCCGGAAAATTTTAATAGGTAAAATAATGAGGGTATTTTAGTCATTTTACCCTTTTTCCTTTCTTCTCCGACGAGGTGTTTCCGGCAAAATCTTTTCTTTCTTTCTTCTCAATCTCAAGCAGAGAAGAACTCTGGCATTGGAGGCCAACATTTCCGGCCAAATAGAGGGATTAACAAAACTGCGGTGAGGACGGCATCTCTTTCTTCTCCAACCAGTGGAATAGCATTTGCCGGTCGCACAGAGTCCGCCGAACACCTCTGTGGTTTCCGAGTGTTCCTTGGAGTGCGTCGGTGGTGCCTGGTTTAAGGAGACTACCAGTCAAAATGCTTTGGTCATTGATTCCGTTAAGCTCGCAAAAGTGGCGTTTATATTTGTTTTGGTTTTAAAAGTGGCCTTGAGCCACTTCGCATGTACTTTCGAAGCCGGGTGTACTCGCCAGAAACAACTGAAACATGGTAGACTCGCTGGGGAAGAAGAAAAGAGATTTGAAATGACTAAAATACCCTCATTATTTCAACTATTAAAATTTTCCAGCCCAATTTGACCGGAGTGACCAAAATTGACAAAAATTACATACTCAAGGTACTAAATTCACACTTTTGAAAGTTAGATACTGAAATTAACAAAGCCCCTATAGTTATATGACCAAAATTAAAATTCTCTCTCTCTCTCTCTCTCTCTATATATATATATATATATATATATATATATATGAGATTAGTTCACTCATTTTTGTTGGGAATATGTCCTCATTAGAACTACCATACCCCTATAATAGTTATCAAGTTTGAGTTGCTTTAAATATATAAAAGCAATTCAAATTTGATAACTATTAAATTTAAAATAATAATAATAATAATAATAATAATAATAATAATAATAATAATTCTCTACTAGTGTATATTTCAACTTGTATATAGCACCATATTAATTTTGTATCCTTTTTTTACCCTTCAAGCACATGTTACTCCAAGATTTTTTTTTTTTTTTTTTTATCATTATTCATTAACACATGTTTTAATATTTAATACCTATATATGGGTGAATATAAGTTATTTTCTTAGTTTATTTATACTCATTTATGTTTTAAATATGAATGATAACAACGCACGGTAGGGCTGGAAAATTTTCACCCCTAGTGCTAAGAGGTTTGTACATTGTACATAAAAAATCGCATTATGTTTTTTCTTGGACAAAAATATCACCGAGGTTATAACTTCTGTTATTTCTTTCATATCGTGTATACTTTAGACTAGTATTAACTATAAAAATGTATATCCATCATCTCTTAACTATGTAAAATTAATTAATTAGTCTCTCCAATATTACTTAGATATGGAGAGAGAAAGAATATAATGGCTAGCTTATATAATGAAGAATTATTAGTGAATAATTATTTTGTCCACAAGTAATTCATAATAAAACAATGTTGGCCATTATTAGTTTTGCTATCACCATCATACAATTAATGGTGCTAGTGATGTATAAACCGTATATAGTCATTGTTGCTATGATGTTTCGAGTTTTCAACAAGAAATGAAAAAAGCTTGCCAGTGAGAAAATCTCATAGATAAGACAACAATAATGCAAAAATATTTTTCAAGTACATACTTGAAAAGATAGGTTCATGTTGTGTGCCACCGAAATAATTGAATGTTTATATATATATATATATATATATATATATATATATATATATATATATATATATAAACATTCAAGTAAAAGGTTATGATTGATCTGATTAATTCATTTAAATAGGTCAATAGCTGAGGGTTGCTAAGAATAATTAGGAAATAAGTAGATCAGTTTTATAAATATTAAATATTTAAAAATTTGTAATATTTATAAAATTGATTTAGATAGGTCAATACGCATACTCTTAGAGTTCGTTATGCTACCCTGTAGAATTTTTGCCAAAATTGGGGTGTTTTTGGTTTATCACGTCAGGTGGTGCGTGTAGCCTTATGTTTATGTTGTTAGCTATTTTGTTGTTGCAACTTGAGCAATATCATTTTCTTGTTAGACTAGGTTTAGGTTACTTTAAGCCTATAGGCTATAAGCTTATGAATATTTTGTCTAAGTATTGACAAAATTTGTGTACGTCTTTCTTACTTAGACACTTGTTGATTTTGGGTAGACTTATTTTTGGCTTGAGGCCTTCTCCCATTGACTATTTACATACTGATTTTTGGATTAATAAATTGAAGGTTTTTCGGAAAAAAAGATTCACAAAAATTATGAAATTAAGAGATTTTTTTTTTTTTTTTGTTTGTTTGTTTTCAAAGTTAGACACAATGATCCTTTGAAAGAGGGTAATGTATCGAGTTTCTCGAGGATTCAAATAATTGAAAGAGACTATTTTATGATTGAAAGATGGATCTTGGAGACTTTTTTCTTGCAGCTTTAGTCTTATCCTTGAATTATTACTTTTTCTAAAAAAATAATGTTTTGGTGGGGTTCTTATAGATTTAAGGGTGCGAAGGTGTTCCTTTTTGATGGTCTAAAGATGGCAGTCTATATTTCCATTTACAATCATTATATGTACTAAAGCTCATGTTGTAGCCGCAGGATCGGACTTGATACCACTTTCATATATAGTTTTTACAAGCATATGTCATACAAATTCATTTATTTTTTCTAATACTTCATATTCCCTCCACCCCATTTTATGTGTTGAGTCAATTAACGAGATTTGACTAAAGTTATTTATAATTTAATTTTTTATAATATTAAGTTTAGAATTAGTATTTAAGGGATAATGAGTTCTGGTGCGGATATAGGCATATAGCTTCCCGTGCAATTGTGTGGTTAACAAAAAAAAACGTACCTTAAGCATTAAAATGGCGCACCTTAAGTACACAAATCACGCACCTTAAACACACAAACAAAGCACCTTAGAACACAAACTATGCATGCACCTAAAGTTTTAAAATGGCGCACCTTAAGTATATAAACCATGCACCTTAAGCACACAAACAAAGCAACTTAAGAACACAAACCACGCACCTTAAGCATACAAATCACGCACCTTAAGAAAGAAAATAACGCACCTTAAGAAGGAAAACTACGGACCTAAAGCTTTAAGCCGACGCACCTTAAGTTTCAACAACTGACTCACCTTAAGCACACAAACCACGCACCTAAAGCTTTAGATCGACGCACTTAAGTTTTCAACACCCGACGCACTTTAAGATACACAGTACAAAAACCATTCACCTTAAGCACAAAAATCACGCACCACCTTAAGAAGAAAAACTACACATCTTAAATTTGACCTAGATGCAAAAAGACCAAATTGGCACCACACGTTTTTTAATCACTGTTAATCCTGGACATTGATTTAGTCAAGATAAATGGCTCAGATTACACCGCACAACCGCACGGGAACTGAATTCTAGTATTTAAATTCATATATTTAGAAACTAAATAAAAAGTACTATTAAACACACGAAAAAATTAAACATAAAAATTGTAAAAAAAAATGCTAATAGAAATAAGCAAAGAAGAAAGAGTTGGTTTGACCAATAAATAATAAGTAGGATAAATAAAATGAGACAACAAGCGTATTTAATTTAATTATTTAATATATATTCACCTAACTAAGACTCATATAATTTAGAGACATAAATATGTGACTTTTTATAAGATATATTTGTAAGGAAAATGCTTCTTACCACTCTTAATTTTTTCTTACTAAATTTCCTTCCAGACATGTTTTATAATCATTGGATGCCATGAATTAGTTAGCCTCACCAACTTTTAATGAAAAAAGTAAAGTAATCAGTAATCAAACAGTGTCATGTCACAATGACAATTATGAGGAAAATTTTTGTATGCTTGAATAGCATTACTTTATTTGTAATTTGTTGTTACTATTTTATATTATTCATTGTTACCATAAAATTGAGCCTAATAATTTATCAATTTGTATATTCTATTAAAAGAAATCTTATACTCCGTATAGTCTAACAATTTCGACTTGTTTTTTCATTTTATGAAGGGGATAAAAGGTTAAATTTCTAATGTGTTAAATGTAACAAAAGAAACTAATCTGTATTATTATTATTATTATTATTATTATTATTATTATTATTATTATTATTATTATTATTATTATTATTGTTGTTGTTGTTGTTGTTGTTGTTGTTGTTGTTGTTGTTGTTGTTGTTGTTGTTGTTGTTAAAATAACTTTTATTTAATAAATATAAGTAATAGCTTATTTTTAATTTAAAATAAATTATAAGAAATTAATTCAAATAAACTAAAAGATTGTAATCTCAATAATGGCTTTGGGATCAACTAGTACATCATGGATCGAGCATGAAACCCTATCCCATAGATAAGTGAACCATATTTTAATTATCAAATCGTGTGTTTATAAAACAATTTATATAATTTTTTTTTTTTTTACAAAAATCAAATCAAATCAAAACAAAAATCATGACTATTTTAAGATTCAAATTTACTTTCCAAATCATTACCACATTTGATGAGAATCCCGCAAAACAAGCATATATATCCTAGGATTAGATTGAAGTAGTCCCCAGGGAATGAGTAATTCATGAATGATGTGGTTAACATACTATGACTCCTTTTTTATCCTTAAATGGTGTTGTGACTTGTGATTTCTTTAATATTATTTAATATGTACACGCACTTAATATTTATTTTTAAATTTACATTAAAAAAATGTTTATGTCAAGATAAAATCACTGATAAACAAAACGATACAATCCTTAGTGTTTTGGTTGAAATTTTTTCCCACAACGATAAGCTGGAGATTTTTAATATGTCAATTTTTCTTTGAAAATCTGGTTTTCTGCTTTAACTCAATAGTAAACTATAAACAAACAAGAGTATTTTAAATTTAGATAATATTTTTAATGTCTTAATTAGATAATGCTTGTTGTTTTCTCCTATTCTTCTCTTTTTTCAATCTTACACTTGTAAGATGACAACACATTGTTTTATTATGAGTATATTATGCACATTGAGTTATTAAGGTGTATGTGTGAAATGTTACTAAAAGTGTATTAGACTCAACTCAAGTTGTAATTGGAATTGTGCGAATAAGGGATCCACTATACTGCAGGAGAATATTGAAAGATGCAGGAGAATATTGAAAGATGGTATGATGTTGATGTTGAAGTGGCCATAAAATCAAATGAACCATTAATAATGCCATTTGAACTATTTGAAACTATAGAGAATGCAATTGGAATACATATATATGCATGGCTTGGTATCTTTCTAATTTTAAGTGAAGTTGAATTTTACATAGGTTGTACCTGATGACACATATTTAATTAAATACAAAATATAGTCTAATAGCTCATATGTAGTTTGAAGCTAAATTCATATGAAATGCTAAGTTGAATGCTAGAGTAGCTAACTATTTCGATGAGTTATATAACTTAATATTTAAGACATTTCAAAGTGATTTCTCAATATATCTAATGTTGCATTGATAGAAGGGACATTGTTTGAAAATGCCTCAAGAAAAGAATCACTTCATTAAATATGTTATTGGAGCAAAACTAAGTGCCTCTAAAACTAAAATTTGTTGTAGCAATTTTTTTTTAAAATATTATTAAATATATAATATATAATTGTATTGAATATAATATTATTATGCACATTGTGCTCAGATGGCATGTAGTGACCTCTCTCATGTGGAAGGTCATGAGATCAAGCCACTGCTGAAAATTATGGAATTTTCGACCACGTGAAAGTGATCTTAAATCAAGTCGAAAGCCTTGTTCCGACCACTTTTGGTATTCGGAAAAAACCTTTGTTGCTATTTCCGACCACTTTTTGCTTTCAACTTGATTTAAGATCACTTTTAAGTGGTCGGAAATTTCATAATTTCTAGCAGTGAGCCTCAATGGAGGCGTTGTTGACTCATTGTACTTCATTAGGTTGAGAAAGTATGTTTGAACAGATACTACAATGTAATAGAGTCAGTAACAAAAAAAAAAAAAAAAAAGAAGAATATAATATTATCAATACCATAAAAAAATCAGAATTGCTATATATCCATTTCATGTTTATTAGAAGTGATAATAGCGGGACCCAAGTTCGAAATGAAAATCCTGGAAATGCGACGACTTACATGTGGATTAACCCCACCAAAGGCACCAAGATGTTGAATTTTTGTTGACATAATATTTTTCATAATTTTCATGTTGACCTTTGCTCCACTTTAAGATATTTAATTAAATTTCTTTTTTTTTTTTAATAAAAGTTTTTGGTGGATCTTAATTTTTGGTAATAATAATAACCGCACGTTTAGTTCATAGAATAGGTCTAGAACCTTAAATGGATGGATTAGTATTTTAAAAATAGGATTTATTTCATTGTTTAGTAAATTAATTGTTTTATTCACAGAAATAGTATTCACCAAAATGAAATATTTCCTTGTAAGGAAAATAATTATTTCGAGTGGAAACTAGTGTTAGACTATTCTCGAATTCTTTTGTTAATGCATCATTTGCCCTAAAAATAGGGTGATATCTGAGCAGTTGATCTAGATTAGATCAACAGCTCAAAATGAAGGAAAATTTAAATAAATAAATTAAAAAACATGTTTCCTGACAATATGGATGTGAATGATCTTAATTGTCTCAAACTGATATACCTTGAGTGTCGAACTTATGCACCTTAAGTCTCGAACTGATCTGATGCACCATAAGTGTCGAAATTATGCACTTTAAGTATTGAACTGATGCACCTTAAGTATTGAACTAATGCATCTCAAGTTTCGAAGTAATGCACCTTAAGCTTGGAACTTAAGCACCTTCAACTTTAAATTTATGCACTTAAAGTATGAAAGTCGATATTCCTAATGAATCAAAATTGTGCACCTAGAGTATGGAAGTCGATATTCCTGGGTTGTTGATTTTGGCTAGATGAATGACTGAGATTTCACTGAATTTTTTTACCTGGGAACTCTTCGCATTTGATCTCTAATAAATATATATATATATATATATATATATATATATATATATATATATATATATATATATATATATATATATATAGGGTCAGGTTCCTGTGAGGTCAGGTATTCCCGTGCGGTCAGTGCGGCATACACCATTAGGTATGAAAAATGCACCACACAGTATTCGTAAATACACCATTATGTGTGGTGTATTTTTTGTTGTGTGGTGTATTTTTTGACATTTCATTCTGGTGTATTTTTGAACACTGTATGGTGCATTTATGCATACCTAATAGTGTATGCCGCACTGAGCGCACGGGAAAACCTGACTTCACAGGAACCAAAATCTATATATATATATATATATATATATATATATATATATATATATATATATATATATATATATATATATATATATATATATATATATATATATTGATAAAGAGTATTTTTGAGTGAGTGTTGAGGAGAGGCAAACCAAACAAATATTAATATATATATATATATATATATATATATATATATATATATATATATATATATATATATATATATTTCTATTCCATTTCGTATGAACTAGAACTCGTATTCCCCAAAATCAATTCCTACCATCGTTGTGTTGTTCCATATTAGCAAGGAAATATCACATTTATTTCCTTTCACAAAGGGATTGAGAAATTTTCATAAAAAACCATTCAGAAATTATTCTCTAACATTCATAATACCATCACTTGTGATCACTTTCATAATAACTTTCGAGTTTAGCTCCACTTCAACATTCTTCAATTCAATCATCTTCCTTTAACAAGTCTCAAGCCTGGCTCATAGTCCCCCAAACTATGCTATATATGAAACTATCAAGCTATTGAATTGGGTCAATTTTAAATGATTGGTTTTAAATTGATCAATATCAAACTCAATTTTGTAGCTACCTTTAATTTGGAGTGTTCAATATTAACATGTAACTTTAATTTGTAAGGTTGGTTTTGAAATCAAAAGTGCATTGGTGCATTTAAGTCTCAATATGCATAATCTTAGTGATGTTTATATGTTATTATTATTATTGTTGTTGTTGTTGTTCTTCTTCTTCTTCATTCATTATTATTGTATTTTTGTTTAATTGTTATGGTGAGTATATCATTTTTTTAGTACTACTAACTCTATTACAATATAGTATATGTTCATACATATATTCTCAACATATTGAAGCACAAAGAGTAATGGAGTGAATTATTTATTTATTTATAAAATTAGTTTTTTTTTTTAATGTTCAATTAGTTAGATGGTATGCTTGGTTATTTTTAGGCTACATTATTTTGAGGACAACTCGTGTAGATTGTATGGAACAAATTGCAATATTTTATGAATTGAAACCATAAAAGTTTCCATTAAATTTTATCCATAATCATTAGTTTTCATGGACCATCCAACTTCAATATTGTTCACTATAAAGGCAGTCCTAGTAATATCGCAACAATGTTTGTTTATTATTTAAAACATGGCATGAACTCTTAACAGTTCTGCCAAAATCAAAGTGGAATTCATTATTTTGACCACTAAAATATTTCACATCAATTTATATGGCACGCGATTAGATTCGATACTCATCTTGCAGTTTATATAAATTAAATGTTGTATTTTTATTAGATTTTTGTACCATTCAAATAATGCATTTTGTTTGTTATTGGATATAACCATCAAAAGAGTCATATAAACTTCACATCATCAACTTATTATGGACGATTAGATTTGACACTCATATTATACACCGTAAGTAATTAAATACATAATATTTTGATTTTATTAAATGACTTTTGTACCATTCTGACAATGCATTTTGTGTTATTGGATTTAGCCATAGAAAATTTATGACAAGTCAAATAAACTTCACATCAACTAATTACATGCATTAATTTTGAAAGTCACCTTATACATTGTATAAGTACTTGCGTATACATTATGCTATTATCAAATGACTTTTGTGCCATTCTAATAGTGCATATTGTGTGGTTATTGGATCTGCGCATAGAAAGTTTCACTAACGAGTCAAACAAGTTTTACATAAACTAATTATAGACAATTAGTTTTGACTGTCACATTATATACATTGTATAAGTAATTACGTACACACTATGTTATTATTAGATGACTTTTGTGCCATTGTGACAATGCATTTTGTGTTGTTACTGGATGTGGCTATAGAAAGTTTCTCTAACGAGTCAAACAAGCTTCACATAAGCTAACTATAGATGATTATCTTCAGCGCTCACATTATACATTGTATAAGTAATTACGTACACACTATGCTATTATTAAATGACCGTTGTGTCATTCTGACAATGCATTTTGTGGTGTTACTGGATGTGGCTATAGAAAGTTTCTCTAACGAGTTAAATAAACTTCATACCAATTAATTACAGTTGATTAGATTCGACACTCACTTTATACATTGTATAAGTAATTCAGTATATTATTATTAGACGACTTTTGTGCTATTGTGACAAAGCATTTTGTATTGTTATTTGTTTTAGCCATAGAAAGTTTCTTTGGTGGGTCAAACAAGCTTCACATCACATGATGAAATAGGTGATTAGATTGAAAGGGCGTAGAGGGTGATGTAAGAACAATCTGGGTATAGAGCATGCATGAATTATTGACTTATTGTAATGAAAAGTACTGCTAATATGGACACTAGATGCATATATGATATATGGGATGATGAGTAGGGTAGTTGATTCAGTATATGTTGTATCATGTTGAATTCAGTGAATTTGGTAAGACAAATCATCGGAAAAAACGCCATGCAAAATGGATTTAAGTTAATAAATTTGAATCAATCAGGCAAAAGCAACTCAAATTCAGTGAATTCAACATGATACAAATGGATCGGAGTCTATATGTTATGATGAGTAGTGCAGTTGATTCAGTATATGTTGTATCTTGTTGAATTCAATGAATTTGGTAAGACAGATCACCGAAAAAAACGTCATGCAAAATGGATTTAAATTAATAAATTTGAGTCAATCAAGCAAAAGCAACTCAAATTCAGTGAATTCAACATGATACAAATGGATCGGAGTCTATATGTTATGATGAGTAGTGAAGTTGATTCAGTATATGTTGTATTATGTTGAATTCAATGAATTTGGTAAGACAAATCATCGAGAAAAAAAAAAAAAAAAAAAAAAAAAAAAAACTATGCGAAATGAATTTAAGTTAATAAATTTGTGTCAGTCAAGTAAAAGTAACTTAATAGTTCGACTCAACTCAATTGAGTCACAGCCATGTGGATGAGTCCGGCCTTAGTGAATGACTTCTTTTCTTAACACGCTAGAAACCGTCAAATTTTCATCACCTCAAAAGTGTGTAATTAATTGATGATTAAATTGTACACTTTTTAGACACTTTTTAGATAGAGTATAACTATATATGTAACATAGTCAAACAGCTCAGTTATCCTAAACTTGCTTATATATGTATATTGTTAGATTCTATGATATGTAACAGCTAAATTCTAGGATAGTAGGATTGGACCGATGTGGTAACGTGTACTGGGTTATATCATATCGGCCTATAAAATAATTTATATACTGCAGATGGTAGTGCACATCACCTAACTAGTGCATGCACTCACCTAACAATAAAGTTTAATATAATGTCTAAATTATCAATAAAAACTTAAGTCAATTCTTAAACAAGTGATGCAGATGAGATGAGATGTGAAAGTAACATTTTTTTTAAAAGGGAAAAGAGTTAAATAGTTCATCGAACTTTAACTGAAAAATCAATTAGCTCCTTAAACTTTTTAAAGGTATAATTATACCCGTCAATAATTTATTTTGATACAATAAAGTCCAAAAATTGATTAACGAACTGCTATCACAGGTCATTAAGGTTTCGACGACCTTCCGACGAGATTTCAGGTAAAAAAGTGATCGGCGAACTGCCAGTCACGGAGAAGGAGACCAAGGTTGCCTCAAATGAGATTGCATGCTCTTTAAGGTTGGGGTTGATGTGCCCGCTTGGACAATTCATTTAGGACTCGGGTAATAGATTGAGGGTGAAGACTTAGGATCATATACAATCACAGACTCACAGTGTGAGAGTTTCACCTAATATAATGTAGTACGTGGCTCATTGTGGGCACCAGACACTGATCTTCGTACCTAAATGATCGATGAGTCATCGTAATTTACGCTTCCATAATCCTGTCCAGCCAAGGTGTAAGGACCCGAGGGACTTTGCCTTTTGAGGGTGAGGTTGGGTCAATGCCACAACTGCTTAAAGTTAATAAAATAAATGCAATTAAACACGTACGTATATACATTCATTATATATTAATTAGATCTAACAATGGATGGTATAACTAATGCTAATAAGAGACTAATCCATATTTAGTCAAGCACAGATGACTGCAAAAGTCAGCGCTGCCCATCTTAATCTGCTAATAATCCAAAGCAAAACAACTCATAACACCGACATTAACCAACTTAAGTGAATGAATCTAATGCACTTACGTTAGATACTTGAACCAACACTTCTGGTACGAACTTGTACTGCCCGACATTATATTTCACCCCAAAATTAATAATAATAATAATAATAATAATAATAACAATAATAATAATAATAATAATAATAATAATAATAATAATAATAATAATAATAATAATAATTAGAGTGTAATTAGCGGCATGCATGCATAATCAGATTCTTTCAGGAGAGGAGACAAAATTATGCAATTTGAAGAAGAAAATTGAAAATGAAGAGACCGGACAATAAGAATCTTACAGAAATGCTTGAATGTGTCAGCGTTTATAAGAAAACAAATTATATAATTTCTTTTTTAAAATGCATGATAAATTTTGGTAAGTATTTATATAATTGGTTCAAGTTGAGTTTGCAAGTCAACTAGCATACTTAATTATCCAAGTTGGCAATCAGGTTACATGTGGATGTCTCAGGTTCATATATATTATGTAGCATATTGAACTTGAATTTTAGTGAATATACAATTTTAAAATGTCTTGTTTATCGGAGGTCTGGAGAGACAAGTCTGATATACTGTCATCGAAGCGTAGCATTCGCTATTAATTACATACATAAGTATAAGGAAATAAAATTGTACATTCACTACTAGCTATATATAGATTTTGGCGTAGTAATAAATACAGTTTTTGATCCATCTCCGATGTAAATGGCTCTGTGATCAAGGTTGGCAGATGCTGGGAAGGAATTGTTAGGTGGAGATTTGAAGTGCTAAATCTAGTATTCTATCATCGAAACATGCCTTTAGTTGCTATGCAAGTATAAGAAAATAAAGTTATATATTTGTTACTTGTTATAATTTCTGGTGTAATTCTAAGTGTTTGATCTAATTAACTATATCCAATAAAGTAATTCTAACTTTATGATTATAATTTTTGTATTAGGCAGTTAATCTCGTTGAGTAGAAATCATTATAAGTATATATATTAAAGGTTACTAGTAGTATTCCATTTGTAATTAATATAGTTACTATTCTCTTAAAAAATTATATAGTAATAAGATGCCAAAACATCATGTCCCCATTCATATATATACATATTAAAACTTAAAACTCTCGATCATTACGATGACTATAAACACATAATTAATTAATTAATTAGTTAATTGATTAATTAATTATTCATTTAGTTTCCTATTATTAATTATATAAAGTCAACCGAAGCTTTAGTGGTGTATCAATCTTTGTCATTGACATGCAATTGATGCACACAGAATCTCCTATTTTTTTATTAACTTGTTTACGTGGACTTAAGCTCTTAATTATTATTTGGTAATATAATCTAGCCGTAAGTTTTTTTTTTTTTTTTTTTTTTTTAAGGTTAGCCGTAAGTTATTAATTATCTAGTATTTGTATTTTGTAGTATTGATGGGATATATTAATAATTTAAAGTCAAGATTATATTTATCATCTAGCCGTAAGTTATTTTTTTTTTTGAAGGTTAGCCGTAAGTTATTAATTATCTAGTATTTGTATTTTGTAGTATTGATGGGATATTAATAATTTAAAGTCAAGATTATATTTATCGGGCATTAATTATCATATCTCTTTCATTATTTTATTTATAATAATGAACGTTAACCCGATACCTATAAACGTTGTTTTCATTAGAATCATGTGTCATTGGTGCTTGTAATAATCTTTTATAAATGTTGTGATTGTTGGATAATGCACATATTTATTTTATTAGTGCGATATTAATCAATAATTAATTAAGTTGATCTTAATCATCCACCTAATCTTGTTTAATTATATATCATTCTTGTTTTAAAACAATTTGCACAAAACCTTACATAATGGATTGTTAAAGAATGTTGGGATTGATTAAGCGCCTATCACTACACCAAAAGTTATAATTAGTAATTTTATTTCATTGTGTATAGTAGCAGTATTGTTCTAATTAATACCAACTTTCATATTAAGTACTTTACCACTACTATGCTAAAAGCTATAATTAGTAGCGAAGTCGTAACTTTATTTTCTTATACTTCTGTAACAGCCAACATATCAGTCTTGGTTTATAAATATTGCATCTTGTCAATTGGGTAAAACTTCATTAGCAATGTTTAAAGCTGCCCTAGTATTTTTCCAAATTGAGACCTGAGAGGGACATATAGATTTTAATATAAGATTAATCTTAATTATTAACTATGGGGAAAAAATAAACAAATAAGCCTTAAAAAACAAGTTGAATTCTAGAATCCACTTGTCTTCAAGACTGCAACTTGTGACTAATATATCTATTAAAGCCGCCTTGGCCATAGCGACAAAGTTTTATCAGCTAAAATATATTCTAATTTAAAAAATAGTTTTTTTTTTAATGCAATTTAAAAAATAGTTTAATCATGCATAAGAACATGACAATTGGTGATTATGATTTGTGGTGTTAATAATGAATTAGTTTTGG
This sequence comes from Ipomoea nil, assembly GCF_001879475.1. Taxonomy (NCBI): domain Eukaryota; kingdom Viridiplantae; phylum Streptophyta; class Magnoliopsida; order Solanales; family Convolvulaceae; genus Ipomoea; species Ipomoea nil. The sequence goes on along the minus strand of NW_017619349.1, from coordinate 3,292,878 downwards.
TGATCAGACTCACGTGTGCCCTCAATTCATAGTCAACTTCATGCTGAATGAACCGGCACAAAATAGATTAAATAAATAAATAAAATAAAAAATAACACCAATTTTGTAGTATTTGTTGTAAATTATTTATCACTTATTTGCCCGTTGGTTGAGCATATAATATATATATAAAACATAAATATGTAATCTAACTATAGGTGAGACGAAATGTGTACATCGTCTTTCAACTCACACATGAAGGAGCGTGTTGAGCGTATAATAATATATAAAATGTAAATGTGTACGTTAATTATTTCACAGTAAAAATAGTAATAATGGCATTTTTTTTTGGTAAATCATCAAATGAGATATATATGGTAGATTAAGATAGTGAAATATGAATTTAAGATTATTAATTGAATAATCATTGTAATTTATTATCAAATTATATTTCAATTTGATGTTTGCCAAGATTATTGAATTATTGAAAGATTTAAATATCATTAATGTTGTGTTAATAAATAAATCTATTTTATAAAAATAGACTTGATAATAGGGTGCATCATTATATTATCAATTTGTTTGTTGAAGAAGCTAAGATTATTAAATGCAAATAATTAAAAGATGAATAGATGCTCCCAATTATATGATAAATATCATTCATTACAACAAAATGATCACATTAAACTCTTAAATAATGTGCACTTACAAATAAAAGCAATAAAGGATCTCTTCATGGTCCAACAACTTGTTTAAATGGAAGAAATATAATTTATTTAAAGTAAGGTCAAGAGACCCCAATGATGTTTAAACTTGACCATTACAAAACTATGACCAACAATATTTATTTATGTATATGTTCTATCTGTCAAATATTTTCAGTCCAAAGAATCTAGACTCCATCTTTAGAGTTCGAACCTATAACCACCCATCTAAATGGTAACCGAGATTCATTACACTACATGGTAGTTAGCGATTAATTTTGAATTAATTAGGAAATTCTCCTAATATTTTATGTTATGTTCACAAGATATATATCTGAGAACTAGCTTATTAAAAGGAAACTAAAGCTTCTCACTTGAAAATTAACAATAATTTAACTTCAAATTAGTTTCAAAGTAACTATCTATATTTAGTGTTGTAAAAATTGGTCTAAACGATTACCTAGACGCCTCTAGGCCAAGGAGATTTAACTTCTAGGCGCCTTTTAGTCGGTCGACTGACTAGGTGCCTGACTCAACCGACTTGACACCTAACTCAGCTAAGTCGTCAATCAACTCGTCTGGACTACTAGGGCGTATCCGCGCCTAACTTGGGTGAGTATTTTTTTAAGGATTTAGGACATCTATACATCATCATTATTATTATTATTATACTCGGTCGTCTAACTAAGGCTTAGCACGTTCTGCAACCTTGTCTACATTATGAACAAAACATCTCAAATGTAAAGTGTTCCCCTACGTGGACAGGTCCATATTCTTTAAATTTGGACTGTTTATTTGTGAACATGGATCTAGCCCATTACTATAAGCCTATTATGGATGGAAATCCACTTCATCCTCAAAAATTATGCCATAGAATCGTGTTCACCGAGAATGGTGAATACAAGGCAAAACGACGTCGTTTTTAGGCCAAAAAAAATATTTCGCGGATGTGGAGTTAACGGCGCGCGTTTGATCAGATTATGAATTTTCTGTTATGAGATTATGAATTTTATGAAAATTCATAATCTCATAACAGAAAATTCATAATCGCATAACAGAAAATTCATAATCTCACAACTGAAAATTCATAATCTCATAACAGAAAATTAATAATCTTATAACAGAAAATTCATAATCTCATAGTTCCAAAGTGAATGTGTAGGCATGGTTCCAAAGTGAATGTGCAGGCATGAATTCATAATTTATGAATGTCCAAAATCTTTGTTCACCTCAAATTAAAGTGAAACCGCAAAATGTGAAAATAAAGAAAAAAAGTCACGCAATTAATTTAAAAAAAAAAAAAATAACGGTGTACTAACACCATTAGAACCGTGTTCACCATGAATGGTGAACACGGTTCCATGGCATAACGTCTGAATATCTGGCTGGAATTCATTTTCAGAAATCATTCTATAAAAATTTATGGGCCGAAGCCCTTCTCCAAGCATGGGTTTACTATCCAGGCCAAGAAAAAATAATTTATTGACATTTTAGGCCTGAGTTCTATGGGCCTAAAAGAATTAATATAAACTTTTGTTTTTGAGTTAGCTCAACTATTATGTAAAAATCTTCACATCTAAAGTGCCCAGAACTTTAAAAAGTAATAAATATAGTTCTGTTGTGAAATTGGATGTATTCATCATTGTATCATTTACATGGAGAAGAAAGGAACATAAATGTCCTATTTGGTAAAATAATTAACTTATAGATTAATTTTGACTTATTTGACTATTATTAATTTTTTAATTTGGTTAAAAATTCAATATAAGTATTTGGTTAATTAATTTTTTGTAACTTCAAAATGCTAAAATTTAAAAAGTTGCTTAAAGTAACTTTTTCAATTAGTTTTTTGAGAAAAGATATTATACCAAATAGTTATCAGCTAACAGCTAATTTACCAAACAACTTTCTACCATAAGCTAATGTTATCAATTAGTTATACCATCTAATTTAACCCAATCAGCTAACAACTATCAGCTAACAGTCATTTACCAAACAGGGCCAAAGAAAGAGACAATAAATAGAAAGAGAATTGTTGAGCATATAACCAGTAATGTACAGTCCAACTATAAAATTAGGCTTTTAATTGAGATGGAACACATACTTCAATTTGATATCAGAGCCAGATCAAGGGTCATGGGTTCAAAACTTTATGTCACTCGACCTGGTTTGTAACACTCCCATATGAAAGAATGTGGGTTCGAACTTTACGTCACTCGACCTGGTCTTGTAACACTCCCATATGGAAGAATGTGGGTTCGAGATTTAAAAAAACAATTAGTATTGACTCTTTGTTTAGTACTAAACCTCCAACACATTTTAATAAGTTCTTGTTTCCATGTTACCTCGGCGGCCTCACTTCCACATGGTGTGCCCACGTTTTATGTGTGCAAAGTTGACGGTACCACGGCCGAGCAAGATGGAGCACCAATGGCCGGTCCTCTTTATACGATGTTGAAAGTTCAAACCCACTACCCTTTCCCTGTGGGGACGATTTTTTGTCCGATTCAAATTCCCCTGTTGAATGATTGACATTTCTATTTCTACAATTCCCGATTCTCTCTCTCACACTAATCATTATGGACCTTGCCGTTGCTCTCACCTCCGCCTTCCGGCCGGAATATTCTACTTTTCGCCGGAAATTCCATGGACCCGTTCCTTCTCCCAGGAGGAGGCGGCGAGTGGCGATCGCCATGGCGCTAAACAAGCCAAGAATTGAAGGCGTGAGTGATGAGCTCAACACTATCGCTTCCCAGAACTTGGATTTCGCCCCTGCCCGGAGAAGGGTCCGATCCGCTTTCCTTTCTGTGCAGCAACACCTTGATCATCTCTTGTTCAAGGTTTGTTCTTTCAATCGTTTTCTCCTCTTGGTTTAAAGTTTTGATTTTTTCGGATAACAAGTGATTGGGTTTCTGTTTTCTTGATTTTTCATGTGTTATTAATGGTGGATATATAGATGGCTCCAGCTGGGATCAGAATGGAGGAGGTATATTTCTCAATTTCAGAATATTTATTATTAATTTGCAGCTTATAATTTGCTAAGAAAGTTGTTTTTTTCTACTTTAATTGCTGATTTTTTCTGTTCTTTTGGCTTTCCTTATCTGGAAATAAGTTTAGTTTACTGGAACTTAAGAGTCAGGGAATTGATCTAAAACTCAATCACTCTTATTGGAAATTGGATAATAAGAATAATGCCATTAAACTACTCTGGATATTATAATTTCAGAGATCCTAACAATCTTTATTAGTCATCCTTGTCTACCTGGTTGCTAGTAAATGTGATGTAAAGTTTTTGTATTTCCCTTGAAATTTGTAGTGGTATGAACGGAATTCAAAAGGTCAAGAAATTTTCTGCAAAAGTTGGTTGCCAAAGCCCGGTGTACGTATCAAAGGTTCTCTGTGTTTTTGTCATGGATACGGTGATACTTGCACCTTCTTCTTTGAAGGTTTGTATGAAATATGAATCCTTTTCATTGCTTTCAGTGAAACAAAAAATTTATTTTACATTGCTAATATGTTGACGTATATTATATTGGGATTTCTAGGCATAGCTAAGTACATTGCTGCTTCTGGATATGGTGTCTATGCTGTTGATCATCCCGGTTTTGGTCTTTCTGATGGCTTGCATGGTTATGTTCGTCAATTTGATGACATAGTTGACAATGCCAACGAACAGTTTCGAAAGATTAAAGGTGTGTCCAAGAACTATTCCCCTTAACATTATTTATAACTTGATTTACGATCTAGGCTGTATTTCCCTGCTTTGATTAATGACAAAACTTTTGGTTATTCTTTTATTCAAGTATCTGAACTTAAAGTTGCCAAGCACCTTGTGCTTAGATGGCACCTCTGTGGCTCTCCTTGAGAGAAGGTTGGGCTGCAACAGATAGAGAAAGTATAGAACAGATACTACCTTGTAATAGAGTCAATAGTATTCAAAAAACTAACTTAAAGTTAGCAAAGAAACCTAAAATTTGACTTCCATAGGAATATGTTTTGTTGTTCTTCCTAATGTTTACGAGAATTTATTGCTAATGGGGCAGTCAGGCCAGAAGTACGAGGGCTTCCCCACTTCATATTCGGGCAGTCCATGGGCGGTGCAATTGCTTTAAAGGCTATTTTGAAGGAACCGCTCGAATGGGATGGCATTGTTCTTGTTGCACCGATGTGTAAAGTAAGTCTTCCTAAGCTGAACTTCGTAAATTTCTTGAACATTAAATTTAGGAACAAGTCTGGTGTGAGATTTCTAAACATCGAGGATGATTCTTATTCGAGAGAAGAGTTCATTTCGATTCTTATTTCTCATTGTAACTTAAACAAAGTTTCCTCTAAAGAGATTAACTGCTATATTTCGTGTTCCAGAAATGTGAAGTTATTGTCCCAAGGTGGAACATTTTTGCTGACCTTCGGTTGATGTTAAGATTGCAGAGGAAATGACACCTCCAGTCCCGCTTCAAAAGGCCTTGATTCTTATGTCCAATTTTATGCCGAAGGCGAAGTTAGTTCCGACACAAGATTTGGCAGAACTCGCGTTCAGAGAGCCCGTGAAACGGAAACTGGTAATCATTTCGTTTCGTTTTCGATACAGGAACTGCATAATGGAACCCACTTTTGTTATTTTTGACTTTCTGCACATTATCTGGTAAATTAAAGCATGTGCTCTATCTCAACTACACGCCCCCTCACGTGTGCGGGCCAGTTACTTTCGATGGGCTCCATGCTTTGATACCAGATTGAAGCATTGTGCTTCATCTTAATTAAAAGCCTAAGCTGATAGTTGGATTGCACATTTATGTTTATATGGTACACTGAGCTAGTTCTTTTCTAGGCTCCATACAATGTGATCTGTTACTCGGATCGAACGCGTTTGAAGACTGCTGTAGAACTATTGAACGCTACAAAATACATAGAATCGCAACTGGAGAAGGTAAGTATTGCGTGTTCATTCAAAAGATAGGAACATCGTTTCGCGCTTTATTCAGGATTAGAACTAACATATCCCGGGCGGGATCACAGGTTTCATCCCCGATCCTCATTCTTCATGGCGCATCTGACAGAGTGACGGATCCTCGCATAAGTCAGTTTCTCCACGAGAGGGCTTCGAGCAAGGACAAAACTCTCAAGCTTTATGAAGGCGGCTATCACTGCATTCTCGAAGGGGAGCCCGATGACCGGATTTTAACTGTACTAAACGACATCATCTCTTGGCTTGATTCTCATTGCGGTGCAAAATAGTCACATCCCCTTTAGCCCTCTTTGTGATCCTCCATTTTAGTCCCTTTTAAGAGTGGTCTATTTTGAGAGGGTGCCATTGATTTCTAGTTTCTAATCTAAACTAAAAAGTTTAGGGAGTTGAAGAGAGAAAATTGATTGCTAAATTCTTTTTGGGAGTAGTTTCCCCAACCTCTAAGGCAGGTATATAAACATGAAGCAAGAAAACAAGTTTGTATTAATTGGCTTGTTTGCATGTTTTCTTGTACAATGTGAAACATGGGATTGGGAAAATATATAATACCAGTCTTTATGAGGATGTTTTCTGTTGTTAAGAGCTGCTGTGAGGAAGTTTTAGATCTATGGAGTTGTACCAAGGATTTGCATTTTATCTTTTTGCTATAATCTAAGTACCAACTGTTATACCATGGATCAGGGTTCACCTTGTATTGTAGATTCTGGTCCATATTTGCAGTTAACATATTATGTTTTTTCAGTTAATAAATCGAAATAATGTCGGGAAAGTTGTCTGTTTAAATCACTCATAATGTACTTAAAAATAATGAAACAAGCATGCAAATCACTTGATAATAAAATAGAAAGTTAAGAAGGGTAAGTTAATTTTTATTAATCTTCGAAGAATATGCATGAATTGATTAAATTATTTGCTACAATTATATCAACAAGGGGTGGTGGCGCAGTTGGCTAGCGCGTAGGTCTCATAGCTAAGAGTAATCCTGAGGTCGAGAGTTCGAGCCTCTCTCACCCCATTCATTTTACTACGCCTCAGAGTCTGAGTTGTCCAAGATGAGATGAGTTAGAAATTTGAATTTCAATTGTTAACTATTATGTAATTTTCTCATGCATTTTTAATTGTAGTCAATATAGCAATCAATTGTTTTATCATATTGTAAATTTAATCTCTCAATTTATTGTATTTTATAAATTTAACAACTAGATTTACAACATGGTAAAACGATGAAGGGTCAAATTGACTAAGACCCTGTAAAATAGTTAGTCTATTAGTTAATTTTGACTTATTTAAGTAACCAATATTAGCTGTTTGACTTGGTTAAACAATCAATATGAGTTGGCTCATTTAATTAACCACTATTAGCTGTTTGACTTGGTTAAACAATTAATATGAGTTATATATATAGTGAAAATTCGCAACCACTCTAAACTGTCTAGTGAAAGTTTGCAACCACTCTAAACTGTCTAGTGAAAGTTCGCAACCACTCTAAAATGTCTAGTGGGTGCATGATGAGCATGCAACCAATGGGCAACATGCATGTCATCACATCTATTCCTCTTCTTTTTGTTTTCTCTTTTTGACAAAAATTGCAACTTGCACAAAATTTTCCATTCTCTCTCCTCCAACATAGTTATTATGTGTTTAATTCTTTCTATGCCGCCAGTCAAAAAATTACGAAAAAACCTCTATTAGAATGTGCCCTGATAATAATGTTTTGTTTGATTATTGTGTAGCACCAAATTATTATGGATAGGAGTACACGTGGGGGTGGTTGCTGATCGCCTTTATGTCATAGTAACATATATAACATATATACACTAGCATGCGGGCATGGCTTGTAAATGCCGGCCACCTAACCAAGGCGGAGGAGACGGTTGTCCTCTCCCGTGACAGCTTGCCTACATTCAAACAGAAAATGACTAATTTCTTCTATAATTATGAAGCCACTCTGTTTTGATAACGAAACAATATAATAATTAATGCTCTTTCATAACATTATCTATTTTTATAAAATATAAATTTATATTCATGATATTGTAAAAAAAATTTATAACCATGAATTCATGATCTGGTTGACTCTGATATCAAATTAAAACATGTGTTTCGATCCATCTCAATAAAAGTCTGAACGTATAATGTTAGACTGCATATTTATATTTAAATTTATATATTATGTATGCTCAAATTATGAGATTATTGTCAATAATTAAGCTTCACTTATAACATACTATTTCTAATCCTACCGAAACAAATAATATAATGATATTTCATGTATAATTCATTCTCAACCTATTCGAATAGTTCATCATCGATCTGTTCAAATTTGACAATGTATGTACGTCAACTAGCTAGTACCATGCATGTATGTATATATTAGATAATGTAAGCATAATTCCGTTTTAAAATCGTGTATACATTTCCTAAATCAAATATTCAAAACTTAGTTTGTTCACAATAAGCATCACTGGGCTAAGGATATGATGTTTGTTGGGAATCTTATATCCTAGCAAGCTTATAGTAAGAATTGAATCTCAAATGACCTCATGGGTAACTTAATTGGTTCCTAAGTGGTAGATTGTGGCCTGGTGGGTAAGAATACAGGACCGAGCTAAGCCATGGCAGTCGTAATATGGGAGTTAAACCCAATATAATGTTGTGGGCACCAGACACTGGTCTTTCCACCTAATCGGTCGTTAAGTCAGAATAATTTATCCATCCACTGTCATGCTGGGCCATGGTGTAGCAACCCTGGGAGCGAGGGAATTTTGCCTTTTTTAATCGATGGTTCAAGTGATGAGAATAGAGTTGGGGTAAAAAGTGTAGACTAATCTGATACATCAATTTGTGTTGATCAACCATTGAGGGTGGTTGTTAAATAAGACGAAAAGAGACATGTCAATTACAAGATCATCTTGTAAAAAGTGAGGACCCGTCACTTTCATCCATCAGATTCATCAATCATTTTTTAAAAATTAAAATCCTCGACCATTTAATGAATATCATGTGTCCTCACACAGACACACATACACAATCCAGATCAAGCAACATAACATATTGTGTTTGGTACCCATTTTGTAGGGTTTGGTTGGGGAAAGAGGGAATAAGATTGAGAAAAAAACCAGCAGAGTTAGGAAAATGAGACAAACATAAAACAGCAAAAACTTCTCTCCAATATAATGTACAAGTTCAAAGTTCAAACACACACACACACAAAACAGTGATGATATATATATATACACTTTAATTTTGTAGTACAACGTAACTAGCCACCCTTCCAAGCAAGCCAAGATAATCTTTGCGAACTTCCATGTTTATACTGTCAAACGTTGGCAAAAAAGTTGACAAGTCTTATGTCCCTTTTGGGATTGAGATGAAAATGGCAAGGAGAAAATGGCAAAAAATTAGGGCAAACAGTAAAAAGGCCAAACACAAAATGGTTAAGTGGGGATACACTACATGACATATATCCCTGCACAGGTTTAATGTGAGAGTAAGGTGACAGCAAGAGAAAGAACAATTTCAGGGAACAAAGCTAAAAGGGATTTAACTTTTTTTGCCATCCAGAATAGAAGATCAGATAATATAGCCTTTTTAGACCTTATTTTCTATTATATTATGCCTTACTTTTTCCTCTTCCACCCACACCCATGCACACCCAACTTTTTATATTATCTTTTTTTTTTTTTTTTGGTGAAAGTAAAATTCAATTTGTTATTTGGGAGTGTTTGATAAATAATTATTGGCTGATTGAGTTAGTAAATTTGACTAGTTCATGTTTTAGCTGAACATAGAAACTATGTTTGGTAAATTAGCTGTTAATTGATAGTTGATTAATTACATGCAAAATGATTTTATCAAAAAGTTGATTGAAAAAAATTATTTTGAGGGAAATGGCTATAACGTGACACAACTTTAATTTTGATTTGTTATTCAGAATTTTGGCCTACATATATTGCTAGCAGCCTAATTTTTTTCAACATTATGAAAATCTAAATCTAATAGGATTTTTTTTAAAGGATTAAAAAAATAAAATTAAAAGTCTGGAAAAGCATTGTTACCTAATTATCGACTTTAGTAGTTTAGCTAAAAAAAAATTGTCAGGGTAAAAATTTAACTTTATTGACTGGTAAATCATCGTTTTCTATGGAGTCTGTTTATTTGAGGAAAATTTTATGTGTTTATGCAATGAAATTGTAGCCTGCAATTCCATTTTTTTTAATTTGTTGCATTGTGTTTTATTACTTTTATTAGATATACTCATACACATGAGTCAAAAATACAATTTATAAAGCACAAAGTATAATTTTATAAAGTACATGATTTTATAAATTTTCTTTGATGATTCTTTTTATTTATAATAATAAATCTTTTTAATACGCCCCTAACCCATTTCAAAATAAATTAATAGGTTTTGTTGTGTTAACTGTAAGCTGCAAAGTTCAATCCCATACTTTACTTCTTTCAGCTTCAAACTTATAACTCTTTTCGACATTGAATTATTTTTTTATAATACAATTTAATCACTTACTATAGATAATTACTTGTCAAAAAGCTCCACATCTCGGACCTATAAAATTAAGGATGAGTATATCATAGTGACTCAACCAGCAACTCATTAGGTCGAAAGATCAATAACTAATACTCACAAAGAGTTCACTATATTGAGTGAAACTCCCGACTATAATTGTCACGATTTGTTACGTATCTTTATTCATAATTTAATCACTCAGAAATTAACTGAACTGTTCGAGGATGAGTGTTAATAAATATGTACTCTTCTAACCCTACCAATAATTCTCATATTTTGGTCAGTGTACAGTTCGGATTTGACATTTCCTCGTGCTGGTGGCGCCCACTTCCTCGCCTGCCCTCCCTCCACAGACCATAATTCTCATTTAATTATTAAAAATTAAAATTATATACTTTTTCTTTAAAAAAAACTAATAAATAATTAATATTCATGTATATTTAGAAAAAAAAATATTTACTAATTCACATTTATATATTTTATATTTATACTTTTTTCACCAGATGAAAAGAAAAAAAATACTCCAAGATATTAACCTAGTGGATGAAAAAACATTATTTATTAATTGTTTCTAGCGATAAAGTGATGGTTCAATTATTTCTACTGTGTGATATTTTATTACAAAATTAGAAACTTGTAACAGATCAGTATATCACTATTTAATAATAAAATATTTTTATGCAATTATTTCATGATGTAATAAATTAACAACACTTTTCAAGTGCATGTGTTAATTGAAGTCAAATAATATGTATAAGTTAAAATTATTTTTGTCTGTGGTCAAAAACTATATTTGACCATGTAAATGACACATATGGAATTTGGTGAAGTCATCGTGGATTAGGTGACGGAATATCTGTAACAAGTTCTACCAAGGTACAACTTTATAAATTTAATTAATGGCAGGATTTTGTTTAATTATTATTATTTTTGTTTGGGTACATTGAACCAAATATGTTATAAGTTATTCCCAAAATTATATTTTCAGTAGGGAGTAAGAACACATCTTGAAAATTGAAATTGATTAGGCACGTTGAGTCTAAAGTCTAAACTAATGTCAGCTTATTAAAATTTCAATTCAAATTTATTATTTTAATAATGAATTGATTGATTGATTTAGAGATAAAGTACAAATAAGTCACTAAACTATTTGAAAAATAACAATTAAGTCATCAAACTTAATAACTCCAAAATAAGATATTGAATCTGAAAAAAAAAATGAGTAATTAATATTTTTAACAAGTTAACCTCATGTTTTTGCTGACTGGATTGTCAAATGTTTATTTTAAATTGCATTAAATTTGATCTCGAACCTTAGTGAATATAATCAATGATTAATCTTAGTTCTTCTATTCTTCCAAATATTGTCTACTAAATCATTAAGTTAAGCCCGTTCTTGACTAAGTTAATCACCTTTCATGATGTATCAACGATAAATATTTTTAAGTATTAATTAGAACTAACACTTTTTAGTGGTGAAACAGAAAGAAAATTTATTGCGCAAACAAAGACCGACAAAAATGGTAGTTACTGTGTATTGCTCAACAGGTCTTATCTTCATATTTCGTGTGTTATATTTATAGGCGCATGTATTGTGTAATACTACAATCTCATTTAAATTACGCGATATATTTAAATTAAAGTTAATTTCTAAATAATTTGTGTAAAACATTAAGATATTTTTTTCTCGAGTCAATTATTTTACTATTAGGGTTGAAATTAAAATGTGGTTAGAATTTAAATTGATTCTCATTGAAAAAGGGGAAATCAAGATTTGGGACACAAGTTCACAAGCTCACTCCGATGAGCATCAAAGTTGCAATATTAGAGGTACGAACCCTACTAGCTATGTAAGTTGATAAATAATGGCATTAATTAAGTATTTAATTAGTACAAATTAAATTTATTTTAGTGAAAATAAACAAAATGTTTTCTCAACACCGTAGCGAGATTCCCGGCCACCTCCCCTCCCAACCAGGACCCAGCAAAAGTCGACCATGCAAAACCTCTGTCGCATTCTTAATTTTATAGTGCTTAATGTTTGGTTTTGTTTATTCCAAAACTCACTATTTCAATGGCCATTATTATTTCTTTATTTATTATTATTATTATTTTGTTTTGGTTTCTGCTTTCATCATTTCATGATCATATCACCGACATCCACCTCCTCCAGAAACCCACATTCATACGATCACACCAATCATTATGTGATCGATGATTTTTTACATCATAATATAATTACATTTGTGAGTTTATCAGGATTAAACGCTTACCACTACACCAAAATATATAACTAGTAATAATATATAACTTTATTTTTTATATTTATACTTAGAGTTAATATTATCTGAAGTCCTCCGAGTATAGTGGTTTTGCCATGTATAGTCCTAAACTTTCAAATTGGCCATCTGTGGTCCTTCAACTTTCAAATTTAACCATTCGCGGTCCAAGTTAACCACCCATGGTCCTTCAAGTTTCGAAATTTAACCAGCTATGGTCCTCTTGAAAGGACCATGGTTGGTTAAAATTTAATACTTTAAGGACCATGGGTGGTTAACTTGGACCACAAATGGTTAAATTTGAAAGTCGAAGGACCACAGATGGTCAATTTGAAAGCTTAGGACTAAACGTGGCAAAAATCACTATACTCGGAGGATCTCATATGGTATTAACTCTTATACTTATGTATCAGCCAAGTCTCAACGTCATGTTTTGATGGCATGATACTATACTTGGACCTTCTAACCTCTACTCAGGATCCACTTCCAAGTTCACATGGACTTAGCTCAATGGTTCAGTATGCAGTATTTGGGAGAAGAGACTAATGTTTAAACTCCGGCGGCGGCAGTGTGAGATTATGCTCAAAGTGGACAAATCCCTTGTGGGCACCGGTATTTGACCATATCTGCTGAGTTATTGAGTCACCGTGATTTACATCCTCCCAAATGCTCTGTGGGGTGGGGGAACCATTGTTGTGCTCAGTTAGTTTCTGGGTGGCAGATTGTAGGCAAGAACGCAGAATCAAGCCTTGACAGGTGCAATGTCGGAGTCACACCTAATGTGGTGGGCTCCTTAATTGCGGGCACCGGGTCTTCCCACCTAATGGGCGTTGAGTCACCGTGATTTACCATCTCCACAAATCTCATTGTGCCGGGGTGTGGGAGCCTCCTGAGCGAGAGATTTCGCTTTTTATTTTTAGGGCAAAGAATCCCCTCTCCTAGAGCCGCGACCTACTGTGATACTAATTGTCAAAATCAAGCGTTTACCACTATGTAAAAAGTTATATCTTGGCCTAATAGTAAATGTGTAATTATATGTTTACATACTTGTGTAACAATAAACACTATATTTCAGTAACAAAATGCTGGACTTATCCTCCAAATCTCCGTACAATACTGCGTCAACTCTCACACGGTCGAGTTAGTATTCAAAACCCTTACGTAATTTGAGATTATTAGGTTTGAGTCTAATAATATGATATTTGCAATTGAACTTCTATGCATCTTTATTTTGGTAATAAACACCAATGTCATTTTTGAGTTTAATAAAAAAAAATGTTACAGTATAATGCATTATTCCAAATGTTGCGTACACACAAATATTTTGACGTAAGATCCAAAAAATGATTATTTCATTTGTCTCAATTTATGTTTCCGGTTTATTAGTTAACCTGCTTCATTCAAGTTATTTACAATTCTTTTTTTTTTTTTTGTAATATTTAGCTTATATTATTGAATAAAATTTATATATTTAGAAATGATATAAAAAAAATACTATTAAACACTAAAACCTAAATTTAAAAACATTTTTTAAAAAAAAAGTTAAAAAGAATAATTAAAGAAAAATAGTTAATTTGACTAGTGATAAACATGATAGGTAAAATGAATTGAGCTGACCTAGTGCAAACAAGAATTAGTTTGAGTATGGTACATGTTTAAAGGGGACACCTCGTGGTTTAATATAAAAAAAGTCATATAATATTATAACAAAAAAAATCAATTATGGGTGATAATTTAAAATATTAGAGTATAGTTGACTTACAAATGGAACTCAAGTACTTTGAAAAAAAGATCAAGTTCTACTACATGGATTCATAGCCTCTCAAATCTTACTCTTTTACTTTTATTTCCTGACGTGGCAAATATTGATATGTTATTTTCATTCAGTGGGTTCCAATAAAAATGATTAAAAATTTGCGTGAGGAAGTAAAAAATAAAAACAAATTTTGAGAGTCACTGTCTAAGTAGTTTTTTTTTTTTTTTTTTTTTTTTTTTTTTTCATTTTTAAGAATTAGAACACCCTGTCAAGACTTATATACAGATCCACTGGTAGTTTGATTTGTGCCCATTGTGAATGGACCCCACTTTTGCATGAGCTAATTAAATTTGTGTATCCGACAGAATGATGCGGAATTTATATTTCAATGTTTGTGTTACATGTTGACTTGACCATGATTGTCTTGCTTAGCTGCTTATAATAATGTTTTAACATTATTCTAAATATTTATTGGAATTATATATATAATAATGACTGATCTCACCATGAATTAAAACTGAATTTATTAGTTAATCAAATATAAAACGAATCCGATAAGCAATGGCACCAAAGGATGTGGCCGAATGTTAGGAGGATATAACGTAACATTACTATATGATAAAATACATTTAAGAAAATAAAATGTTCAAGTACCTCGATAGCCTTTTAAATAAGATTTTGAGTTTGAACACTGTGAATTCAACTATATGTTTCTTATATGCAATTCAATTCAGCGATAACTCAACTCTAGAATATTGTTTGAAACCGTAGAGAATTATCAAATGTCATTGATCTCTAATTGAGTTTTTAAAAAGGTAAACTAAACATATTTACTTCTCTGTCTTATTTACATTTCTTTTTTTAGTACGTCTAAAAATGTCACTGTCTTTCCAAAAAGAAATAAATGTTATAAATAATTTTACTTTCATACATTGCGGGCATTTGTAAAGAAGTTTGTTACAATATCAAAAAAAATTACTCCATAAGTCCATATTTACTTTTTAATCAATAAAAGAAATAGAACGTACATATTTTCCACTTTTCTTAAATTTATATTTATATTTATATCCATAATAAATATGACAACCATTTTGAAAAGGAAAGAATTTCAAATTATCACTCTACATTTTCTTTCAAGAAAAAACCAATTTTTCCCTAAAATATCCACTTCATGTGGTTGAAACTTGTCACATTTACTATTAAACACATACAATGATTAACAAAAAATCCTTACAATAATATTCGAGAAAAACAGTTATAATATTGTCTATTATGTAAGATTGTACAAGTTATTTTTTTTCCTAATAACCCTAGCGTAACATAAAGTATAATTTTATAAATCATATTGTTAATGCGTTTGCAAAAATCGGCATCGATTTTAATTTAAAGGGATCAAACACTACCATTACCCTCTACAACAATTCAGAAACTTATGCTAGAGGATGAGCTTGGTCTCTTTTCAGTGAGAGCCATTTATCGGTTCCATGTTACCCTCTCATTTTCTTTTGAAGAAAAAAATTATAATTTTATAAACGGAAAATCAACGACTTGGTCCCTCAGTTGTTGACGAATTGTTAATGTAGTTCCTCAATCTCTTACTCATCAATTCGATTCTCGAAATCAATTATTTTTAGTTGAATTGAATAAACCCCTCTAGCTGTATTCCGTCGTTCAGCCGGTGAGAAGTCCGATTTATCAGGGGCATTTTTATCTTTTACTAGGCCCATATGAAAAATACTTCGTAACTTATTAGTGTCCATTACATCGGAGTAAGAATTGAGAGTAGATATAATATAATTGTAATTAAAAATTGTTATATATTTGTCTTGAGATTTGACATGTACCAATCAACCCCCCCCCCCCCCCCCCAAGATGCTATGTAAAACACAGAGCCGTCAGTTCCTACTTGAGTAGTTGAGGTGTAGATAGAAAGAAAGAAAGAAAGATACACCAACGCTGCACGCGTAGAGATATAGAGAGAGAAACTCTGAGAGAGAGAGAGAGAGAGAAGCTTCAAGAGACTCGCCGGAGAGGGGGGGAGAATAAAGAGAGGGAAACTTTATGTGGGTGGCGCTCATCCTTTCGCGGCGGCGATGTCATCATCATATCCCGGGGAACGGAGGGGGCCGGGCAACGCCGCCGTGGTGTCTCTGATGGCGGTGCTGTTTCTGATCGTCTTCCCCGCCCTGCACGGCGGCGGCCGGGCAGGGGCAATACGGATATTTCCTCCTCCAACTCCAATGCCAATACCCAACAAACCCCCAACACAAACCAACCTTTTCCGACAGTATTTCAGTTCGAGATCGGACGAGAACGACGGTACGAGGAACGCGACGGCGTCGTTTCGAGATAGCAAACGAAGAGTCCCAAGCTGTCCAGATCCTCTCCACAACTAGTAGGATCAATTATTATTAGCTGTCTTTTATTATTATTTTTTCTTTTTTTTGAGTTACTTAGCTTAAGCTTTAAGTGCCCAAAATACCCACGTTTTTCTCGTAATTATAGTGACGATATTTTGCTGTTTTTGGTAAAACTAAGTAATTAGCGGAGTAAACCGTGGGTATTTTGGTACTATCCCAAATATGCTTTCTTGTTTCTTGCTTGGATCATTTCAACTACATTGGCTGATCATCATGCTGTACATAATAAACAACAACAAAAATTTTTAATTTTAAAAAAGTATTTCCATTAAATTTTTTTTTTTTTTTTTTTTTTTTTTTTTTACATTCCTGGTATATAAAAATCAATACGTATACAACCAGCTTGGTTGCGGTGAGTGGCCGTGCACTCTTGTCCCCTGAAGAGAGCTCGGGAGTTTGAACCCTCTTTCGTATGGAAAAATCATCTTGCCAGTTTTTTAATTAGGCCGGTTCGGTGCGAATAGGGAGTAGTCTAAGTATGACACGAGCCGGGCCGGTGAGAACGAGGAACAGTCTGAGTTTGTACGAGCTTAAATGTACCTCTTATAGTTAGGGTATGCTCAGGACACCTCGTGGTGTGACCAGAAAAAATATTACCAACATTATTATTTTTCATTTCGTCAAACGGTAAATTCTTGCTTAGAAGCAATACAATAACAATAGTAATTTTCTCTCAATTTTTTGTAGTAGAGCAAAAAATAAGACTAACGAATATTATAGAAAATACCCATACGGGGCGGAGAAGATACAATGGCTCTGCCCTCTGCTCGAATTAATAGTTCAACTGATCACAGAAGTGAAATTTGTCACAAGATAGAGTTGCTCTTTTATTAGTATTGGTTTTACAATGGCATTTATTAGTATTGGTTTTAATTGAAAATAAAAGTATTGTGTTATGAATAGTAAAAAAGAAAATTCCCTTTTAGTATGTATACAAAGTTTGCCATCTTTTTTCCAGAACTAGGAAGTCTAGATTTTGTTTACTGCCATGGCATACGTCTCCTTTTTGTGTCTTTCAAAGATCTTTTTACCTGCGACTCAATGTCCCATCCCTATGATCAAATTTGTGTAAAATATAATAAATAAACATTAAAAAAATAATTAAACATCTAGTCTCTGCACTCTACATAGTACAGACTACATGTGCTATTGTGTTGTAGTGTTACATTCAAAATCTTGGGTACCTCATTAACTCATTATGCATCTATGATTTGGTTCATGATTTAGGGGGAGAAATAATGATATTTTCATGGTTTTGTAATTAGGGGTTAACATATAATATATTGGGTTTGAGACTTTAACTAGTGAAACGATCGAGATTGTGAATTGCGTTAGTAATTTTAACTAATGAATTGTATTAGCTGTTTGTATTTGTAGTTGAGTGGTATAACTCGTGATTTTATAATATGATAATATAAGATTGATCACTAACATTTTCAGGTATATTATTAAACATATCTTAGTGATTACACTTGTTTAATCAAACATATATACCCACACCATATGCAATCATTAATCACATCTTAGGTTACACTTTTTCTAAATGACAGACAGAAATTCGCACTTACTATTCAATAATATATATTGAGTAAACACTACTCGCTTCTGTGTAATAGCCTACAAATTACACACGAGGGGTAAATTACACTATGAAAATCTTATGTGGTTCGACTAAGAAAGTGTTAGTAAAAATCAAATTCGTGATTTTCAAGTACGTGAATCATGTTTCACCCACTTTTATTTTGATGTATTTAAGTCCAAAAACTGGTTAGTGATGTGTAATAGCAAGTCACTAGAGTTCCGGCCACCCGTCGACCCACTCCGGTGACCACCGGACCACCTCCGTCGACCACGGACCAAATTCCGGCAACCCTGCCTGAGAAGGCGACCAAATTGATGATGAACCTTATTACCAATCCTATAAGTCACGAAATCTCATCAATGGAACTTGTATCAAAACCACATGTTCAGTTTTTAAAGCATTGATATTTTCCCTTTGGGTGAAATTCTGCAAGACATGGACAGTGTCTAGTAATGGAGTATCAAAACCACATGTTCAATTTTCTTCACATCAAGAGAGATTACACACATATGGAAATATCTTTTTTTTTTCTTCTTTTATTTGTTGCATCTATTCATGTTTGGTGACACTAGCTAGGGAGTGGGGGAGACAATTGAGTGATAAAATTGTGAATCGCCAATAGATATAAATAATTGACAAAAATATCTATTTAAAAAAATTAAAAGATTAAACATGTCATTTTTCATAAAAACAAATACACCTAAGTAAAATTAGAGTACGAGTTAATGCCATATGAGGTCCTCTAAGTATAGTGGTTTTGCCACGTTTAGTCCTAAACTTTCAAATTAATTACCCGTGGTCCTTCGACTTTTAAATTATTACTATCTGTGGTCCAAGTTAACCGCCCATGGTCCTTCAACTTTCCAAATTTAACCAATCGCGGTGCTCCTAAAAGGTCATTGGGTGGTTAAAATTTGATAGTTTAAGGATCATAAGTGATTAACTTGAACCATGTATGGTTAAAATTTGAAAGTCGAAGGACCACAGGTGATCAATTTGAAAGTTTAAGACTAAACGTGACAAAATTATTATACTCGAAGGACTTCAAACCATATTTACTCATTAGAATACATCCAAAACTTACTCTTTAATTAAATATCTTATTTTATTAATAAAAGTATCAAATGGATGTCAACTTAATCACTTTTGTAAAATTTAGGGCAATGCATTGCAGTGCAATGAACCAAAGAAGGCCATAAACAATAGGGTTGACATTAGGCCTATTAATGGTATAGCTAGTTAGAGTTTCACCTTTTGCCTTTTTTTGACCATGCTTTTTAGTTTTGACAATCAAAACCACCAAATTAAAGATTGATCTTTTCTAATCAGCCAAGAGTTTATCTTTACGAGGAATCACAAGTCAAGGATGTCATGGGATATATGGGGGTTTGGGAATTGAAAGAAACACAAAAACAAAACTAAAGTTTTAAGTAAAAAGGGAAACAAAAACAAAAGTGATTATATGATCAGACATCTATGTTTGATGAAGCTTTTGATCTTATGGTAAAGGATGGAAGTTTAATGGCTTCTCTATTTCACAAAATGTTTTCCTTAAAATGTTTTTTGAGACTTAATACTAAATTAAACAATTTGATGTACAAGGAACCCAATCCAAACTTTAAATTTCAGAACATAATGGTTTCGATTTTTTTTTTTTAACTGAAAAAAAAAAAAAAAAAAAAAAACCCGAACCAAACTTTAGAAAAAAAAAATTAACCGAAGCTTTAGGATTAAAAAAAAAAAAATAGAGTGCAATATCCTATTCCTATAGAATATGTAGTCTTATGGGTTCGGTTATTGGAGGCAAATTATCATCTGGGCGGTGCTTCAAGTCAAAGAATGTTTGGCAATTAGTAGTATAACTTTATCATCTTCATAGACACCCAATCACATCAATCAAATTTATTATTATTATTATTATTATTATTATTATTATGATTATTATTATTATTAGTCTTGTTGTTGTTGTATAAGTAATTTATAATAGTTAATTTGAAATGTATGCTCACTATTTACAAAACTTACTTTTCATATCAAAGGTTTCAGATTTGAGTCTCATTCCAATTAAGATTAATAGCACGTTGAACATATACTACTAATATGTTAAAGTGTTTTTTAAAAAAAAAGTATTAATATAATAATAATAAAGCTAAGGAAAATTACACTTTTTGTCTCTAAATTATGATAATAGTAGAATTCGTCGTTAATTGTTGGTCATACTCACTTTTTGTCCCTAAGTTATCATTGGCATCATACTTTTCGTCCATTTATTAACAAAATATTGGGGACGAAATTTGCAACTTTAGTATAATTTAGAGATGAAAAGTGAACACAACAAAATTAATAAAAGAACAAAAAGTGTAACGTCAACGATAGCTCTGGAATGAAAAATGATCATAACCAATACTTATGGACGAATTATATAATTAATTTATAACTTATAAACGTAAATTGTAATTTTCTCTAATAATAATAGTAGAAATTTAGTGACCGAGAATAAGAATAACGTAGTTTCAAACAGAGAATAAGAATAACGACAGTTTATTCTACAGAACGGTTAAAATTAAGATTGTCGGCATTATAAGAAAGGATATGAAAATTAACAACATTTTCCTCTTCCAGTGAACTTCTTGTCCTCTTTGCGTAAAAAAGTACATGCGTCCAAAATCCTTTTTTCGTCACGTATGATTAGGGGCATTATGATAATACTACAATTTTTTCATCTCCCCACTATATACATACCATATATATTTGTTCGCACGAACTTAACTCACTAATTCAATAGATAATATTTAAGAGAAGAAATTAAGGTTTAAATCGGGAGATTATGTTCAAAGTGGGTAGTCTCTTGTGCCCACGACATTTGGCTCGGGTAGATCCCTTGTGCCCACGACATTTGGCTCGAGTAGATCCCTTGTGCCCACGACATTTGGCTCGGGTAGATCCCTTGTGCCCACGACATTTGGCTCGAGTAGATCCCTTATGCCCACGACATTTGGCTCTGTATGATCCCTTATGCCTACAACATGTGGCTTTGTCTACTGAGTTGATCCCTTATGTCTGGCTCTGTCTACTGAGCTATTGAGTCACCGTGATTTACAGTCGGCTCAACATTAGCATTTGCATCTGTCTGCTGAGCTATTGAGTCACCATTATTTACAACCTCCCAAATACCCGTGATTATGAGTACTCAAAATGGAGTCTTTTCATTTTAACGAAAATCAAACTCTCATCTCACTGCTGAATAGGATTTTCAGGGTGATTCTTGAACCGTTGAGTTAAGTCCCGCCGCGACATTATAAGATGATCTCATTCTTAAAAGGTGCACCAACAAATGGGAGGATTTTGAAGAAATCGATGTGGGAAAATGCCACGTAATGTGCGGCGAAAAGGAACATAAAAGCTGAGTAACTGAGGAGTATAATAAGAGGCAATAAAAGGTTTTGTTTGGTAGCAGTTTGGAGTGGAATCAAATTCACTCTCTCTGTCTTCTTCATTGACTATCCTCCTTAAATCCATTCCTCACCTTTGTTCTGTTCATCGCTCTCTGCACCCTTCTTTTCTTCTCTTTTTTTACTTTCAAACCTCTCTACTATACTCTCATTTATGCATCAAATTTTGTGCCATTAGAAGACTTTACTCTTTTTTATTTTTTATTTTTTTTTTTATTTTTGGAAAAGAACAACATTGTTAAAATAAGAGTTTCTCTTTTCTTTACTTTTTTTTTTGGTTGAGAAAGGAAGGCTAATTTGGCTCTTGTATAATAGCTCATTGAAATCACACTAAAAAGACCATGGCTCTGTTTGGTAAAAAATTGACTTATAGGCCAATTTTAGCTTATTTGATCACTATAAATTGTTTGATTTAGTTAAAATATCAATATAAATGTTTGGTTAATTAGCTTTTTGCAACTCCAAAAAGTTAAAATTAAAAAAACTACTCCTAACAACTTTTTCAATTAGCTTTTTAGAAAAGAAATTATACCAAACAGCTATCAGCTAACAGCTAATTTACCAAACACTTTTCTACAATCAACTAATGTTATCAACTATTTATACCCTCTAATTAACACAATCAGCTAACAGCAAACAGCTATCAGCTAACAACCATTTTACGAAACAGGGCCCATATGTAACGAACTTAACTGAAATGGTGTTGGCAATTGAATTAGTGATCTTCTGACATAAGAATCATACTCAATCCACTTGTGCACCGCTTTTGAAGATTTTTTTTTTTTTTTTTTTTTTTTTTTTTTTGAGTGAAGAAGAAACAATGCATTCATACTCGAAGGTGTGTATTGAGTAATCTTGACTCATATGTAATATCTTACAAATCATAAAAGATGCAAACCACATTTAATGTGTATGGAAGGAAGAGCTAGTGATTAGTGAACTAAAATGCGGTTTATTTGAAGTACGTTAAATTAGAATATGTAATATCAATTTGAATAAATAATATTAATGAACTCAATCATATATTTAATGCTTTTGATGCATGAAAATAATCATAACTAGCTAAATATTTAAAAATACCATTTATTAAAAATAAAAAGTTGTAAAACTTTGTTGTAATAAAAAGGTTTTGCTGCCAATGTCCTTGTGGTCTAGTGACACGAAGTGATTCTCTCATATGAAAGATCGTGGGGGCAGTATTGACTCTTTGCGTTTCAGTAGGTTGAGAAAGTAATTAGAAAAAAAAATAGTTATAAACAGATACTGCATTGTAACAGTTAATACTATTAAAAAAATGAGAGTTTAGCTAAGCAAGTGATAGTAAGTAACATCTGCGATCAATTTTAAATTTTAATACGTAACATTATAGTATTATAGTATTTTCTTTTATTTGAAAGAGTCGTGCATCTTGAAGGCAATGAAAAACTCTATTCCCAATCCTATCTAAGTTGATCGAACTGTTGGCTTGATAATAACGAATTACAAGTTCAACTTCCCATGAGAGCAGCTTAGTGGCGTTCTTGATTTGAGCAGTCAACTACTATAGACAACCTAAACTGATTTATCTTAATGGGGTCTTTTTTCAAGTAAAATCACAAAATAATATTTATTCATTAATAACTGCAAGTTTTCCTTGCTACTAGAAAAACACTCTTCCTTGTAGTTTTTAACAATAAAATTATTTTAAAAACATTTTTTTGTATTTTTAAAATTTCCGTGTAGTTTGGCTGATATATTAACGTTTTGGACTCGACCATCCAATGGCATCTTCGTATCATTCTTGGAGTAACATCCCTTCTTGATTTGAGAAGAAAACAATACTCACGACAAATATGAACAAATAAATTAATCTGGAAATAGAAACAAGTGCCTAAGATTATAATATAAAATTATTTTTACAACTATAACCAATTCTATTGGGCATTATATCATTTTATTTTGACACAATGACAATATTCCTACTCTTTTCTTATTTTATGCATTATTGTCGGGATTCTTGATTCATAAGTTAGATTAAGTTTTGACTAATCATATTTGAATCCTGTAATATTTCTAACATCGAAACACACTTCTATTTAAAAAATAAAAATAATAATAATAATAATAATAATAATAATAATAATAATAATAATAATAATAATAATAATAATAATAATAATAATAATAATAATAATAATAATAATAATAATAATAATAATAATAATAATAAAGACACTGCCACTCTTTAACAAAACTTGAAATCAACAATATCCACCATCAACTTGAACTTGGAAGTTTTATTTAAGAACAAATGAACTCCATCTTTAATTAGTACTATTTGGATGATGTGTATCATACATTAATTTTTTTTTTTTTATATAACGAAATATAAATGCAAAAACTACAAGAAACTGGGCATAGTCATATCTACAACATCAGTAAAAAGAATTGGGTCTGATCTGACCCCTCTAGTTGTCTCTTGAAGATTTGTAAATCTAAATGAGAATGATTATGGTGTGTTGTCAACCCATAAATTAATTTCTCGATGTATATATTTGATAGTCGAGGGGGGGGGGGGGGGGGGGGGGCGGGTGGGGAGTCAACTCCCACCAACATCTTAGAGTTAGGGTTAGTGGGTTACCTAGACTAGAGTTTCGACCATTGGACTCCCTAAATTGGAGATTGGGCTCCCCAAATTGGAGAAAGTGTAGAGATGAATCCCTTGTGTGCAGAGTCAACGACATGGACTGATTGGGAAACTACTTTGGTGACTCGCTATTTACCTCTTCTAGTAACTCTTGGGTAGGTGTTTTGGAGCTTAGAATAATAGAATTAGTCTAGTGTAAACTAAGATGCTTAATGTATTTTTTTTAAAGAATTTTTATTTTTATTTCTTTTTATCTTGGAAGGCTTAATTGCTTACAGTATTCAGACAGAAAGTCCAATTAATTCCCACAAGTACAAAATTTTATTTTATTTTATTGAAGAACCTTTTAAAAAAAAAGTAATAAAAACAATAAAACATAATGCTTTCAAGTTTCAAGTATATTATGGAAAAGAAAATGCAAAAGTATTAATGAAAATAAAATTTGAATTTTCTGGAAGTTATGCCAATAATGGGCTTCATAAATAGCCCAGTTTAACCTTATTTTCCTCGGCCCAAGCCTTCTCAAAGACCAGTCTGGAGTGCATTTTTATAAATCTCTCTATCATCATCTTTGGAATGCCCAATTATCCATTTTGAATTACTTTATTGGCCAAAAAAATTCAAATCTTTGTGATTTGTGGCAATTATATCCAAACTTTTAAGGAAAAAGCATTAAATATACCATAGAACTATTAGTGTTTGTGTAAATGGGTCATCGAACAAAAAAAAAAGTGTAATTAAACCATTTAATTCTATAAAGTTGTGTAGATAGCATTTGTAGCAAGTTACTTTCAGGTTAACCATGTAAGATGAATGACATTGCATCTTATGTGCAGTTTTTAATATTTAAATCAATTTATTATGAGTTTAAATCAATTTATTATGAGTTTAATATTCAACTCTACCTAAAGCACATCTCCAATCATCTTCATCGCCAACCTTTGTCCAGTAGAGTCAAGGCAAATTGAAACTGTGTGCTCACATGCAAATGTATATTAATGCATTTTTTCTGAATATAATGTATATTTTAATATACTGAATGTACATTATTTGATAATATAAAAAATAATATATTTTATGTACACAAATAATATACTCCGTACTTTTTATTTATTGTTTACACAGATTGCATTAGGATAGCCTCTTATAGCCTTGGATTGGGTTCAAGGCCCACAAAGTCTCCCTATTAGGTCATATGACTAGCCCAATTTTTTGATGGGTAAAACTCCATCATATATATATATATATATATATATATATATATATATATATTTTAAAATTCTAAATTTTATTTACATTTTCATTCCTATCTAGCTTCTTTAGGTATAGGGAGTTTAGGAAAATTTGACTATGTACCATGGTCTATGGTCCAGGTAGCAGTGTGGGTCATGAAATAAAAATCATTCTAATTACATTTCAGTTTTATTTGACAATATTATTCTATTTTTCAGTTACATTTTTCACATACAATGGTTTCATTATAACAATACCAAAGTATCATTTTAATTCTATTATAGTTTCATTTGACAATATACATTATTACATGAGCTCTATTTTGTAGTTTCATTTGACAATATACATTATTACATGAGCTCTATTTTGTAGTTTCATTTTTCACACACATACACTAGTTTAATTATAGTAATATTAAAATATTATTTTAATCACACTCTAGATTTATTTGACAATATATGTTATTATATGGTTCTAAATTTTAGTATACTACAGTTTCATTTGACAATATACATTATTAAATGAACTCTATTTTTAGTTTTATTTTCCACACACTAGTTTCATTATAGCAACACTAAAGCATCGTTTTATTTTTACTACAATTTCATTTGACGATTATGATCTACATAGTACTATGTGAACCATGGTCCACTGTGTAACAATTGGGGAGTTTAGCAATTAAAATGATGTTATTATATAGCAAAAGTTAATTACCCCAAACAATAATTTATGCCCTTTCGTTTTAATTTATTATACTTTCTATTTGGGTGTACAAAGCCAAAACTTTAGGAGAAATGTTAGTTTCACGTACACCCACCAAGATGACGTCCGACCAATCACATTCAATTCATTACGACAACATAAATTAGGAATTAGGATCCTATTTTACATCAATTACAATAATATGCCATTTAATTTCATGTGTTGGCTTAATTTTTCAATTTCACATTATTACCTACGAGGCAAAACAAACTCTTCTCTCAAAAGGTTGAATCCCAACTTCCGACCCCATAAAGCATTTGAGAAAATATAAATCACGATGACTTAATAATTCATCAGACAAAATCAAATAACAGTGCAAACTAAGGATCTTTCCACTTTGGATATAATCCCTGTACTGCTGCCGAAGGTTTGAACATTGATTTTTTCTCATAAATACTGTCTATTGAACAAAAAAAAACAAACTCATTTATTAAGAATTGAAACTTACGTATATTACCAAATAACATCTAATACTAGGATAAATAAAGAAGATATTTCCAACTTCTTGGCGTGTGTAAAGCCATCATTCCTCCCAATATAAATGAAGACAAATATGCACAACGGAAATTTCTTTTCTCATCGAATGACGATGTGACTTATGACATACATTAAATATTTGTAAATAGAGGTGTCAAAACTGGACAATCCAATTTATACAGGCTAGTTCACCACAAGCTAAGTTAAAAACAATCGTTATGCTATAGACCTGTGTCCAGCGTGCATTATGGATACGGTAATGGTACCGTCAGAGGTACCGTTATCTTCCACTTTTAAAAAAAAAAAAAAAAAACTTTCAGACCGCTCCCATGTAAAAAGTGATGACTAATTTGATTCATCCAAAGAAGTTCAACAAGAGTCTTTAGCATAATTGGTTTCATTAAGATTAGATTAACTAAAAAGTTTAGAGTTTGATTATTGTTATGAGAAATGTTTCTATATACTAATACAAACCCTAATTAAACTGAAAATATATTTAGATCAACTTGACTGGGATAGGGTGGGTGGCGGATACAGGTTACACGAGTCAACTCGTATAACTCGGGTATATACCCCACGGGTTAAATAGGATGGGCTCGCTGTGTTGGAAAAATTTACAACTTAACTAACCCATTTAAAAACCGGCCTAAACGGACCCAACCCATCAGCTTGAGCCCGTTTTAATAGCTATATTCCTAAACTATGAATAAATTGATTGGTCCATTGCAAATTAATGATAAAACCACATCAAATGCAATTACATTTTCACTTTTGATCTTTGACTTTAATTTGTTTCATTTTTAATTCTCGACTTCAAATTATTCCCCGTTTAGTGTAGACGGCCTTAAATTCTCTCATTTTGTTAAAATGTGTGTACTCAACATTCATCCTACTACATTTTTTGAATTAGAAGTGAAATATTTTTCAAAAGTTTAGGGCTAAAAGTAAAACAATTAAAGTAAATTATCAAAAGTGAAAATACAACTATAGTCGAAGAAACGAGGACCAAAGCAAAGCATTAATGTTTATCATTCTAATCGGGTGTTCCTACCGGCCACTATGGAATTAAGCCTAGCCTAAAATTATTTAACATGTTGCAGCATTCACAAGAATCAAACTTTTGACTTTGCGATTGTATTAGCAATTCACATACTAACCGTCACAAACTATTTGGTTCTTTTCGTCTTTGATTATTTCAAAATCGAACAGATATGGAACAATGGCCTCTTTGGATAATCTTATTTGGACAATTGATTGTGCTTCATATAATTAATTTGTGATGGTGTCGGCTAATTAATACGCAGATGTGAATCAGTGAATATGAAACACTTATTTTAAACCTCGTAACTAAAGATGTATGTGAAGTTTGGTACAAAATTGCTATTAGCATTATCCGATGTGAAATGACTGAAACTAAATTTCTACTTTAAACCAGAAATCACAATCCAAGATTATCACAGATAACCAATTCAATTAACTAATGTAAGTATTGATATGTTTTTTCAACTTGGCTTGACTTTGATAACAGCCCACAATTAGGAAAGATAATCCAACAATTAAGGGGTGTTTTGTCGATTTCCAAAGAGGAAACATGGTAGGTGCATGAGACGTTGTCCAAGTTTCCAATGATGGAAAAAGAATGTGATTACCAGATTGTGGTTTTGTGAGCCTATTTCTAAGAAACCTTAAAGTGATTGCGTAACAACGTTTTTTGTACATCTGACCACTCGAAACCAGTTGTAATTCACGTGATTTTCATCCTATGTAATCAAGATATTTTTGAAAAGTTTTTTTTTTTTTTAAAGTTTTATCTTGGACAAAACATTATCGACCGCAAAATATTCGCAAATTAAATGCGGTTCCCTATAAAGCCGGATGTAAGGGGCCCAGGGCGAGGGATTTCACGTTTTGCACTCAAAAATTTGCAAATGTGATGAGTAAATTGTGCGTTTTTATAGTGTTGCATAATTACTTTTATTATAAAAAGAAAAACAATTGAGTTATAATTGAGTATAATTTTATTTTTTATGTTGTTATTATACGAAATGAAACGCCAACTACAATGGGTGATTATAGAATTGAACTCTGGTGATGGGGATATAAATTTTTTTACTTGAAAAATATTTAAAAAGTATAGAATAGATATTACATTGTAAAAGATTATGAGTATTTCAATATATATATATATATATATATATATATATATATATATATATATATATATATATATATATATATATATATAAAGAAACAAAAAACTTTAATTTTAAGTAATAAAACTTGTTTTTAATGTAAACTAAGGTTTTACTAAAGTATTTATACACTAATTCACCACCACCCTACCACCTCCAACATTAAAGGTTCTGTTTGGCAAACCTAGCTGAAAAGCTATAAGTTAGGAGTTGAAAGCTGAAAAGGAGCTCAAAGCTGAAAAGCTATAAGCTCGGAGCTGAAAACTAAAGAGCTGTTAAGCTAACTATTATGATTGAAAGTGTTTGGTAAAATTAGCTTTTTGATAAGCTGATAAATGTAAAAAGACTAAAAATGACATCTTCATAAAATTTAAATTAGTTTGTTTACATATTAAAATTTAACATTTCGTCTTTAAAAAATTAACATTTTGAAATAAAATTATTAGCATAATCATGATCTAGAATCTTATAATGAAGTAGCAATATTGTTGCAAATCTCATAATAATAATAATAATAATAATAATAATAATAATAATAATAATAATAATAATAATAATAATAATAATAATAATAATAATAATAATAATAATAATAATAATATTTGTGGTGAAAATTGCGGATAAAAGAGAAGAGAAAAGGGTTTTAATTGGGAAAGGTAAATTATGTCATTTCTTTAAAATAATAAGAATAAAGATGGAATAAAAAGTTAGGAAGCTAGGAGCTTATTTTGGGAACATTACAAACAGAGCTTATTATTAGCTTAAAATAAGCTATAAGCTCCTAAATAAGCTCTGCCAAACAGAGCCAACGATAATATAAAATTATCCTTTATTATAGATATTCAAATAAGAACGACAATGTTAAAACATTTTGTAACATGATGTAATTTTATTTTGTAGAAAGTGTTACTTTTGGTTTCTTAGTTATAATTATTGTAGAAATTTAGCCCCTAAGTTATCATGGATCAATTTCAAATCTGCCTATGTGCATGTTAAGAGGTTAAAATTGACACTATGACAACAATTTAAAGAATAGGTTAAAATTGACACTATGACAACAATTTAAAGAATAAATTTACACCACAGTCCTAATTACGGGGCTACTTAAAAGGGTTGTTTCCCACTTTAATACGTTTAATTAAAATAGTTTTCATCCTTACCATTACCACTTTCTATTAGTCACTTTTGAATTTAAAAATGAAAAACTGTGCTGTACAATCCTTCATAAGTTCGCAGGTTAAGGTTGATTCTCACATGATTAGACCTTTAGTAAAAAGTATAAATGAATAGATGAATAAATTAAACTCTTACAGTCCAACAATCCTTGAACAATAAATGAGAATGTCATTCCAATGTTAGTAAAAGGATGAATTTATTTAATTCCATAAGGAGATACACTAAAAAAGAATTAATTAAAGAAGTGAAGTCCAAACAAATGGCAATTAGGATGGGGCATTTGGTGGGTTTAAGGATATATAAAATTGAAACAAATGGCTAAAACCTACGGAGACCTAGGGCGCCCATAGTCATCCGAGAAAACCACTGGGAAAACCTGCTAAACCAGGAAATTAGCTGTTTTCATGGCGAAAAGCGGTTTTATCCGGGAACAAAAAGGCTCCGGAAAACCGGGAGGAGAGTGGGGGCCATGGCCGTAAGTGTAGTTTTCCGTGACACTTTATGGCGTCCCGGCCTAACGGTGGTTGTTAGCTAGCTAGCTAGGCTTCTTCATGCACGCACTTTATCCATTTGTCTCATCACTTTCATATATATACCTAATTCAGATTAAAACTTAATCAAACGTTAAAAGTTGTTAAATTATGTGAAGTTAAGGTTACAAATGTGGTCAAGCACTTTGTGCTCAGATGACATGTAATGACTCTTTCATATGGAAGATCATGAGATCGAACTTCAGTGGAGGCGTTGTTGACTCTTTGTATTTCAATAAGTTGATAAAATATGTTGTTCCCTTCCTCTAAAAGTTTAAGATAAAAAAAGTAATCAAAAATGATAATCTTTTTCTTTTAAGATAGTCGTCGGTGACAGAAAATTAGATCAGAATGATCAAATTCAATATAGCAAAGATTTAAAAGTTGAGAGACTAAATGTGAAAAAAATAATAATTATCGACTAAATGTGAAAATAATCACATAGTTGTGAGATCAAAAGTGAAAAAAAAAAAAAAAAAAAAAAAAAAAAAAAAAAAAAAAAACCTCTTACAATTGTATATTATGATACTTTTACACTTATTTTCTTAAACAATAGTAGTATTTTTTTTATTTTTTTTTTTGTTGTTGTCATGTTTATGGTTTATTATTACTCTGGTACAGCAAAAAAAAAAAAATATTAATTACTCTTGCACCTAATAAATTATTTTAAATTAATTCTTGCAAAAAAATCTAAAATATATAAATCTTTTCAAAGTTAAAATTTTCTAACCCTAATACATAAGTACATACACACAAGAAAAAATATCCCATAAGGTTAGCACTTCTCATTTTTCGTTGTCTTTTTATATTTTTGCTTCTCAACACTTATGATAGACTTTTCTTTTAAGAAATATATTATAAATAATAAATTCAAAGAATAATTGAAAAATTAATCATTTTTAAACCAAAAATTAATCATTTTTTTAAAAAATTAGATAATTTATTTACTTAACATTTTTCAATTTATAAAACGAAGAATACTTTTTCAATCTACTTTAAAAAAAAAAAATCAATTAATAAGTTCTCCAATTTAGATGAATGGAAACCCCACAGAGATGAACATTAATTCTTGGAATCATATCTTGGCATAAGATCCAACTTAGTTTTCCTCTCCCTTTCTTCTTGTTTCATTCCCCGCCCCCCCCCCCCCCCCCCCCCCCTTCATATATTAACTCTTCGAAAAAAAAGAAGAGAGAATATACTCCCAATTTTTTTGTTGCATATGTTTATATGTTTACTTATTTCTGAAAATGCCAATTGTACTGTGGCGAGTAAAATAAATAAATAAATAAGAAAAGGCATGCAGACTAGGATCCATAAGGTTGGGGGGATTTTCTTAAACAAGGTAGTATCATATCACTTGAGACTTGAGAGAGAGAGAGAGGGGATAGTACATTAGTACTAGAAACTAGAGAATATAATATTAAATGAATATTAAAAAAAAAAAACAATTGTGGTCAATAAATAAATTAGAAAAAATTCACACTTTTGAGTTTTGATCCCTAAATTATTGTGATAGTTTAACTTTTCCCTTCAATTATAGATACATCAAAAAAATTTCCCTCAATTATTCTCGAAGTGATTAATTTTACCTAAACATTATCATAGACTCATAGTTGTTAGATATCAATTCAAATAAACCTTGTTAACACTTTTATAATATCATAACTTAAAAATTATAAAAATATCATAATTATTCATTTCATTTAGATACAACTTAAATAAAGTAATATCAATCACTTTATCTTTTTGAATACATAAAAAAAATACATTAAAACAATTGCCGTTAAAGAAATTATGACTACATCACTCTAATGATATGATCAAGTTACAAGGATAGGCCAGTCTTGTGCCATCATAACTCAAGAACCAAACTTCATCTACTTCAGTATATGATTCATATTTTATTAATAAGTAGATTTTTTAAAAAAAATTGGGTAGGATTGATCAATTCATAATAATAAATACAGAGTAAAAAATTATTGCCTCGTAAGTGTTGACAAATTTTAGTAAAATATTTTAATTTGTATAACTTTATCCTATTAATTAAAACGGTGGCTAGTGAATCCCAGCCACTATCTGAGGATATATACGAGTAAATTTTATTATTGTGCATTAATTCGACGGCGTACACGATAATTAAATTACACAAGGAAGACGTTGGACAATGAGTAACGAGAATCTATATTTCAGATTTTCGGACACCCTCTTGGAGCATGTAACTTTTCTTTTTACACAAAAACAAAAGGCCTTAATTAGTAAAATAGTTAGCTTATTAGCAAGTTTTGACTTATTTGATCACTATTAATTGTTTGACTTGGCTAAAAAGCAATATAAATATTTGGTTAATTAGCTTTTTGTAACTCCAAAATGTTAAAATTCAAAAAACTACTCAAAATAAGTTTTCAATTAATTTTTTTTTAAATAAATTATACCAAACAACTATCAGCTAACAGCTAATTTACGAAACATATTTCTACAATCAGCTAATGTTATCAACTAGTTATACCCTCTAATTAACTCAATCAATATATTTAAGGCTAAAGTGTCATCCCTCACCCTGAATCATTTGTGATTATTCATCCCGCGCCATGAACTGTAAAAAGTGATATTTCGAGCCATCAACCAAATTTTTTTTTTCACCTAACACTTTTTATAGGTTGTCCGGTAATAACGATGACATGGCACCGGTTTCAACTGCTGATGTGGTCTTTTTATCTAGTCAACGAGTTGTTAGTGTCATCCCACACCTTGAACCATTTGTGATTATTCATTCCGCACCATGAACTGTAAAAAGTGATATTTCGAGCCATCAACTAATTATTTTTTTTCACCTAGCACTTTTTATAGGTTGTCCGGTAATAACGATGACATGGCACGTAGGTGAAAAAAAAAATTTGGTTGATGGCTCGAAATATCACTTTTTACAGTTCATGGTGCGGGATGAATAATCACAAATGATTCAGGGTGCGGGATGACACTTTAGCCTATATTTAAATTTGAAGCATTAAACACGGTTAAACATCAATTTCCAATATTTATTTATTCCACTAGACTAGACTTTAAATTAAAACTAGCAAGTAATAAGAAGTATAAAAATGGTGTCTTGCAATGAAAGACCAAAATCCTCTTCTCAAATAACGTCATCATCCCCCACCACCACCAAACACCGGAGAGGGGGTGGTGTGGGTGGTGCTGTGTGGGGGCACTCACTCTCTCTCTCTCTTTCTCTCTTTCTCTCTTTCTCTCTCTTCACACATATATACACCTCCCACCCTTTCTCCCTACTCACTCTTTTATTACCTCTACTTCTCTCTCTCTCTCTCTCTCTGAAGAAAGATGAGAATGAGCTGCAATGGCTGCCGAGTCCTCCGCAAAGGCTGCAGCGAGAACTGCACCCTGAGACCTTGCCTCCATTGGATCAAATCCCCAGAATCCCAAGCCAACGCCACTGTCTTCCTCGCTAAATTCTACGGCCGCGCCGGCCTTATCAACCTCATCAATGCCGGCCCCGATCACCTCCGTCCCGGTCGGTATATACATACAACCATGCACACCTATACATACATCTCCTCTTCATAATTCTTTTTCATTATACACTCTAACATATATTTAGTATCATTAGTAATGTTAATTATTCTGATTGGGATGAGATTCGAACTTAAAACCGGGGAAAATAATGGTTTTTTTTTTTTTGGGTTTTGCAGCGATTTTTAGGTCTTTGTTGTATGAGGCATGTGGGAGGATAATCAACCCGATTTACGGTTCGGTGGGGCTGATGTGGGCCGGGAACTGGGACCGGTGTCAAGAGGCGGTGGAGGCGGTTCTGAGAGGATCGGAGATCATGCAAGTGAACATCGAAGACGGCGGCGGCGGCGGCGCCGCCGCCGAGTCACATCCGATAATGCCGTTCAAGGGCTGCGACATACGTCACCTCTCCAAGGAATCTGCCGGCGGGGTCCACCGCGTCCGGTCCAGGAACCGGTTCAAGCGGACCGGCACCTCGCACGACAAAGCGGTCGACCACCTCGAGTTCATGGTGGAGGAGGACGAGCCGCCGGCGAAATTCAGCATCACCGGCTGGGGCGGCGGCGGTGGCGGCGGCTGCGAGACGGCGGAGAGTGTCGGATTGGAACGCGCCCCCAGCCATGGCTCCTCCTCCCTTGAAACGGTCGAGCCGGTTCTTGCGAACCGGGACCACCCGGTTTCCGGCTCGATTGCTGAGATCCGAACCGCGGACCGCGGTTCGGATGATGAGCTTCTCCTGGACCTGACGCTAGGGTTTAATCCGGTGGAGCGCCCCCACCTCTCCACGGTGGATAAGCATTCTGTAGGTGACGTGTAAGAAACGGAAACAACAATCCGTTACGGGGGCTTCTGTTTTTGGAGGGTTTTTCAACTTTAGCATCTTCAATTTTTTCTGTTTTTAATATTTCTTCATGTTTTTTTCGGAAATCCCTAGGTTTTTAAAGTACATGTCTTGTTTCTATAGTTATATATATATATAGTGAGAGAAACAGAGATTTTCATCCATATTATAAATGATTTCGTGTTTGCACTTCCAAATTGTTGTGGCCATTTTTTTTTATTTTTTATTTTTAGTTTTTACTATAACCCTTCTTCTCTTCTCCCAAAAGGATTAATCCCTAACCCAAAGGCCCTCACCCGACAAAGCGCATATTTAAGAGGCCGGATGTAAATCTGACTCAATGACTCAGTAGAGAAGGTTAAACATCAGTGTGCATAATGAGTCTGTCCAAATATTGATTTACTGAATCATTGAGTTAAGCTCGTGTTGGTTACTATAACCCTTCATACACTAGAAGAAGAAAAATAATATACTCATAAATTTAGTAATAAATTAAATAGATACGGTTTAAATATTTGTATATTTTAATATTTAATTAACGAAAATCTGTTGGTAAATTAAATAGTAGTAGATTTTTAATATTTTATAACAAAAATATGTTCATAAATTAAATATTTATGAATTTAAGTAATTTACTTATAGATTTTTTTATGAACAAATTTGATTTTTATTTATTGTAGATCCACTCAATTTAAAATCAAACTCGACGACTAATTTAAAACCTAAGTGTTATGTTACAAATTATTCTCGAATAATTTGAAATCAAACTCTTATGTGAGCGATCAAATTAGACTAATTTGAAATTAAGTCGTAATATATTATAGATTTAAATTTAGGGGTGGGGAATGGGAGATTATATTCTCTTAAAATATGCATGTTGGGTATAAAAGAAGCAAAAAAATTACATATATCATCTCAATCTTTTCAAGAAGATTGGATCCAAAAGAATGGGTGTTTTAATTTGTTTTTGTTTAGAATATAATTCCACTGAAAAATGCAAGAAAGATTGAAATTTGAAATGGTGGAATGAGAAAAGAAATGATTAAAATAATTTGCAATGTTTGGAGCAGTGCAGAGGAAAGGGATGGATCCAAAAGGGATTGGAGAGAGAGCTGAGCAAAACACTACTTTTGACTGTGTGAGAGAGCACGTGGGAAGGCATGCAGAAGGGGTAGGGTGGTGGGTGGGGAAAGGTTGTGTTGTGGTTTGAAGACACCTGCTGTTCATGCAAGGGCTCATGGAAGTTTGCTGTTTTCCCAACTTTCACCCTGGCCTATGCCTGTCTTCTTCTTATATTATAGGGCTAACACATACATACATGAGATATGGATGATGAGTAGAGAGAGACACCATGGAGAGAGGTGGGGGCAATTTCGTCATTTCCCAATTCTAAGTCGCGGATCAGGGTCTTCATCACTTCTGATCGGTGAAGGTCTCTCAATGATCTTCAGGTTCCCAGTGGAATTCGAACCCCACACTCCCGGGTCTTCATCACTTCTGATCGGTCAAGGTCTCTTAATCACTTCTGATCGGTCAAGGTCTCTTAATGATCTTCAGGTCCCCAGTGGAGTGGAATTCGAACCCCACACTCCCGCCGCCGAATTAAGGCAAAATTTCACCAATATATAGGTCGGGTTGCACAAGGGGTCTTCATAATTTCTGATCGATCAATATCTCCCAATGATCCCCACGTTCCTAGTGAAATTCGAACCCCACACCCCGCCGCCGAATTAAGGCTTTATGGTGATATATCGAACCAACTGAGGTAGCCCCACTAGCATCGCGAGGCATGTGGATCTAATTTAAATCTAAAAATTTCACACACACACACACACACACACACACACACACACACACACACACACACACACACACACACACACACACACACACACACACACACACACACACACACACACACATATATATATATATATATATATATATATATATATATATATATATATATATATGTATATATCGGGTTTGGATTTTTAAATTATGTACTCTTTGTTTTATTTTATGTGTTTAGTTTGGTTAATGAGACTTTACTTACGTTATTTACAATTTTATTTTTTTATAATATTTAATTTGGTATTAGTGTATAGAAATTATATATTTAAAAATTAAATAAAAAGTATCATTAAACACAATATTTTTTTAATTATAACAAGATGTTAAAGAAAATAACCGGCCAAAAAAGGAAAACTTATTGACTAATGAACAGCAAACATATAACTGATAAAATCATATATAAGGAGCATTACAATGAAGAATTATATTATATAGTGTGCTTTCGTTAATTTAACATAATTTGGTATATAGGGTTATATAAAATGGATTTTGATCACGTAAGAATTATTATGCCATATGTCAACCACGTAAGTGATCTGATAACATGCAAAATAGATTATGTTTGGACTCAATTATATATATATATATATATATATATATATATATATATATATATATATATATATATATATATATATATATATATATATATATATATATATTTGTCAGTTATTTGAGAGTTTAGGAAGATGCAATATTTTTCAATTAATTAATGATACTAAGGTTAATTAAAGTTTTCAATTTAGCATTTCGTTGGAAGTAACAAAACGAAATTAAAATTTAAACCTCACTATTGACATGCAAAAAAGAAAACATAATAATAATAATAAAATCCCAAAGAAAAACTAAAATTTGTATTGTCTCAATAGTCAAGTATAAAAAAGGATTGATATAAAATCGTAAAGTTTAAAAAAAAAAAAAAAA
This sequence comes from Ipomoea nil, assembly GCF_001879475.1. Classification (NCBI taxonomy): domain Eukaryota; kingdom Viridiplantae; phylum Streptophyta; class Magnoliopsida; order Solanales; family Convolvulaceae; genus Ipomoea; species Ipomoea nil. The sequence goes on along the minus strand of NW_017619349.1, from coordinate 3,255,069 downwards.
ATTCTAACAAATCATAATAGTTGTGGGATAAATAGATAAAAATTAATTATTAATTGATTAATTAGTGAATAATCTAAACAATGTTTTCAAATAATCAAGAAGACATGGAACACCTAACAAATCACATTAAACCCCAGAAACCGGGATCCAATTTGTCTTGGAACATCCATGTGTCACAAGAAAAATCAAATCTATATTTGGAAAATTCTTATGAAAAAAAAAAACAAAAAAAAAACAGAGCTAGCTTGTGTGCCTTTCGCGTACTAGCAACACCCAACAGACACGTGCAATGTTCGCACTTGGTGGGCACATCAATGTGGTTGTCAAATCTTTTTTTTTTTCCCTTTCTTTCTTTATTCTTTTTTCTTTTTTTTTTTTCCCATCATTCTATCTCCTTCCTCTCTTTCCTTATTTGAGCGACAAAAATTCAACGATTGGGCTTACTCTTACAAGTCCCAAATAGATTGATACGGAGTAACATTTAATAAGGCGGCCTAGGGGCCGGCATGACATTTGTCATTGACCATTTAAGTTTCGTGTGTGAGTCACACTTCACCACATATCAAATCCATTATCCAACTTAACAACATTATTAAAAGTCTCTTATTCCACTCAACAATATTCTTATATGCTTCAAGCAAATTGATAAATAGGGTCATAGGGCATGGCATATGCCCATCAACCATTTAAATTCCGTGTCTAAGTCATATATATTTCACCACTGGCTAACAAAACCGCTTATCCCACTCAACAACATCCTTAAAAGCCTCAAATAATTGATAATAAGCTAGGCCTCATGGCATAACAACTGTCGTCATCCATTTAAGTTATGTGTGTTGAGTGACACTGCACAATCACATGGCAAAATTGCTTATCCCACGCAAGTTCCAACCCCTTTAAAACTGTCCAAGCCTTGGCTTCTTTAAAACGGTATGCTCTGATATTCAGTGTAAAAGTCACATTATAATCCAATTGACAACATAATCACACATTAAACCCCACTAACTCTCTTTCTCCATTTCATTTTAAAAAACATTCGTGTTTAACTTAATCTAGTCGTGATCTAGAGCGCTCCACTTGAAAAATTGATTTTTAAAATGCATCGAACATAACCTATCTTCAATTTAGATATTATATGGTTATATTATATGTTAGTTGCATAAAATAATATTTGATTGAACTGTCTAGACAATTATTTCATTAAAAAGACCCTTGAAGACAAAATAACATGCTCATTCTGTCTCATTTTATGTATCTTATTCGGGTAATAAGGTTTGGCTAAAATTATTTGTACCTTTATTTTTTTATAATATTTAATTTAGTGTTAGTGCACCAAATTTATATATTTAGAAATTAAAAAAAAAAATATTATGAACAAAAGTTTGAATTTAAAAATTATTTAAAAAATTTATAAAATAACTAAAGAAAGAAGAGTTGGACTTATCAATGAATAATAAAAATGACAAATAAAATTATATATATGAAGTATAATATAAAGGAATAAGGGTCAAACAGGCCATCCAACTGCACACAATAATTCAATTAGGCCACTGAACCTAAAAAACTAACAATTAGGTCCCTAAACTAACTAATTTCAAACAATTCTTCCAATATGAAGGTTTTCAACAGGTCATCCTTCCAAATTAATTATTTTTAAAAAATAAATTTTTAAAATTAATTATTTAAATTTAAAAAAAAAACAAAAAAAAAAAGGACTGGCCGGAGTATGTTTTTTTTAAACAAAATATAAAATTAATTATTTTTAAAAATTTATTTTTTTAAAAAAAATAATTAATTTGAGAGGATGACCTGTTGGCCTGTTGAAAACTTTGAAATTGGAAGAATTGTTTGAAATTGATTAATTTAGGGACCTAATTGTTGATTTTTTAGGTTCAGTGGTCTAATTGCATTATCCTGTGCAGTTCGATGGTTTATTTGACCCTTATTCCTAATATAAATAATTCACCGTAAAGAACAAATTAAATGCAATTATTAATAATAAATTACAAATCAACTAATTATGTAGGTATTATATAGTAATATTTTAATTTCATAAAAATAATATTTAAATAATTAATAAAGGCCAATAATTATAATTGATTAGATATGGATAACTATTAAAAAAAATTATCAGTATATGATACCAAAAAAAAATCGTATTATCTAAATAATTATGAAAAAAAAAACTATATATGGGTCTAAAACAATAAATTATAATTATAATTAATATAAAAAATAATGTACGATAAATGAAAATTAAAATGGATCAAATATTTTATTCTGATTGTGTAGATATTATCTAACTATTTTCAATTGCATAAAAGTTATTTAAATAATTAATACAGGTTAACAATTACAAATATTTATATATGGGTAATAACTGAAAAAATAGTAAATAATAATAAGAATAATATATGTTTATCTAAATTAGTGTATAAATGACTCATTGCAAATCAATATAATTTTAAATTATGTTACTCGTATATAACTGGGAATACCATATTTGGTCCTCCCAAAAAATAAAAGAAATATTTGTTCTCTCATCTAATATATATAAATATTAATGCATTTACTTCCATTTTTTTTTTAATATTTCTTTAATTTTTATTTCACTATGTTTTTCTATTTCAAATTTAAAATATTTTTTCCACATCCATTTTTAAAATTTTTCAATTTTTCTTTCATGAAAAAATAAAAAATTTCTACCATTAATAAACACACCAACTTCAAGTCACTTGAGTAGTTTTTTTAACCCACAATAGGCTAGATGTGTTTTCATCAAATCATATTTTTGAAGTATAATGTATAAATTTACTTGCAATTATATATTAAAAAAAATTATAAATTTAATCATTTCTTTTCAATTGCACTAAAAGGATCTCTCATATTAATTTATACATCATACATATATGGAGATTAAGTTAATTATATTGTCTAGAACAAGAGGACTCTGTGATATTATTAAATCTTCTCTTATTAAAAAAAAACAACAAAATTAAAAATGTTTACTATAGTGAATTTTTAAAATCCAGATTTTACTAATTTTCTTATAAATAGTTTATTTTAAATATTAGATATATATTTATTAACTCAATTCAATTTAATTGCAATTTTTTTGCCATTTAATAGAAACTCTTTCTACTCTGTACAAGAACAAAATTGACTTAATATTCCCAATGCAAAGAATCATAAAGCTCTGTGTTTGGAAGGTTTCAACATGTAACAAACTAATAATGGAGATTGGACCACTAGAGGTGCTACAATACAGAAGTAGCAAAAAGAGAATTATTTCTTATTATTATTATTATTATTATTATTATTATTATTATTATTATTATTATTATTATTATTATTATTATTATTATTATTATTATTATTATTATTATTATTATAAATTTCACGGCTATTAAGTCATTTCTATGTACATCTAGTTCATAAGTATTTTTTTATTTTTTTTTATTTTTTGGATCAAATCTCTGATAAAAATATTTTTTTTTTCAAAACATTATATATATATATTTTTATTTAAAATCATGCATTTCTTTTTCCTCAAAATCATGAGGATATTTTACCTTGGTATATTTTTAATTAGAAATGTTATGCATTATGGTTGTTTTATACAAGATATTTGGTGAGAAAGACTAAATAATGTGGTAAAAGTTTAAACTATATTTTTTAAAAATCATCATACACTAAATGTAGTATAAATAATATTTGAAAACCAAATATAAAAATTACATAATAATTGTGAGATTTAAAAGTGAGTGTTATTCATACGAGACCTAAAAACCTAATATTCACTCTAACGTATCATTATTATATTATATTAAAAAAACGTATCATTATTATATTATATTCTTTTTTCGTATTTAATTACTCTGGAAGGGGTGATCGAGTGGGTAAAATATGACTGTTGTTTTTGGATGGTCACAAGTTTGATTCTTGCCGACACTATTTCGATCGATCTCGTTATGATACAGTCTTCCTAGTGCAATTTATATTTCCTGTGTGATTTATGTCATATGAAGAGTGATTATGAATTTCTCTTATCAATCAACAAAATTAAAACAAATTTTCTTTAAAATATATAACTTATAGATCATTCCATATCAAAGCATAAATAGTATGTATAGTAGTACTTTTTATAAAGAAAAATCTCTTTTTTTTTCCTTATAAAATTAGTGGTAAGCTTCAACAAGGGAATCCCAAGATGCCAAGACCATACTTATCACAATTAACAGTACAATTTTATTTTATTTTATTTTTTAAGTACAATTTTAGTTTAATATTATATATTACTACGCGTAGCCTCGACGACGAAAGCGTAAACTTTCCAAGCAAATGACTTTGAAAGAAGCAATTAACAACATTTGTCGGCACAAATGGTTATATTATACTTTTTATTTTTTATTTTTGTTATTCAACGTACAATTTCATATTCTTTGACGACGAAAGAGTAATACATGTGGCTACCACACTCCCCTATATATAATCTTATTATTATTTTTCGAATACTACTGACTATATTATAAAATAGTATATGTTTATACATACTTTCTCAACCTATTGAAGCACAAAGAATCAATGTCTTCACTAATTCAGATGGTCATAACCTCTTATTTGAGAGAACCACAAAACTGTCATTGAGCTACAAGCTACTTATCAGTAATGATATATTATTATATTAGTAATTCGGAATTGGATTTGTTAATTCTTATTGAAATATTACAAATGTAATAATCATCGGGTAAAAAAAAAACATTTTTATGCCTGACAGCTCACAATAAGTTAGTATTGTGGAATTAATTAAGTAGAAATCAAAAGGAATATCTTTTGACCTACATCTACTCATAATTTTGTACTATTTTTAGAAGTATTTAATCCCGTTCACATTGGCGTAATCATAAAATAATATATTTTTTTTGAATGACATAAAATAATATATAATTTACTACAAATACTATATCGGGCACTTGTCTTATTAAACCAAAAAATAAATAAAAAGTTGAAATAAGTATTCTAACGACTACACTAATTCTTCATACCTATCTAGAACTAGCGGTCTAGAAACATTGAATTTGTTTAAAAAATTGTGGTTATAGTCTAGGAGCTAAATTTATATATATATATATATATATATATATATATATATATATATATATATATATATATATATATATATATATATATACTCAAATAATAATAATAAATTAAAATTTATGAAAACTCCGATTAGGAAAAGCAAACATTTTTGGTCTATATATTTATATGAATAGTGATTTTAGCTCCTTAATTTTAAATTTACAGCACGTTTGGTTCACGGAATGAATTTGGACTGAATAGGAATGCTATTCCACATGGAATGGAATAGGTAAGGAATAGAATATGAATTGTATTCTGTTGTTTGGTTGGCTGAAGGAATAGACTTTAGTAATTGTATTCTAGTGTTTGGTTGGTTAAATGAATAGAAATGGAATAGGTTTTAAAGACATAAATACCCTTATACATAATAATAATAATAATAATAATAATAATAATAATAATAATAATAATAATAATAATAATAATAATAATAATGAATATGATTATGATATACTGAATGTTATATATATATATATATATATATATATATATATATATATATATATATATATATATATATATATATATATATTTATTTATTTATTTATATATTTATATTTGTATTTATATACATGTATATGTATGTGTGTGTGTGAGAGAGAATAACAATAACAATAATAATAACAATAATAATAATAATAATAATAATAATAATAATAATAATAATAATAATATTTATTATTATTATTATTATTATTATACAAATACATATTTATTTTCTCACTTATCCCACATCGGTTGAAGAAGTAAGGAATAGAGCCTTGAGGCTCCTATAAAAGGAGCCTCAAGGCTCCATAATTTCAATTGCAATGCTCATCCGCTAGGCAAGCTTGCAATGCCCATCCGCTAGGCATGCAGATGAGCAGACTACTTGATTTAGGAGCCAGGACTCCATAACTAAGGAGTCTTATACAGTTAATTTTTTTTATTTACATATATATATATATATATATATATATATATATATATATATATATATGTCACGGTCGATGTTTTGAGAAATTATTTTTCTTTTCTCAAAATGTCAATTGTAAACGTTACAAAATGTGTGTGTGTGTATGTATATATACATACATACATACATATATATATATATATATATATATATATATATATATATATATATATATATATTGATAGATTGATGGATAAAAATTATAATTAATTAAATATATATATTTATATAATACACTATATTTATTAAATAACTATAAATATTATATAATGTGCAAAGGGTATTTTTGGTATTTGTGATATAAAAGCTATTCCCAAGGGCATGGGAATAGCTAATACCAAGGCCCCCCCTAGGAATGACTATTCTCCTTGCAAAGGTAATAGCTCTTTTCTATGCATGTTATTCCCATGGCAAAATGATCCAACCAAACGATGGAATAGGTCTATTCCAAGGAATGTTATTTCATTCCTGATATATTCCATGAACCAAACATGCCATTAGTATTTCTTTTTAGGAGGTGACGATTTTAACAATTTTAATTCATCCAAATTTCTGCCCAACAATCCTTCTAACCATTTGTCAAATCTGAATTGCAAATCATGCTTTTAATGATATTTTGATTCATTAACATGTGATCTAATGCTCTGATAAAAAAAAGTGTATCAATAGTTTCTTATACTTAGCTGTTAGCATAATATTTTAATGACAAGATGTTGGACTCAGCTTTCCAAGTCAAGTTTAACAAAACTCTAATTATTTTTGTTCATAAGGAACCAAAACCATCACCTTATAAAAAAAAAAATAGATGATTAATAATATTCACGTCAATAATTAAGAAACTGAGATCACTATTTTTTTATTATTATAAATACATGAAAAAAATTATTTTCTCTTTATATTATATTTCCCCAAGTCAGTTAGAATTCATTTTCAACTTCCCATCTACAACAACAACAACTGTTTAATTAACTAATAAACAAATTCTTAATAGCCAGCAAAGACAACATTAATGGGAACAATTATGTATCCCAAAGAGAAAAAGATTCCTTACGGAAAAAAACAGTGTGCTCGCCACACGCCTCTATTAAAATAATTGATGACTTCAAGGACCACCTAATCTATCACTAAGCTGAATTCTAATCTTGCTCGCATAGGCTTAATTCACTGATTTAATAGATAGTATTTGAAAAAAGAGACTAAAATTAGAATCTCAGTAATGATAATGTGAAGATTATGCCCAAAGTCGACAAATCCCTTGTGCGCACTGGCATTTGACTCAGTCTGCTGAGTCATATATTGAGTCACCGTCTTGCTCTGGTAATCATATTCAAACACAATGCTCAATATCAAAATTCTCACTGAACTATATTCTTTTGAGTACTATTGACTCTGTTACAATGCAGTATCTGTTCATAACTATTTTTTCAACCTACTGAAACATAAAGAGTCAATACCGCTCTCACTGAGGATCGAACCCACAACCTCCCATATGGAAGAGCAATGAACAATTTAAATATGTTAGAAATGAGCTTTTGTCCAGTCAAAATTGATAACAAAATAAATTTACTACTCTCAAATTAAGGAAATGAGATGGAATTAGTAACAGAAAATTAAATCTAGGCAAAGTATGTTCAAGAATGATGGCTCTATGTTTAAAAAAAAAAAATGTCATTTAATTGTTTGTTCGTATCATGTTTCCGTGTTAGTACTTCTTTGTCGTACAATATTTATTAAATTATTTTTTAAAATATATATACATTTTTTAAAATAATAGTGAGATGGTTGGGGCTTTTTTTTTTTTTTTTTTTTTTTTGAAGATATTTAATGTCCCATTTGGAAAAATGTTAGATTTTTTTTTTTTTTTTTTTTTTCTTCTGGTGGAGAGATTCACTTTAGTAAAGGAGAACATGTACAATCATTCACATTAAAAGTCAAATACTCAAATGTAACATTATGGACACAATTGTTTAATATATAACTATTGTTTTAAGTGTAATAACGTGGTAACTTCCATTATTTGGATTTGTGTAGGGTCTGATTTAGGGTTTTGTGTATTTAGTTTTAGCTTTTAATGTAATAATTATTATATATTAAAAAATAAGAAAAATGGTCAAATAGATCACTGATCATTATTTATTACTTAAGAAGTCAATTAGACCCTTAAATTTTTAAAAGTTATAGTTAAACCATTAAACATATTATTTTAGAGCATTGAGACCCAAGGACCAGTTGATGACCAGTAATTATAGGTCACTAGGGTTTCGGCGAACATCCAGCAAGATTCTGACAAAAACCATCGGCGAAACAGTTGCCGGTGTTGTTTGGTTGCCTTCTCCGACGATCGGAGAAGTGGCCTTCTCCTTCGTGGGAGAAGGCGACCCATCTAGTCGCCTTCTCAGGCGAAGGAGAGGCATACCAAACCAGTTGGTCTTCCATCTCCTTCGTAGGAGAAGGTAACTAAACGACACTGACGACCGTTTCGTCAGTGTTTTTCGTCAAGATATGGTTGAAATCTTGTCATAGGTTTGTCGAAATCTTAGTTACCTGTAATTATAGGTCACTAATCAATTTTTCGATCTCAATAGTCTAAAATAATATTTATTTAAGGACTTAATTACAACCTTTAAGGGTCTAATAATTAACTTTTTGAGTAATGTTCATGGGCCTACAAAATGATTATACAACGCAAACATTAGATACATGATGCATGTCTGATAATAATGATATAATGACTTTAGAATTCCTAGTCATGAGACAAACTTAAACACCCTCTTTGGTTTGCATGAAAATAAATTTTTTTTTCTGCAACAATTCTTTAAATTTGCAAATTTTCATATTTGCTGGGTAAATTATTATTATTATTATTATTATTATTATTATTATTATTATTATTATTATTATTATTATTATGATGTAGGGACATTTTGATCTTTATATTAATTATTTCTTTACAAATTCGAAAGCAACGAAACAATAGAACAAATATTTTCAATAATTTCTTTTCAACCTACAAAACAACAGAATATGCAATCTACCTTTATTCTTCATATACTTCTTTCCCATGTAATTTAAATTTTGTTCCTCATATAGTCATATTTTCCTTTTCACAAACCAAGTAGTGTCGGACTCTCTATCTTATGTCTCATTATTTAACTGCTTAGAATTTTAAATTATAATGAGGCGTTTGACTATTAGCGAATAACTAATAGTTAATAGGTTATTGTGCTGGCTATTTTAATTAACCAGTAATATTAACATTAAAAGGACTTATAAGTAGGGGTGTAAACCCTTTCAAAAAATAAAAAACTTATAAGAACATGAGACTATTGTTTTTTTTTTTTAATTTTATTAAATTATCTTTAAATTATTTTTAAATATGTATAAATATACACATTGGGCCCCCTATTAATCCATTGTAAAAAGTAAAAACGACTATTATTACAAAAAAAAAAAAAAAAAAAAAAAGTAGAGGCCCAAAGAAATTAATAAAGAATTATAAGCCCATAGTTTATTTTTTCAAATGCAAAGTCCAAAAAAAAAAGGTATAACCCCATAAATTAATCTATATATATATAAAAGTAAAATCCTCCTAACAAATTTCCCCCCCAAAACTTTTGTAGTAAAACTTATTTGGTAAGTAAATGTCAAATGGAAAATAAATAATAATAATAATAATAATAATAATAATAATAATAATAATAATAATAATAATGTTATTACCTTGAATAAATAAATTATTATACTTTCCCTTAAATAAATAAATTATTATACTTTCCTTTTGAATTAGTATTTTCTACCTATAAATACAAGGGCTTCTTCAATCAAAGAATCTCAGACTCATTTCTTTGCTTTCTTTTTGTATGAATTTTCTACAATTTTCTAACTATATTCTCACTTACTCATACCAGACGATATAGGATTTTACTTTTATATATATATATATATATATATATATATATATATATATATATATATATATATATATATATATATATATATATATATATATATAGATATAGATATAGATTAATTAAAGATTTTACCTTTCTTGAGATCTCTTACCATTTTATAATTTCATTATTAAACCTTTTTGATCTCATCTATTGTGTATAAATACACCTTATATGACCATACACAACCCCAACTTATAAGGTTAATTATTTAATTGACTTTTGTTAATCATCCTGTGATCTTCCACATTTGAGGTTGATATGTGATTTGCACTGGTGAGATTTTCATTATCTTAGTTTCTTTTATTTTTTCTTCTTTTTGGGTTTTGTTTTGTTTTTATTTTTTTTTTGTATTTTCTGATTTTTAAACAACAAAAGTGGTTCGTAAGAAAAAAATGTTGATATATTCTCTTTTTTTTTTTGGTCTATTTTTGTGGAGAAGATACGGATCTAGAAAGATTGATCGGGAAGAAATAGAGTTCTAATCATCCTGTGATCTTCCACAGTTGAGGTTGATACGTGATTTGCATTGGTGAGGTTTTCATCATCTTAGTTTCTTTTATTTTTTCTTCTTTTTGGGTTTTGTTTTGTTTTTTTTTTTTTTGTTTTGTTTTTTTTTTTGTTTTTTTGTTTTTTTTGTTTTTGTATTTTATGATTTTTAAACAACAAAAGTGGTTCGTAACAAAAAATGTTGATATTTTTTTTTGTTTGTCTATTTTTGTGGAGAAGATACGGATCTAGAAAGATTGATCGGGAAGCAATAGAGTTCCTTGCTCATCAAGATGATAATGTTTTGTGATCGAGGGACGAATTATGTGTATATGTAAATAGATATAGACTTACAGAGGGAAACATACTAAGAATACAATAAAAACCAAAATGAAATTAAAAGCATTTTTTAGTTGTCAATATATCAAAGCGTTGGACTTTGTTTCGATTCAATTTCTCCGTCTTTAAAGTGTACATTTTTTTTTTTTTTTTTTTTTGTAATAAGAGAATAGTTTGTCTCTCCCTTCAAGATGTTTTTCTTGCCATTTAATTTTTTTTTTTTTAGGAAAAAATGATTAAGTACTGTGACTTTTTTTAATAGAGTATTATTTTGATTTTATTCTTCATCTGACATTCCTTGATATAAAATCACTTTACTAATATAAAATAATGTTATTGACTTACCATGTTTGCTTCGATATACTAAGCCATTTAAAATTTAATACGAAGTGAAATTTATAATTGTAATACTTCCGTAATAATATTGAATAAATATTAATCATATGTTTAGATTTAATAATATATTATATTAAAGGAATTAAATATTAATCTAATATAGTGATGGTTAATATGGGTAAATCATATATAAGCATAATCTAATATAGAAAAATATTCATTATTAACCATATATAATTTAGAAAATAAATAAACTTATTGAAACTTAATTATTTATAACTTCAACTTCATCTAAATATATTATTTTAAATATATAGTTTTAATATTCAGAATTAATAAGGTTTTTCTTAATGTCAATTTATATATTTTTAATAATTTCGATTTAATAATATTATAGATTAATTATAAATATTCTACCTAATAATTTTAGTATTACATGGCATACAATAATTACCATAAATCAATGTGCATCTCATTACTTATTTCAATTTTTACAATAATTACAATATTACGTGAGTCCAAGATCTTCCAAGGAAATGATAGATCAATGTGCATCTCATTACTTATTTCAATTTTCCAACCATATAAAATACCTAGAATATCTCGGTATTAAAATTGGTAATTAATTAATGACTGTGAAATTACTACATAGCTCCAAAACATATTAGACATGCAAACACTAAAAATCACTTCAAATCTGAACCATTAAATTAAAAAAGGGAATGATCAGGATAGAATCTCACGATCTCACCTAATTAAGGTCGTCTAACTGGATCTAAATTATATATATTTAATGTCTCACGATCTCACGCACACACATATACATATATGTTTTTATACTTAATGTATAATGTTACTGGCACAAAATAAGTTATACTTACCTTAATATATAGATTAATTTTTAATATAATTTTCTAATTTTTATTAAAGGTAATTATTCTCAAAATTTTTCTTTCCTTCTTTTGTGTTATTATTATGGTAATTTTATGGTAATCTATTTAAATATTGGAAGAGAAATTAATATATGAATATAATTAATGAAATTATTATGGTAATTGTCACAATATTTGGTAATTATAATTAATATAATTAATGAAATTGAGAAATATAAGATTTCTTCCGTAAAAATATTTGTGACAATTTAATAAGAATTATAATTAATAAAATATGAAATATAATTAAAGAAATGAAATTATAAAATTAACAAACATGAATATTTATAATTTTTTTAAATATACATACATACACTTTTTAAATTTCTAAATATATATTTTTAAGTATAAATCTATGAATATAAATTATAATTAATGAAATTATATTATAGAATTTTTTTATATAAATATTAATAAATATTATGTGTATATACAATATATTATACAATCATATAATGATATATATGCATCCGATTAGAGTTTATATTTATTCATACAAAATTTAGAGTTTATATTTTTATTGATTTCTAAATACAATTCTCTTAGATATTATTATTCATATTTGTAGAATTATAATATATATGAAATTCAATTTGAACTAAATCAACTTAATTATATGAAATTTTTATATAAATTTATCTAAATATGTACATAATTAAAGATTATATTAACCATACCAAATTTGAATTTGAATTTTGTAAGTTATGAAAATAGATAGTTGACCTAATATTAAAAGTCCAACTATATTATTATATTGTATATTTTAATATCTTTTTATTTTTTTTATTTTAATTTTAAATTTATAATAACAAAAAAAAATTCGTGCGATGCACGGGTAAAACATTATATTTTAAAAATAAAATACAAATTGATAAATATTATAAATTAATTAGTAAAATATCATTTATGTTTATAATAATATAAGAAAAAATAAATAATTTAAATATGTGAACCAATGATTTCAAAATGAAATTAATATACAATTACAAATAAATATAGTATCATGTGATTTACTTTAATTAGTTTTAATTCCCTTAATGATATGACTTTTCTTTATCAGTTTTTTCTGGAAGACTAAGGTATGTTTGAGTTGCTGAATTTTTTTTTTAAGTACTTACTAAAAAATAATTTTAAAATATTTTTTAACCCCTCATAACATGTGTAAATCTTATATTTTTTAAAAATACAATTTGATAAATATCATAAATTAATAAATTAATTAGTATAATATCATTTATGTTTATAAATTATAATAATTAAAAAAATTCAAATATGTGAACCAATGATTTCAAAATGAAATTAATATACAGTTACAAATAATTATAGCATGATTAGATTTACTTTAATTAGTTTTAATTTTTTTTTAATGAAATGACTTTTCTTTATCAATTTTTTATGGGAAGCTAAGGGAGTGTTTGCATTACTGGAAAATATTTTAAAATAAAAATACATACTAATAAAAAATAATTTTAAAATATTTTTTAACCCTTCATAACATGTGTAAATGTTATATTGTTTTAAAATACAATTTGATAAATATCATAATTTCTGTTTATAATAGTTAAAGAAAAAAAATAATTCAAAGATGTGAACCAATGATTTCAAAATGAAATTAATATACAATTACAAATAAATATAGCATGAATAGATTTACTTTAATTACTTTTAATTTTTTTAATGAAATGACTTTTATTTTTCATTTTACATACTAATAAAAAATAATTTTAAAATATTTGTTAACCCCTCATAACATGTGTAAATGTTTTTTTTTTTAAATACAACTTGATAAATATCATAATTTCTATTTATAATAGTTAACCAATGATTTTAAAATGAAATTAATATACAGTTACAAATAAATATAGCATTATTAGATTTAGTTTAATTAGTTTTAATTTTATTAATTAGATGACTTTTATTTTTCAGTTTCTTTATTAGAGACTAAGGGAGTGTTTGAGTTGCTGAAAAATGTTTTAAAAGTAAAAAGACTTACTAATAAAAAATAATTTTAAAATATTTGTTAATCCCTAAACATGAGAAAATTTTATATTTTTAAAAAAATAAAATTTGATAAATATCATAAATTAATTATTGCAATATCATTTATGTTTACAATGAGAATAATTAAAGAAAAAAATAAATAATTCAAATATGTGAACCAATGATTTCAAAATGAAATTAATATACAGTTACAAATAAATATAGCATGATTAGATTTACTTTGATTAGTTTTAGTTTTCTTAGTGAAATGACTTTAATAAAATTAAAATCCTCCTTTAAAACATTCGAGCCCAAATTAATATGAATATAATTAATTAGTAAAAAATTAATAAAATTTAATTGGTAATAATTAAACCATTATAATTGTGAGAATAACGAAAACAAATTATGCGTAATGAATGAGAAAATCCATTTAAAATTCTATAAATGAGAAAATCTATTTGAAATTCTATGTAATTTTATAAGGAAAATAATTTATTAATTATTATTTACACCAATCTATATCTATACTATTAATAAAAGTAAAATCTTCAATTAAAATGTCTTTCACCCTTCTGATACAAAATTTCCCTTAAAGTTCTAACAAAACAATTCACGTTAGTGCTCACATATGTCATGACTATCAACAAAAGTCAAGGTCAAATACTAACTCACGTTGAGTTTTTACTGAAAAAACCAGTCTTTAATCACGATTTATTATATGTGAGTTTTTTCCCGAGTCACCCAGCCTGATGGTCTGATGGTTTTAACTCTAGACGAGGATGGATAAAATTTCGTTACTACTACCAATGTCGTCTACAAAGAGATTTTTAATAATGTATAATTCAAGCCATTGATATTATATTTTTTTTATATACAAAAATGACAAAATTGATATATATCTACATAGAAAATATATCTTCCGTATAAATAATTTCTATAACTAAGTTGGTAGACAATGAGCTAATTTGCCCAATTAATACAAATTCTAAATACTGATATATAAAATCTCTAAAGTTGCAAAACTTAATGCGTATATCTACACGTTAGCTATTAATTGAGCAATTATTTACTCGAATTCAAGCATTGATAACATCAGAAAACATAATCGATGCAACTCAATTCTTCAATTATATTATATATATTCGATGTTATAATCTATACAATTGTATATCGATCTAAATATTTTAAAAATATTATAACAAATTCAATCCGTGCAACGCACGGGCGCAAATACTAGTTAGTTAAATGGGAATTTGTTTTCACATTGTGCATTTGGCTGTTAAGCTACCCTTCTCACTCTACAATTTGCCTTTGCTCAAACTTTTCAAATTTGTAATATTAATTTTTAATAGTTTGGAATTTCGAATTAATAGCGAAGCACCTTATACTGACTCATATAACTCTTTTGATAATTATTCTCTTATATTTGAACTGAGTCTTTTGTTGAAATGTCTCTTCTACCTAATTTATTATTATTATTATTATTATTATTATTATTATTATTATTATTATTATTATTATTATTATTATTATTATTATTATTATTATGAGAATCTTATCTTCTACCAAACCTTCTCTTCTACTAAGCTTTCGCTTCTTCTTTAACATTTTCTTCTGCTAAGCATTCTATTCTACAAAAATAAAATATATTATAAGTTTGAAAATCTAATTTTCTAATACATTATATAGCATCGTTAAAATATATTAAGTTACAATTATTGCTAACAAAATTGAATATGACTTTAACCTATGACACAAATCGTGCTATTATTAATCTTTAATGATGATATTATTAAAGTTGAATATGACTTTTTACCAATGACACCCAAATTATATGGTAAGATTAATTACTACAATTTGAATTTATAAACCCTTGTTCACAGTAATGGCATGAAGATTCATTCTACGAATATGACTTATAACGCTTAATTTACTATTAGTAGTGGGGTTAGTTGGGGTTCTAAATTATGATTACGCATCTATTCATTTAACACCATTTTGTATTTTTACTATTATTTTTTTAAAAAAAACAAAGGTACTTGATAGGCTCAAGTCTTATCCGATAGACAGATAAACAAATGTATGGCATTTTTTTTTACCCAATACTATTAGGTATTGATAGTTCTCATCATAAAACTCAATTCAAATTGCTCCACCCACTGTTGCACCAGACCATTACCGGGCAAGTCCACCCGGCATCCACCGTGATTGCCATGGCCCCGTCATGGTCCAACCGAACCCAAGGTGGAGTGCTGGCGGACTAATGGGTGAGGCCACCTCACCCTAATTTTCGATCCAAGTAATCAGTGCTTCCTCACTATGGTTTGCGTCAACCAACTATCGTCGACCATCTCGACCGATCGTGCAAGGGGTCAATTGCCCTCATATTCTCTCATTTTTTCTACATCTCTGCTATTTTCGTGTCGGTCAAGCACGCCATTAAGCTAGTCTAGCCAACTTTTCACACCTTTTGTGACTTGACACCCTATAATTTCTGCCTTGTCACACTTTGGCCCATAAACTTTCCTTCTTTCCTCACTTTATACCTCATGTCTTTATTCCTTTAGTCTTTGTGTCTTAGCACCTTATACTTTACTCTTTACCACACTTTGCACATTGAACTCCCTGCCTCCTTGTCTTTTCACCCCAAACTTCTGACTTCTTCGCATTTTGACCTCGAAACTCCTAAACTACCCTCTTTAACCCTCTAGCTGCGGGCATTTGCTGTGAGCACGTGCCCACCTTGCAAGGTGGGTACGGTTCCATATCCATAATTTCTATACTGTAGATTCATAATTTCTATACTGTAGATTCATAAAATTTATACTTTAGATTCCAATTGTTGAACTCTGTTTTTACAAATCAGAGAACTATACGTTCATAATTTGATAACTATACAGTTTAGAAATTATGAATTTACAGTACAGAAATTATGAATCTACAGTACATATATTATGAATCTGCAGTATAGAAATTATGAATCTACTGTATTTAAATTATGAATCTACAGTTTAAAAATTATGAATCTAAAGTATAAATTTTATGAATCTACAGTATAAAAATTATGAATCTATAGTATAGAAATTATGAATCTACAGTATAGAAATTATGGATATAGAACCGTGCCCACCTTGTAAGGTGGGCACGTGCTCATAGCATAACGATTGCTAGCTTCGTCTCTAGGCTCACAATCACACTTTGGACCCAATAAAGTCATGGCCCAAAATTTCATACTCTTCCCAACAACCTTGGGCTTGACCCAACCCATTAGGTATAATGGTATACATTGGAACAATTTGACAAGGCATTAAATTATAAATAACCTATCAATTCTATTTGCTGAAAGATAAATAAGAATTTAAATAAAAGTTTATTTCCAAACAGTATACCTTATAACGTTTAAAAAATAAATAAGGCCAATTCTTTTTTTTTTTTTCACTAATAAATGCACTGATTGAATAGTGACAAAATTTAGACCTTTGAGTATGCATCTTTACTTGTTTGGCAACCCTCGTAATAGACTTTGATCCTTTCTAAGGGTTGGTATTGTCTCCCTCAACTCTTCTCTACTATATTCAAGTTATTTTTTGTCTCTCTCCGGTATCCTATATTCTCCCCTTGAAACCACAAAATTCAGCAATAAAACTCGGTTTTTATAGTTAATGAGAAGCTCTTATAATATTTCAATTTGATAAATATATCAATATAACCTAAACCTATAATATTACACTTGTAGAAATTGTCAATATATAGGATTAAAATTCCATAAAAATGTTCAATGGGATTTTTCTTTAACAAAGGCATTAGAAAAATAGTCAATTACATTAATTTTGTGAAAAGAGTCACAATATTGTGATTGTATAATATGTGTTAGTATACCAAAAATCCAAAAATTGACATATCGCCGTGGAAACTAAAACTCCATTCACGCTGCATAAATCCAAGTTCCCAATTTAATGGCAGGGCCACCCCTCTTGAGGCAAATTATTGTGTGGACCATGCTATATGGATCATAACAAAATGTACATTTTTAATATATTAAAAGTATATTATTTGTGTACTGAATGTGCATTATACAAAATAATATATAATATATTTTTAATACTTAAATAATGTATTTTTTTTTAATACAATATATATTTTTAATATATTAAAAGTATATTATTTGTGTACTCAATGTGCATTATTTGATAGTATGATAACACAATAATAATTGTACTCTCAATTGTTAAACTAAAATAATGGTTGAAACATCAACTTCAATTTAATGGCAGGGCTAGGTTTTGTCTTCTCAATATCTATTTGTTTAGATAGCAATCCAAGACTTTAGCATTACCATTAAATTGAAAAATCAAGTTGAAGTTGTTGAACAAATTGACCGCACTTATTTTATATTATTTTTAAACACAAAACATTTTTTCGCTCACTTTAAAATTGTAGCGATGCAAAAAACATTAGTACTGATTGATACCTTAAAACATTCGATCTATACACACAGACACACAAATAAATTTGATCATCCAAATCAAGTTTTTAAAAGTTCTCACTTTACACGGTTACAATTTCTTAATTTTTAAAACTAGTTTTATACATAAACGTAAATTTATATATTAAAAAAATACTTATAGATCGATTTAGTAATAGCTTAAATTACTACAACTTAAATACCACAAATTTGAGTGTTTTATCTACGAAAGTTCATTGATAAATTAAATACATTGACACATATCATCTTTCTCTTCGATACGAAAATTCCTTATTAACTTAAGATGTTGTAAGCCAATTATTAATCCACGAAAATAAATAATTTTTTTAAAAAAATCGAGAGTGACTAATAAAGAGTGGTAATTATAAAAATGAGAAACATTTTCCTATTAAAATTTACATTTGTCATTGTACAATTGAACATATGTCACAAGTAGTCACAACATGTTTTTCAAAAACAAAACAAAAATAATCTTACAACAAAATGTTACAGTAATTAATTTATTGTTTTTTTTTTTTCAATTTACAAACGCACCATCCAAGATTGAAGAATCTTTGGACCCATCTCAAGTTTAATACTCCGTACCAAAAGTACATGCATGCAATATAGTACATAATCATAATTCTCTCGTAAAATTTTATATTGAGATCGAGAGACATATTATATATATATCTATTTGGTGATCAAAGGGAAATTAGAAAGAGGTGCCACAAAATTTGCCCTCTTCACGAACCTCCCTTTCATTCTAGGTCTCTTCTCAGCATTCAGTTTCCGAACCTCGTACCTTATTTTCTTCGAAAACAACCTCTTTCGCCGCTTCTCTCTGTACCTTGACACTCTTGCCTCTCTCCCTTCATCCATTATAGCTGCATGACCTATGCTCATTGATCCCATTTCTCCGTATGGATTATTATGAATTGTGCCCCATCCGTCCTAAAAATGAATTTGTGACAAAATCGATCAATTTTTTTCTTTCTAAAACGATAAATTAAAACTACAAGTCTATCACATAGGTGTCTCGAGAATGAAATAAAGGGGATGTTTCATAAATAGCTGTTAGCTGTTAGTTGGTAGCTTACTGAGTTAGTTGATTTGAGTAGTTGATAGCATTAGCTGATTGTAGAAAGATGTTTGGTAAATTAGCTGTTACTGATAGCTGATTACATGCAAAATGACTTTCTCAAAAAGTTTATCGAAAAAGTTAATTTGAGCAGCTTTTGGAGCAATAAGTTGTTACAAAAAACTAAATAATCAAACACTTATATTAAATATAATGTTTATCCAAATCAAACAGTCAATAGTGGTCAAATAAGCTAAAATTAACTGATACGCTAACTATGTTACACCAAAATTTGAATATGAAATTATGAAGTCTCAACCAAGAGGGGTGGAGGCATTAACCATGCACCATAAATATTCAATACTACTAATGTCATTTACTACCATACACTTGTAAAAAAAAAAAAATATTATATGAACAAAATACTTAAGTTTTCAAATAAAATTTTATTTTATAAATTTAAAAAGGTTGAAATTCAACATATTTTCTTCGTTATATTTATATGAAATAACAATTTCAGTCCATTAATATAATTGTTAGTTGATGTGAATATTATTGACTCTTTACTTTTTATAAGATGCGCATTTTCTTAGTAAATATAAGGATAAAATTATATTTTATAATTCAAAAGTAATAAATTTGTCACTAACAAATTATTGATGAACCAAAACTGTTAAAATTGTTACATCATGAAAAATGGGACCAAAACCGGCCTCCACCTCGAAAAGAAATTGGAGAACCAATAATGCTATTGTCACCATGAATGGTTGAAGTTAATATTTTGTTTGTTTTTTAATCTATTATTTCGTATAAATGTAAGGACAAAAATGTTATTTTCCCATTTAAAAAATCTTGTATGAAAGATGAAAATTTCAAAATTTTTGAAAAATTTAATATAAAAAAGGGAATACTTTTGTTTTTGTGATTAAATAGGTCCCCCTAGTCATTTTCTTATTTGATACTCCCTATGTTCCATTTTACCTATTTTGTTTACTATTTATTGGTCAAGTTAAGTCATCTATTTCTTCTTTGCTTATTTTTATTAGTGTTTTAAAATTATTTTTAAATGTAATTTTTTTTTTGTATATTAATACTTTTAATGTAGTTTCTAAATATATAAATTTAATATACTAATACTAAACTTAACATAATGAAAAATTAAATTAAAAATAACTTCAGTCAAGCCTCGTTAACTGAACCACATACATAAAATGAGACAGATAAAGTACTAAATTATATCAAGTATTTTATATTCACAATTTTGCTTGAATTAAGTTTTTACTAATTAATGCACCTTTCTCTAATTAATGTGTAGTGAATTTGAAAATTTTCAAATAATTAATAGATATTAAATGCAATAATAAGTATTGATGACACAAAATTAATTATCAACACAGAAAGAAATAATAATGTTACCGTGAAGTCAGGCCAGCAATCGTTGGAATCCAAATCTGGACGTTCACCGTTCGTCCATGGAGATCTTTGGTCAGCCCAAGCTGTGATGACACCTTCATAATCAAGCTTCAATAAGATTTTATTTTTCTCAGTTTTATAATCAAAATCGTCACTTTGCTGAAGAATCGTCGCCAATTCTCCTCCTCTATCGTCGTATTCTCCGTCACACATAGCGACAGGTGAATTATCGTCACAATTGTCGAACTTCAGAGCGACGTTGTGATTAGCTATGGCGGCTTCTTCATCGGTTTCAACCTTCACTTTGTTGAAATTACTAAAAAGCCCTAACTCTTCCATGTTGAAGGACTCATCATCAAGCCCTTTCCCCAGCAAGCTCTCGATTTCGCCGAGCTCAAATTCCGACGGGACGATTCCGGGAGGTTTATTACTGTCATCCTTATTGTGACGAAAGTCTAGAGATGCCGGAATATTCGTCCGGACGTCCGGAATATTCTCCCCGGCCGCCTCGTTCGCCCGGCCGGAAGTGCACATCTCCGCCGCGAAGCCGTCGAAGACGGGGACGCGATAGAGGAGCTGCTCATCGCTCTCGTCGTTGTGCGAATTTTCGTCGCTATAGATTTCGGGCACCAAAAGAAGGGGGTGTTTGGTAAACGACTGATCTGATTTAGGTTTTGCATGTTTCCGGCCCCGCGGTGTTCGTGCCTTACGAGTGAACCCGTGGGGCCAGGACCGGGCTAGGCTTTCCAAACTCGGGAATTCATCGGGGGTCTTGAGGTCAGAACTTTTGAGGCGAACCCTCTCGTGCCTCCGGGCCAAGAGGTTCGCATTGTGCACCGAGTAGTCGCACGATTGGCACAAGAAAGCGTCGTCGGCCGCGCAGTACCACCGCGCCCTCCGCCGTATGCAACTGTCGCAGGCTCTGGCTGTCTTAGCTCCCACTGCGCTCGCCAACTTTCTGTCCGATGAAGAAACCATAGGAGATTTGTTTCTTGTGTACGATAATTGGAAAGTGGAAACAACAAAAGTAAAATTGTTTGTAAAAATTGCTCGAGGCCAAAAAGCTAGCTTATGATAGCTGAAAGGACCTTCAATTATTTAGCACTGTGGATATGCCCCACAAATATGCACTTTTGCACTGAATTTAAAACCCAAATAGCCCACGGTTTCGATCTTTCCGTCATGTCTTTAATTCTATTTTGTAAATTTTAGGAAAAATAAACAAAATAGATTGTAGTTCAATGACATTTCTATAACTCTGAGATCATAGGTTTGAACCTCGGTAGGATAGATGGTGTGTCTCAATAGCTTACAAATTTTCAAATATAATCTTAGTAAATGAAGAAAATTGGGAGGTGTGTCTCAATACTTTACAAGTTTTCAAATCAAATCTTTAAAAAAAAAAAAAAAAAGCCAACCATTGTTTAGCTGTCTATAACTAGGAAAGTTTACAATACTTATAAAATTAATCTCATTTTTTCATTTATTTTTCAGCAACCATCAACCGATCTCATTTTTTTTTTCATTTATTTTTCAGCAACCATCAAAATTGATAGATCAAATCCATACTAATATCAACCTTTCCTGGTCCGACATAGCATAATTAACTCAGTTGAACACAGAGACTAGACATTTGCTCTCATTTGCTTAAGGAGCCCACAGAGATGTAAATTATGGTAATTAACTCAGTTGAACACAGAGGTTAGACATTTGCTTAAGGAGCCCCCTCATTTTGAGAGGTTGCTCCCACACTACTGCCGGTGAGACTCGATCTATGGTCATTCTTTTCCAAACTTCACCCATATAACCAATTGATCAATGAGCTGTCCATGCGGGCAACCTTCCCATATATATATACACACACTTTATGATACTATTGCATAGGGTGTTGAAAAATTTTATATCTCTATATTTGAGAGCATTTAATATATGATGAATTAGGAGTAATTGCCATTAAATGCATTATATTTTTTTTAGTAACATTATTAATTGTGTTGTTGATGGATTGATGATATATTAATTTAGTTTTGGGAAGAAATAGATAATGGAAAAAATAGGTCAATGTACTTTTGGGGCCACTACAGGGCCTACCATGAAATCCTATCTCTTATTTGATTGGGTGTTTGAGATAGTTCATCCTGGTTTCTTGATGCTGATTGGCTGCATTTTTCCATCAGGGGATTTCCGGTGGATCCCTCTTTTTGTTGAGGATAGGAACGAGTGAAGGGTTAATTAGGGGAACTGTCACTCCATCACCATTATTCCATCTGTATTTAATTTTATTAGCTGTTAGCGCATGTATGTAGCCATGTAGGGATGGTGAAAAGGTTGTATCCAACAATTACTTGATAGGCTGTAAATGATAATATAATTAAAATTTATAATTTATATTGGTGACAGAGAAAAACCCGCAACCACTACACGACGGTGTGCACTAGGTGAACTCCACTTTATGATAGATCTTAACGGACAAATTACGAGGAGGTAAATCAGTTTAGATTGTTCATAGCTGATTGACTTAAGAGTTGAGCAGTGATTGCAAGTTTTCCTTGTCAGCCAAATTTTGTTGGTGTCTATGAAATTTTTAATTTGAAATATTTCTAAAATCTAATCATGGCTTCAAAAAATTAATCCAAGTGTGATATTCAATTCACATTTTTGAAAAAAAAAAAAACCAGATTCACTTTCTCCCGGGCTTTGGTAGGAACATTGGAGCATATTTTCTATGATAAAATAGATTACAAATGTATATATTTAAACACTTAAATATAAACGTTCTCGGTAAAATTGAACAAAAAACAATACTTTAAAATTTAGTCAATATTATTGGTGTTTCAAATGATGGAAAATATTTTACTCAACACAAAGTATACACAATACTTTATAACCTTTTTTTAGCTCAAAGAATCAATGTCTCCACCACCGGAGTTTGATCATGTAACCATTCATTTGGAATGGTAACAGATGTGTCATCACACTACATAACAGTTGACAACATTCATTATATTTAAAATTAAAATTTGTAACTTCTATAATTAAGAACTAATCAAAATAGAGTTCATAAGAAGTAACGCAATACTTTATAACACTATAGATGACACAATGTAACAAAAAGACGAGAACAATAGAACACATCTCAATAATGAAAAATCCTATCACTTCACAACTACCGGTATCGTCTACCGTCACAAAATCAACGGATGCCGTCCTCTCCAGCCTAGTGTCAATTCTGCGACCATCTACATTAATTACCGCATGATAGATGTGGCAAAATTTTGGACATGGACTGGTCTCGTGCCGGATCCGGGTCGGGTCTGGGCCTAGGTTAGCACTAATCAGGATCAACCCAGGATAACCTGGGCCGGTCCCGTGCCCTGCCTACCCCAGGTCAGTCCCGGGCTAAACCCAGAATTTTTTATTAAATTAAATTTAAACTATTAATCTCATGATTAACCACGAAAGTTCTTACAACTTAAACTATTTCAACCTTTTTGATATAATAATGCTAATATATATATATATATATATATATATATATATATATATATATATATATATATATATATATATATATATATATATATAGGAAATTGCTCAAATGCGGCCCGTGCGACCGTTTTCGAATACATCAATAGTGTTAACGAAAGACACCAACAGTGTAAGGGAAACACACAATAATGAAGTGTAAAAATACACCATAAAATACACAACACACCCCAAAAAAATACCATATAACTCATACACTTCTAATGTTATATTTCCGAACACTGTGTGGTGCTTTTATTCATGCCTAATGGTGTGTTTTTAGTGATGCGTACCTAATTTGTGTGTTCTTTTGTAATGCATTTCCTAACGTTGATGGTGTATATTCGCTTAACCATTGGTGCAACGGCACTGACCGCACGGGAAGGAGCGGCCGCACCTAAACTTAACTATCTCTCTCTCTCTCTCTCTCTGTATATATATATATATATATATATATATATATATATATATATATATATATATATATATATATATATATATATATATATATATAGAGAGAGAGAGAGAGAGAGAGAGGGAGAGAGAGAGTACTACTGACTCTGTTACAATGTAGTATCATGGTTGAAAAAATCACTAGGCGCTCATCGGGTGCCTAGGCGGCGATTAATCGTGCCTAGGTGCCCGTGTATTTTTTATTTTATTTTTTTATATTTAAAAATATTGTTTAAATTTTTTAAATTTTTAAAGATTTGATAATTATAATACTAAAATATTAAATATTAACCAAAAAACATAGAATTTTGAACAATTTAGGGTTATTTCGTTTAAAGCGACGTCATTTTAAGTGAAATAATCTATTTAAAAAGAAGAAAACAATAGCTAATCGGCCGACTAGGCGACCTAATCGGTGCCCATGCGGCGCTTAGGCGGCCGGCCAGCCGCCTAGACCACCGGCACCGATTATGGTGATACGCTAGGCGGCGGGCCAGCGTCTAGCGCCTAGGCGGAATTTTTGCAACATTGTGTAAGATATGTTCATCACTACTTTCTCAACCGACTGAATCATAAAGAGTCAATACACTAATACTCAATTTTTCAAAGTTAATATTTTTGTTTAAAATAATATTTTAACCATTAATCTCAAAATAAAAAATTAATATGATTTTCTACAAAATTAAAATTTTATAAGATTTTAATAGCATTTGAACTTGTACTATTAAATTTTTTTATAAGACTTGTAATATTATTGAGTTAATTTCATTTTTTGTCCTAGATTTATAAGTGTCAGTCTAGTTTTAGTCCTTTTTTTTTATCAAAACATCCCTTTTTGGTCATAGTATTATTGTGACATGACCAATTTTGATCCTTTATAAAAAAATCGTTGAAATTTCGTTAAATACAAGGACATTTCGCTCTTCAATTATGATTTTTTCAAAAAAAAAAAAAACATAAAAAAAAAAACAAAACAAAACAAAACGGGTCAACGCATTTTGTATTATAAAGATCAAAATGTCCTTCAATTTAACGAAATTTCAACGATTTTGTTGATAGGGGACCAAAATTGGTCATGTCACAATAATACTAGGACCAAAAGTGAATATTTTTATAAAAAATGACTAAAAGTGGATTTTCACCTATAAATCTAAGACCAAAAATAAAATTAACTCTAATATTATTTCATAAATTATAAATATTATAAAGTATATTATAATTTATAAAGTCCATGTTAAATTTTGCTCTGGTCTGTGCCAATTAGGGACCTGGACCTTGCCCGGACTAGGCCCGGACCTAGGCCAGTTTCGAAATGAGCTCTGGGGTATTTCTTTTATAGGACTTGAACTGGTCCTGTATAAGCCGATTTAAGTTTGAGTTAAATCCGACCCAGACTTAAGAAGTTCTAGGTCTGCTTTTTTCCAGACCGATTCAAAACCGATTCGACCTTTGAACCGGTCCGTGATCACATCTACCACATGAGTGCTCGGGATATTCGCGTGGGATTGTCGCCCTTTCACTTCAAACATGACTTAAAGTTTCAAAACGATGAGTTTCTGGTTCCTTCCTTTCCGTTTATGGCCCAACAGATAAAACCCAAAAAATAAAAATGAAATTTGGATATTGTACTCTATTCCATAGAAAACTATCTTTCTCATTGATAGGTATACTATATATTGCTACATTTTAGTTTACCTTTCTTTTCATGTCTGCAGTTGTCATTGAAAAATTTAAAATAAAATTGACATTTTAAGTGAATAATTAAACCCTTAATCTTATAAGATTTATATTCCTATTAAGTTGATGATCAACTTCTAATCTAAATGCTCATTATTTGTCGAATTGCATAAACAACAAGATATATAGTTTCAAATTAGTTATAAAAACTAATTAATGTTTGTTTGGTCAGAGTATAGCACACTGAGTTTTAAGGTAATATTGTATTCTCAATTTATAAACTTGAAATTTTAATTAAATTGGAAGAGACCAATGTTTCATTCACACCCCATTAGTCTTAAAACTTAATTTTTGATATTAGATATATGAATATCATGGTTAAAAAAAAAAAAAAAAAAAAACAAAGAAGGTAGAGAAATTTATATTTTTGATCATTCAATTATACTCGTGATACAGACTTAGCCCCTGATGAATTATATACCTGACAATTGTATTTGTTATGTGCAAAGTAGCAATTTTCATTTGTCAAATTGCATAAACAAGAAGATAGTTTCAAATTAGTTATAAAAACTTAATGTTTGTTTGGTCAGAGTATAGCATACTGAGTTTTAAGGTAGTTGCATTCCTGATGCATAAACTTGAGATTTTAATTAAATTAGAAGAGACCAACATCGTTTCATTCGCATCGCATTAGTCTTAAAACTTAATGTTGGTATTAGATATATGAATATCATGTTTAAAAAAAAAATTTAATTACATTTTTGGTCCTTCAATTATACTTGCAATACAGACTTAATCTATGAGTTAAATACGTGATAGTCTTTAACCTTTAAATTATGTGTCAAGTAACAATTTTACTCCCTAAAGAATCAAATTAGACACTTTATTAAGTGACAAAAATAATCATTTCACACATAATTTAGAGGTAATTCATGGACTCAATTAAGTCTTTATCAGGATATAGCTTCTTTAGCTTTTACTCAGGATCATCTTATGTACTGGGATTCTATCCCCCTGACGCTATTATAGCTTTGATTCATTAATACAATGGGCAGATTAGTTTTCAAAAAAAAAATTAAGTCTTTATCACGGATATAGCTGAATGACTAGCCTGACATCGCTGGCATTGCACAGTATAATATAAGGCTATCCTTACCCCTGCAAATATGACATTGGCAAAGTGAAGTGGAAGATGACATGGAAAATATGATATTAGTTTTCTTTTGTTTTAATGCCAACTGGCTTGCAAATTTGCTTAAATAGCAAATTTGCAAGCCAGTCTTTTGGCAGCTTTTGCTCCGAACAATTGACTTTTTATTTTTTGTTTAATTTTTAATTTTGTTTATTATTATATTTATAATATAATATGAATGTGGGACCCATTTTTTAGAGTGAGATGAATTTGTAGGGATGTAGTGTGAATAGTAGATGATTTGCAAATGGAATGATGTGGAAGTGGGACCCATTTTTTAGAGTGGGAGATGTTTGCAGGGATAAGGACAGCCTAACAACGTCAATGTGAATGTTAGAGTCAATTTCAGGAATAGATAATATCCTTTAGGGTATGATGAAATGAAGAATTGACAGATGTGGATAGCTCACCCCAATTTTTCTAAATCTACTTTTATTGCGCAAGAAAATCTTAGCAATTGGCACAGATTATTCTTTTACAAATTTATCTTATCAAAACAAACACAGAGGTCGCTGTCTTGAAAATCACTGTTTTGTTATCATGTTCGATTTCTTATCTGTTTGATAAGGGAATTTATGGATTTAGGATAAATATCGGATTTAATTATATATTTTAAAATACTTTTTTTTTTTTTCTTTTTTAAAGTTTCTTGAAAGGAAAATATCAGAAGTAGTAAAGATGCAATTTCCTAATAAGTTATACTCTGAAACCTTGTGCCGCTATTTACCATGACTATGTTTATGTGTAAAATTTGGCATTGGAGATCAATCTCTATGTTACACAACTTTTCAACAATTTAAGTTATTTCTTTTTTATGTATTTTGGGCGGAGGCCGATAATGTGTCAAGTCCAGCAATTAATGACTAGGACATTGTTGGTCGGGGGCAGTGAAGGAGTAAGTCCAACACCTTGCCTCTCAGTAATTATGAACATATTCTGTAATTGTAAATATATAGTTCAATAATTATGAATATGAAGTTAAAAAATTATGAATATATAGCTTTACAATTATGAACATATAGTTCAGTAATTATGAACATAAAGTTCAATAAAATTGAATATGAAATTCAAAAATTATGAATATATAGTTTTATAATTATGAACATATAGTTCAATAATTATGAACATGTTAGGTGGACACGATTTCACAGCATTACGATTTACTAAAGGCTGTGAAGTTTATTTGGACCCATCAGAGCTCATGGGCTGTGAAATTTATTTGGACTATTCATTATGGACTATTTACTAGGTAGGATGTCTAATCTTAGTCCAAACTTGATGGATTGGCCTGATAAAATTAAAAAAAAAAAAAAAATTAGAGTTTGGCCCAACATATTTTACCCCCATAAAAGAATCAGCCTGGATAAGTCCAAAATAGATAAATTCGGTGGTCTAAACGGGTCAGCCTGATAGCTCGAATCACTTAAAGTTTTTTTTTTTTTTTTAAAAATTTTATTATAGAAGTGATATATAATTATATTGATATTTATATAAAGTTACAATTAATCGGTATTAAGTAATACTTGTAATAAATATAATATTTTTTGTGAATGATTTAAATAAATTTATAGTTATACAAAAAAGTTCAACAAATACTTTTAGCATAATTGGTATTGTTAGGTTAGATTAAATGAGAGGTTAAGAGTTCAATTATTACAATTAAGAATACTTTTAAATTCTAATACTTTTTTTTAAGGCATTTTAAATTCTAATACAAATTACATTTAAATTTAAACAACCAACATGTGGGTTATACAGGTTGACACGTGAGTTATACGGTCTATCGGGTACTGCTTAGGCCATTTGAGCTTCAGTTTCGTCTGGTGTTTGCTCATAATCCTGTGACTGTGAGGTATTGAACACATAAGTGTCTGCATGTTCTCAAATTTATTGAAGTCCCGGGGAATGCGTTGCATGCCATCAGTAGATACTGCAAGGTACATGAGATAAAAGAGGTGATAGAGTTCTTTCGGCAGTGATTTGAGCTTGAGGGATTCAATATCCACCCCCTTAAGAGCAGGAAAGGATTTTGGAATGGTTGCCAAGTGCTCATCATTTGGTATCTCTTCAGAGCAAAAACATAAGAAAGAATCAACATGTTTACTACTAGCTAATTTCTTTTCTAATTTTAGGAAGTCCAGAACAGAGGATTTGATGCATATGCGACGACGATCAGTTTTGTTTACCTCTGCAAGCTTCTCACTTGATTCACTTCCATCCATTTCGTGAACACGGTTCTTATTGGCAGCTTCAATTTTGCAAAGCTGATGCAACTTGGGACTAATGCGACATGTTTTGATTTGGCCATCAGCTCTTCTTTTCATCACCTTTAGAAGATTCGTGTCAACAAGATTATATAAGTATTTCTCACATGTCCACTCCCAGTCTAAAGTGTATCCATCATCCTCTACCACAAACATCCCTTCAGCTATCCACAACCAAATCAGTTTCCAGGTAGTAATCTCATGCCCTTCAGGAAAAGCAACAAGGTATAGGAAGTAATTCTTCAACTCCAAATCCATTTCATAAAAAATGAATTGTTCGAGTAGATTATTGTAATTTCCATCCAAGTGACCAAAAATTGCACAAGGGTCTTCTGCTATTTCTTTTCGAGTTACTAAGTTTGTCTTCCCAATCCACAAATACTAGAGTTGTTTGAAAACAACATCACTGTTTCGATCCCAATGTTCCCCCTTGCAACAATTTTCTTCCAACTTCAGCACCTCAAGCTTGTCCAGTGATGCCAATCTACTCATATCATTCCACTTAAACAATGTATTAGATAAAATCAATTTTCTGAGCTTGAGTGGAAACTTGTCATGCGGCATCCTTAACACTTTGTTGGACAGGCCATGGAGTTTCAAGTTTTTAAGGCAATCTAGCATTTGAAGATTTTTAAACAAAGAAGTTCCTGACTGTTTTTCCTCCAAAAGCTCTTCTAAATTCCCACTAATGTTCAATGTTTGGAGCAAGGGGATCTTGCTAATGATCTCTTCCTTGCAATTTGCTGGTGATATGGTACAAAGTGTGCGGATGTCTAAGTTTGCTGAGCTGTAGTTTTTGGGAGGAGAAGGCAAATGAGTACAAGTGTTGGTGTTAACATGCCTTAGGTTTTCCATGTTCCATATACTGCCATCAATTTGTAGTATATTGTTAAGAGTCCCACATCTATAAAATAAGAGAGAACATATGGGAGTGTTAAGAATCTCACATCTATAAAATAAGAGAGAACATATGGGTTTATAAGGCCATGTGTTAGACTAGCTAATTGGTTGGATCCAATCTTTTAGTGTGGTTTGGCCCATGTGCATTATAGCCCAGTTGAGTGACCATGACCCAATCTTAAATTATAACATGGTATCAGAGCCTGTTCGGTCCACTTTGGGTTCACCCGGTTATGGGTATTAGAGCCTGTTCAGTCCACTTTGGGTTCACCTGGTTATGGGTATTGATGGCGTCCAGAGCTTTCGTTTCAGGGGAGGGTCTGGTCCAATTTCAAGTTCGGTCCACTTTGGGTTCACCAGGTTATGGGTGTTCGGTCGTATCAGAGCCTGTTCGGTCCACTTTGGGTTCACTCGGTTATGGGTGTTCGGTCGTATCAGAGCCTGTTCGGTCCACTTTGGGTTCAGAGCCTGTTCAGTCCACTTTGGGTTCACTCGGTTATGGGTGTTCGGTCGTATCAGAGCCTGTTCGGTCCACTTTGGGTTCAGAGCCTGTTCAGTCCACTTTGGGTTCACCCGGTTATGGGTGTTCGGTCGTATCAGAGCCTGTTCGGTCCACTTTGGGTTCACCCGGTTATGGGTATTGGTGGCGTCCACTTTGGGTTCACCCGGTTATGGGTATTGGTGGCATCTAGAGCTTTCGTTTTAGGGCACCCGGTTATGGGTGTTCGGTCGTATCAGAGCCTGTTTGATCCACTTTGGGTTCACAGAACTTTCGTTTCAGGGGAGGGTCTGGTCCAATTTCAAGTGGTCAACCGGTTAGATTCAAAATGGCCCGGATGTTAGAGTCCCACATCAGAGAGAACATATGGGTTAGACTAGCTAATTGGTTGGATTCAATCTTTTAGTGTGGTTTGGCCCATGTGCATTATAGCCCAGTTGAGTAACCATGGCCCAATCTTAAATTTGGTGAGCTGACGTAGGCTCCCAAATTAGAACCTTACAAACGTAGTAGCGGGAGTAAGGGTCGATCCCACAAGGAGTAACTAGGCTAACTTTTGTGCTTAAGAAAATGATGGTGGGTTTGGTATATAACGAGAATAAAGATTAAATAAAAGAGAATTTAAATAAAGAAGAAATTTAAATGAACGAATAAAGCAATGAGAATAATATATTGAAAGCACTTATAATAGAAAACATTGGTTAGTAAAGATCTACCACCAGAATTTAACACTGATCATTGATTCAAAAAGTAATTAATATGCAATTGAATATTTGTTGTCAAATTATTTCATTTCCGTTTTTCTTAGTTGAAGGTAACTAAAGCACACGCGGTTTAATTACCCCTAACTACTAAATAACCTAAGACAAGCACTATAGATTTAATTTAATAGCAGTAATAGGAACTAGGAAAATCGACAAACTATATAACACAAGCACACGCGATTGCATTTAATTTAGGAAAATATTATATCCGAGACCAATTATCACTAAACTGTCAATAATTAACCTCAGTTGCTACTGAATATTAGAATAATTTGTAACACAACATTAACTAATATAGCAAATAATTATATCAAATAAATAACTAGTAGGCCTCCTAGCAATTAAATGATATAACTATTCAAATAATTTAGAAGAATATTTAATACTCAAATGCATAAAAACATATATAATAAAAATAAATAAATAATCTTACAGCATAATCAATTCCGGAGCTTTAATTCACTAAACTAAACTAACAAAATTAGTCACGAATGATCATTAATAACAATTTTAAAGAATAATTGAGAGGAGAATAATAAACAATTTAACAAAGAAAACTTTGCCACTATTTATACATGTCACGAATCATTTTCCACCATTCATTTTCCCTTTTTTTGCGCCATGATGAGGTCTTCGGACAATGCTCTCGCCGATGGAAGCGGTTTGATGAAATTCTCCACTAATTGCGCTGCCACGCCGTATGCTTTAGAGTTCTAAATTATCTTATTCATTAAGGAAACGAAATAATCCATTGGAAGATATGCTGAAGGCTGTCTACGCGCTCCAATAATTAATCTGTCTTATAATACGTAGAGTTAATTATCGAAATGACCCCTTAACTATAGTGAAATTATCAATTTGATTCTTGACTATTTTTTTGACTAATTAAGTCCCTCAACTTTAAAAATCCTAACCAATTTAGTCCTCTGTTTGTTTGACCGTTAGTCAACCGTTAACTTGGGACCAAATTGGTAATTCGCTATAGTTAAAAGATCATTTTAGTAAATAACTTTAAGGGTAGACAATTCGATTTAGTTTTCTCGAACCGAACCGTACCAAACTAGTTAGATTCGGTAGTATACCGAACAACCGAAGGGTAATAGATTCTTGAGAACTTTTGATAACAAACCATAAAGAAATCAAATCAAACATTTACGAGAGATACCTGTGAAAATATGAGTTGAACGGCAGAGCAAGCAGCAATGGAATTTGATTTACTTTATATATATATATATATATATATATATATATATATATATATATATATATATATATATATATATATATATATATATATATATATATATATATATATATATATATATATATTTATTTATTTATTTATTATTATTATTATTATTATTATTATATTTAAAAAAAAATCAAACGGTATTCGGTTCAGTTCAATTTTTTATCGAACAATTCGGATCGGTTTTTTATCAAACCGTCCAGTATACAAGTATTCAATACCATTCGATTGTTCGGTAAATTACCGAACCAATTCGGTTCGATTAGAGAAAACTAAATCGAATTGTCCACCCCTAAAATTAATTATCAAAATGATCCCTTGACTATAGCGAAATTACCAATTTGGTCCCAAGTTAACGGTTGACTAACGGTCAAACAAACGGAGGACCAAATTGATTAAAAATTTTAAAATATAAGGACTTAATTAGTTAAAAAAATAGTCAATAACCAAATTGGTAATTTCGCTATAGTCAAGGGACTATTTTGGTAATTAACTCTAATACGCAGTTGACGATAGGAGAATGAAGTCTTTCTAGGATACATACAAGCTAAGCAAGCTAATGTTTCACATACTGATCGAGTTAACTAACGCAGCATCAGGCGGGGTCCGCCGGAGATCTGATCTTCGCTGAGCTGAGCTATGGCGGGCTTGGTAGATCCAGTTGCAGGGCGGCTTTTGGACCGGCTAGTTCATGTAGTGGACGAAAACAAGTCGTTACTGGAAGAGATAAAGAACCAGGTGGACGGTCTGTTGGTGGAAATGGAAAACTTGATCGCGCATCTGGATCCGGCGTCGAGAAACCGGAGGGAGCTGGTGGACCAGATCTCCGACGTTGTAATGGAGGCGGAGGACGCCATCCGCAAGTACGCGGTGGAGAAGAAGAACCACAAAGACAAAGGGTTGCTCAGATACTTGGAAATGTCGGATTACTCTTCCAGGATTAGCGATTCTGTTAAGGAGATCAAAGCCATCAGATACAAAGTTAGGGAAATCTGGGAATCTAACGCCGCCGCTCTTCAGGCCCTCATAGATCACCACGGCCAACCTCAACCTGCTATTCATGTCATGGTGCGTCCCACAAACCACTCTTTTTTTTTCCCAGACTAGTATCTGTTCATATACTTTCTCAACCTACTGAAACACAAAGAACCAATAACACATTCACTGAGGCTTGAACTCATAATCTTCCAAATGGAAGTCCAACCCAGTACCATTAGACCACATAGTCCTGGTATTTTATTCAACATTAAAGTTGAAATTTAGATAAGTGGGTGGATGGGTGGATTGCAGGAGTACGTAGATAAGTAAAAAGTTCAAATTTATAAGTTACTACTAGTTATAGTACACGCATTGCGTGATTGAATTAATGTCTACTTTAAAAATTAAAATAATTATATAATTAATATAATTTTTAAATATGAAAATTAATAATATAAATTAGAATTTATTACTTTCAACATTATGCAAATGAGTATTTTTAACTTGTGATAAAAGTAGTAATAAAGATGACTAATGTTGTAAATAGTTATGATCGAAAACAAAAACTATGTCCTAATAATTTAAATATTGAATTAAAATTAATTCTTCTTAATGTGATTTTGATGATCATTAATGAATTGGTAAAATGTAACTTAATTTTGTTGAAAGGTGACATATTTATAAATAGGCTTACTAATGTTATTGATGAGTAATTAAAGATTTATGTAATAAAGTTATAGCATACGAATTTATAAGTTTTCTCTATGTATATGATTGAGGTTTCAATTGTTGTTAGGATGTTATATGTGAACTCTTTCTTTTGTAAACTTTCATTGATATTTTGAAATACTAAAATTTTTCAATAGGATTGATTAGATAATGAAAATTTTGCATTTAAATTCTTTAAGTATTTTTCAAAAAAAAAAATTCTTTATGTAGATAAAAAATTTGTATGGACAAACATGGTAGATCAAGTTTTAATAAAATGTATATTCTCATATATATATATATATATATATATATATATATATATATATATTCAAAATAGAAAATTAAAATTTGTGCTATAATAAATTCGTATTCTTTTAAGGTGACGATTCAAAAAATAGTATTTATCACATTTTTTTTAATAGTTGAAAGAAACAAATCAAATTATGAAAATATTATTATATTTAGTTCTTACCTCAAATGAGAAAATAGTTTCAAACAGAATAGAAAAAAAAAAATTAAAAATCCCATGAGTTCCTTTTGTGTAGACTAGTTTAATTGTTATAATAATAATAATAATAATAATAATAATAATAATAATAATAATAATAATAATAATAATAATGTCCATTATTATTATTAGTAAAAAGTTGAAAATTATTTCGTAATTAGTCAAGTCCAGAATAACAATAAGTTAAATGAATATTTCATTACCAGCAAAGCTTATACATAAATGGAACTTTAATGATGTAAGAATAATTTTGTCCAATAAAAATATTAATAGTACAATATTTGTAAAATAATGTATAATTGTACCATTATAAAAATACAGACAAAATATTAACACCATACTGACCTAAATCATTTTCAATAATGCAAAAGTATATTAAAATATTGAGTCTTGTTCTAAATAATCAAAAGAAGATTAATTAAAAAAAAAAAGGAAAAAAACTTAACCATTATTTGTTTTTTTTTTTTAAATGCAATAAAATGATTTTCAAGGTTCCTTATTTATTCTTTGATGCTCAACTTTGAATGCAATTATATAGTCTGGCTAATTAATTGACCGAAGTTGATATTAAATTTTATATTGTTTTTTAATACACTCTAACATATTCATGGTATATGTTCGACAATTATGCCAATTTGATTGGTATCGGGTTCGAACCTAAAACCTTCCTTATTAAAATCAATGAGTAAGTTAAAAATAATAAATATAGTTCACAAAATATTCCATTACTAAAGTTTATATTAATGGAATGCGATGGTGTTTAGGAAAAAGCAAATTATATAATAAAAGGTAAAGTATGAAAAATAATAATAAAAAAAAAAACTAAAATCAAAATAACATAAACCATTCATTTCAACAAATAATATGACCAACAGTTTTTAGTTTCCGGGTCTAACTTTATTTGTTCTTATTATATTATATTATTAGATTAGATTAGTAGATTACGAAGTATATATGAAATTACATGTATTTTTATGTTTAGAAATAAGGAAAAAATGTCTTTTCTAAAAAGATAAAATTTAGGGAAAATGACATTTTTAATCTCGCAATTGTTTCCAAGTTACAAATGTCGTTCCTTTCTTTCAATTGTTGTATATCAAGTTGAAATAAATTGTAATCCTTCAATTGTTGACCTAGTTGCAAATCTAGTCATTCATTTGAAGTACTAGATTTAAAACTTATTAATAATTGAATGACTAGATTTATACCAATTAAAACACATGGACTAGATTTACAACTGCGTCAACAATTGAAGTGGACTCATTATATTTATTTATCATTATTTTATAATCTTAATGTTTTTTTTTTTTTTTAATAATTGTTAAAGGCTCCGGTGATGATGGAAGAAGTTGATGCAGTGGGCATTGATAGTGAGGCAAAATTAATAAAGGATCGTCTTATCAAGGGACCAGCTCATTTGAGGGTCATCTCAATTGAGAGAATGGCGGGGATCGGCAAAACCACTTTAAGTAAAGTGATTTTTGATGACTACGAGATTCAATATGAATTTTTCACTTGTCTTTGGGTTTGTGTCTCGAAAATGATGAACTTAAAGCAGATATTTCTTGACATTTTGAGTAACTTCACCAAAAACACCAAAGAGTTTCAAGGCATGTTGGAAGAGAAGTTAGCTGATAAAATAAAAGAATACTTGGAGAACGGGAAGTATTTTATAGTAGTAGACGATGTGTGTACGGAGAGAGATTGGGACTGCTTACAAATTGCTTTTCCCAACAATAACAAAGGCAGTAGAGTCTTGTTAACCACTCGCGTCCACGATGTGGCTTCTCATGCGTCGTCTACGGGTAACCCCACCAGCTAAAATTTTTGAAGAATGACTTGATCAATAAGTTCACTACAGGTTAGCCAAATTCTTTATAAAATCTCTTGTTCTGGATGCCATTCCCATTTGTATGGGAAAATGACAATTTTTCGATCCGTCTAAATTATATGCTTCTAGTGTTTTTTTCCCTGAATTATTTATGTACCATATTAGCCCCACAACAATATTATATATATATATATATATATATATATATATATATATATATATATATATATATATATATATATATATATATATATATTTCTCACAATTGCACTTAATTGTTTGTTTTCTCAGCTTAATTGACTATTTATGCATTGAATGCCTAACTTTGTTATTATGGTTACTTCAGATCAGAGACGATGCATTCATGTGGTTTCTGACCATTCAGTGGCGTACGTGAATATCTTGCATGCTGCCATACCATTGTCCTTCTTTTCCATCTTCAATTCTCAAGAGGGACTATGTATTGTTGGTTAATTTGTTGTTACTATATATCCTTTGATTTCCACCGCGGGAAATTTTGTTATTTTTGTTATTCTGGGTGTGTGGGCTGCTTTATGAAAATTGTAGATTCATTTTGGTGCATGCGTCGTGAAGTAAAATATTGACTCTGCGTTTTTTTACTCCATGATTTCCAACTTTTTTTTTTCTTAGTCATTCATCTGAATATACATCTTATATAGTGAATTCATATTTATTTTATAGTGAATTCCAATTTGGGTCAATTTTGACTGGATGACCAAAAGCCAAAAAATTCCTCACTCCTCTTAGGGATGTTTGGTTGGATAGAAAACAATTTTCATGAAACATGTTTTTCTAAATGTCAAAAAAAAATCTAGGAAAATGTGGCTTTATGTTGTTTGGTTCATGAAATTCAAATTTCATTGGAAAATAAATTCATGAAAGTACGTAGAGGAAAACAAATTATGTGCACAAGGGTGATATTTTATTTTCCTTTGGGAAGAAAATATAATAAGGTTGATGATTGTAGTATATTTGCAAACAAATAATACTCGAAGTATCGGATAATCGATTTACAAGGAAGTGGTTGTATTAAACACTAGTTACTAATTTATTCATTAAAGCTAATCCTAACGATAGACTTGGATAGTTGCATTAAATAAATAAAATAAAACAGTGATTCAGGGTTTTGAAAACAAAATAAAGAGATTGAGATTCCTGGAATTCAAGTGTTTAAGTGTTAACCAACTTCGAGATGGCTAAGTAATTTCTGTAGAAAATGTAGGTTTGGTTGCATGGGCAAAGTGCTAACCACAAGGTTCTGCAACCTGATTGCCTTAGCCACCCTTAGCAATCTCCTAGAAAAAATTGCATAATTCAACTAGACTTCAGATATGCAATTATTTTAAGCAAAAAGAAAGTTTAGATACACAATAATTATCACATCAATCAATAATAGTGTATGTTGAATTATTCATCAGTGCACACCAGACCATTAATATATAATGACTGAGTTTCCTGTGACCTAAAAATAGGAGTATCAAAATGAAATGCCAAAGGAGTTTTGTTATTTAGTTGTTTCACAATCACCAAAATGAGTCAATTACTAGCACAACCAAATTCGAAACTGCCAATACAACTAAAGAAAACAGCAATTGAGAGTTGAGTACTGCAACGCCAAAACTCAAAGTCTTATCACGATTGTCCAGAAACGTAACAATCTGAGTACAATATGAAATAGCAAACACGTCTTCTGCTCCAGCATGAATAGAGCCAGCCACTCCATGCTTGGGAATTCAACCATAAATCTGAACAAATCATAATAAGAAATTTAGAGCAGAGATAACAACGAACCAAGTTGAAATTGAGGACAAGAAGGCCCAGATGCCTCTATTCGAATCCAATCCATGCATAAACAAAAACTCAATAGAGTGATATGACAACAGACAAACCTTTTAACACATATGCAGCATCAACTTTAATTTGACCTTTTTATTTCTGAAAGCAACACTACACTACTGGTACTGGACGAACACGCCTGTAAAAAAAAAAAAAAAAATTACAATATCACTTTTTAGAAAATAATTAACACTTCAAATGCTTAGAGCAATAGGTGATGGGTATTATTTTTTTCTCCTTTTAAATAAAAAAGAACATAGGTAACAAGATTGAGGACTTGGACGACTGACCTCTTCTGGATTATGGGGAGGACCGATCAAGAGCTTAAACTGATAGGTTCCCTGCTTGTATTGTTCCTCTTGTATCTTCTCAGCCGAATTTGCAGCCCCTTCATTTGTGCCATATAATTCCATCTGCTTAAAGTTGGGTATCAC
Organism: Ipomoea nil; assembly: GCF_001879475.1. Classification (NCBI taxonomy): domain Eukaryota; kingdom Viridiplantae; phylum Streptophyta; class Magnoliopsida; order Solanales; family Convolvulaceae; genus Ipomoea; species Ipomoea nil. The sequence goes on along the minus strand of NW_017619349.1, from coordinate 3,215,142 downwards.
AGCAAAGTTGGGTGGGATTTCACTGAGGTGAGTGCAGTCCTTAAGGATGAGCTTTTCTAACTTCGGAAAGCAACTGGCGGAAGTTTTCCACACTACTAAATCAGTCCTTCCAATCATCAAGAATCGGAGCTGTTTGAAAACAGTGTTGAGTTCCCAATACTCCCCCATGAATGCATGTTCCTTTAATTTGAGGACCTCTAACTTATTCAGTGCCCCTAGTATACGCATGTCCTTCCACTCCAACCACATGTTTGACAATGTCAGCTTTCTTAGACTTTGTGGAAACATGACGTGCTGAGGAACACTCTGCAGTTCGCCAGGCCGCCCACCATTATTCAGCAGCTTCAGATTGTCAAGCCTACTTAACTTTCCAAGATTTTCGAACAAGGGGGAATTCCTTCCTTCCTTGCTCTCCGCCATATGTATAAGCTCAACTATATTTCCACGAATTCCCAACTTTTGAAGATATGGTGTCTTGCCTAAAATCTCTGCAGTGCAGCTTGAAGGCGAGATGAAAGAAAGTGCTCGTATGCCTGTACTTCCAGTGTTGCTTGAAGGAAGAGGCAACTGCATACAAGTGTTAGTGCGCACATGCCTTAATTTAGTCAAGCTCCATATATCTGCCTCAACTTCAAGACTATCACCCTGTGACTGTGAGGTATTGAACACAAGTGTCTGCATGTTCTCAAATTTATTGAAGTCCTGGGGAAGGCGTTGCATGCCATCAGTAGATACTGCAAGGTACCTGAGATGATAGAGGTGATACAGTTCTTCGGGCAGTGATTTGAGTTTGAGGGATTCAATATCCACGACCCTAAGAGCAGGAAAGGATTTTGGAATGGTTGCCAACAGCTCAATATTTGATATCTCTTCGGAGCAAAAACATAAGAAAGAATCAACATGTTTACTAGCTGATTTCATTTCTGATTGTATGAAGTTCAGAACAGAGGATTTGATGCATATGCGACGGCAATCAATTTTGTTTACCTCTGCAGGCTTATCACTTGATTCACTTCCATCCTTTTCGTGAACAGGATTCTTATTGCCAGCATCAGGATTCTCATTGGCAGCATCAGGGTTCTTATTGGCGGCAGCATCAGGGTTCTTATTGGCAGCATCAGGATTCTCATTGGCAGCATCAGGGTTCTTATTGGCGGCAGCATCAGGGTTCTTATTGGCAGCATCGGGGTTCTTATTGGCGGCAGCATCAGGGTTCTTATTGGCAGCATCGGGGTTCTTATTGGCAGCATCAGGATTCTTATTGGCGGCATCAATTTTGCAAAGCTGATGCAACCTGGGACCAATGCAACATGTTTTGATTTGGCCATCCGCTCTTCTTTTCATCACCTTTAGAAGATTCATGTCAACAAGATTATTTAAGTATTTCTCACCAATACACTCCCAGTCTAAAGTGTATGTATCCTCTACCAGAAACAGCCCTTCAGCTATCCACAACCAAATCAGTTTCCAGGCAGTAATCTCATGTCCTTCAGGGAAAGCTGCAAGGTATAGAAAGCAATCCTTCAACTCCAAATCCATTTCATCAAAAATGAATTGTGCGAGTGGATTATTGTAATTTTCATCCAAGTGACCAAAAATTGCCCAAGGGTCTTCTGCTATTTGTTCCCACTCGACCTCAGATGTCTCTTTTTTTTTAAGGACATTGGCTATCAGCTTCACTACAGATGGTATTCCTTTGCATTTTGTTGATATGTTCCTACCATGAACTTTGAACAACTTAGAACATTTTTCTTTATCAGAATCCTTCAGGGTTCCTTGTAAAACATTCTTCTCTAATAACTGCAGGGATTTTTCATCCGTCAAAAATTTGAGGCGGTGAGGATTACAGGCAGAATCAACACAAAAACCCACTTCATAGTGTCGAGTGGTTACCAAGATTCTACTGCCTCTAATATTGTCAGGAAAAGCAGGTTTCAGAGAGTCCCATTCTTCAGTTGTTCGTATATTATCTATTACAATAAAATACTTCTGACCTTCCAAAAATTCTTTTATTTTGCAAGCCAATTTCTCCTCAGGCATGGTATTATATTTGTCGACTTTATCAGTTAACTCACGTAAAATGTCAATGAATACCTTTTTGACATTAAAAGCTTCTGGAATATCAAGCTGAATACGAGTGAAGAATTCACACTGAAGCTCATAATCATTAAACAACATTGTAGCTAATGTAGTTTTGCCAAGTCCTAATAACCCCACAATTGAGATGATTATTAAATTCTTTGACCCTCCTCTAAGACGATCCTTCACAATTTTCACCTCATCATCAAAACCCACTATGTCAGCCCCTGCAGCCTTTAAGAATTGCAAAAATAAGACATGGGAATAATGATAATTATAAAAGACTACTTCTAAATGTAACGCTTATTATATTATTATTACTAGTATAGCACCCGTGCGATGCACAGATAGTAACATATGTTCAATAATTATATTATTTATCAAATTTAAACAATGTAAATAAATAAATAAATATTCAAAATATTATATAATATTCTAACAATATCTCATTATAATAAAGTATGTATAGTACCTAATATCAAATTTTGCTTTATACTGACTTAGGGGATGTTTGGTTCATGGAAAATGTTTTCCAAAGGAAAATATTTTCCTTAAAGTGGAGGAAATGTTGTTTTCTAGTGTTTGGTTCATTGAATTCATTTTCCATTGAAAAATGAATTCCTCAAATTTGAGGAAAACAAAATCATTGGTTGGACCAAGGATTTCGTTTTCCATGAAAGATGAGAAGAAAAAGTGATATGAATTGCCTATTTTACCATTGTTTTCTATATTACTCTTATTAATTTGTAGAGGCATATAAGTCTTTATACTCGTTATTCCTTACAATTTCAAATCTAACTAAACAATATAATTAGTATTCCCAGTAATTCTTTTTCCACCAACCAAACAATGAAATTCATCTTCCTAGTAATTATTTTTCCATGGAATTTCAATTTCATTTCCCTTAAAATATTTTCCACGAACCAAACGAGCTCTTAGTGTTGGGATTAAATAAATAATAATAAATAAATAAATAAAGACCATATCCCCATCACTTGTCAAACTATAAAAATACCATGGACATACAAAGAGAACCATACTAAAAAACCACAAAAAACTGAACCTAATTTGTTGGTATTTATAAGCCAGCTAAGGGACATCTAAAAGCTAGAATGCAAAAAGTGACTTTGTTGGACACAAATTTTCAATTTGAAAATTTTAATTAAATGTAGTCAGCACAACAATTAATGTATTTGGCTGCCCAAAAGTATTAGAATTTACATATACTAAACTATTACACTAAATATAATGTAATATTAGCAGACAATGTGTATTGTTTAAGGTTTCCAAGATAATATATTTCTTTAGTAAATGCAAGCCATGTGTGTTGCATCTATGGTGAAACAAGGCCACCTTCCATGGTGGATCTTGGTCCAAAACGACATCGTTTTACATCAATGATTAATATTTGATGCACCGTTGATGTATAGATGCTATACACCGGCGGTGAATGAGGAGATGACACATCATTAAAAACTAAAATCAGTATTAATTGAGTCATTTTTTGCAAAATATCTAAGATTTGTATTTTTTAGGAAACTTCTTTTATTTATAACTAACAAGATATATATACTTTCCTAAACATATTTATTACTTAATTATTATATATATCTAATTATCTAATTATTATTAATGAAAGATTAATAACCTGCACGTTAATTAGCATAATGCATCACATATTAATTCATTAGTTAATTATTGGATTAGTGGGCCTCGCGACGTTCATGTTCTTTCTCAGCCTCCAACAGAAATCGTTCCTTTCTTAGAAAATGATTGTAACTTCTTTCCGTTTTGGCGCTATATCGCCTTGTAGGACAGTTTCTGAACTCTTATCATCCTTAAATATATGGGTATCACCCTTCCTTTGGATTTAAAAATATTACTATAGGTTCATCATGTTTAATAACATTCATCTCGTACTATGTTCATAATATTTAGAAAAAAAATTTACTTTTGGTCCCTTGACTATTATATATTAATAATCACATTTGATTCTTGACTATTAAAATTTTCTAATTAGGTCCATGATTATGTAATTTGTATCACATTTGGTCTTGTCGTCCAATATCCCAGCTAACTATTGCAGGTAGTGTTGCATTTGCTTCTTCCGGAATGACCACTTCTGGAATGAGCACTGCATGCATTTACTTATTCCGGAAGGAACACTTGCGACAATAGTTGGCTTAAAAATTGGATGGCAGGACTAAATGTGATACAAATTACATAGTCATGCACCTAATTAGAAAATTTTAATAGTCAAGAACAAAATGTGATTCATGTATAATAGTCAGTGGACTAAAAGTGAAATTTACTCTACATGTTTATAAGCATAAGCTGTAATATCCAAAAATCTGAAACTAAATGTACATCATATGTATTTTCATTCATTTTATAGTAAGTTCATAATGTTATTTCTATATGTTAATAAAAACAAAATTTAATGTATATAAATATTATATTAAAGTAATGCCTTCATGTACCTATTAGATTCAAAAGATCTTGATTAGAGCTTTTTAATAATATATTTTTTATACATTAGTTTTATTTTTACAAAAAGAAAAAGAGAAAAATAAACTCAAGTTGAAATTAACATAAAATTATCATATGAAAAGAACGTGTAATTAAATTTAATTTTAAATGACATTTTTGTCCAAGCGATTGATATTAAAAAAATGTCTTAAATTTGGGTTAGGCACTTCTGTTATTTTATATACATACATACATATATATATATATATATATATATAATAAGTCCGAATTAAATGTGTGCAAACGCGATTAAGTGCGTTTGCACACACTTAATATAATCTAGGCAATTAGATGAATGCACACGATTTGTTCTCACGTGTGTGTGTGTGTAAGAGAGAGAGTGTGTGTGTGTGAGAGAGAGAGTGTGTGTGTGTCCTTTTTGGAACATTAACTCTTACTCATTCAAATTAAGTTTATCATATTAATTTCCCGTGTTTAGGGGTTCTGTCAAAAGGAGACTGGAGATAGATGAGGTGTTTGGTTCACTATAATTTAGCTGTAATTGAATTGGAATTCAATGGAGGCTTTAATTACGTTGTTTGGTTTGAGTGAATTGCAATTCCCTCCTTTTGTTGAATTGCAATTCAATGGATGTGAGAAAGGAAAAGTAGATGAAATGACACTACTATCCTTGGTAATTATTACTATTATTATTGCACACGGATATTTTAGTCTACCATTTCTTTCCTTCTCAATTATAATAATTCTATTTCTCCCACCAAACAACTTAATTTGAATTCCTACTTTATTCCCACCGAATTACAATTCTTTTTCCTCTTAATTCCTTCCTTCCAACCAAACGCTCTGTCAGGGTAGGAAAGAGTTACTCCAATACTTACTCCCTCAATTTTACTATGCCGGGTGGCTGGCACTGTTGTTTTTTTTTTTTTTTTTTTTTTTTTTTTTAATTTAAATTTGGACCCTAGTAAAAAAGTGTCGACATTAAAATTTGAAAAATCACCTTTTACTCTTTTATTTATTTATATTTTATATTTTTACTTTATTACATTTAGAATAAGCATAATATAGAAAAGTACCAATTATTCTTACCAAACTTCACCCCTAAGAATTGTTGATTCAATTATGGTCTTAGATTGCAAAAACTTTTAAATTAGATCAGTAATGTTAAGATGTCTTTTTATGGCATGTTAAAAAGCTCCTACCAACCAACCAACCAAAATAATAGAAGGGCAGGGGAAAATAGAAACTTACTGCAATTTGTGAGGAAACAGAGTTGATGACGAGATTGAATACCCTGCGGCTTTTGACTTTTTCATTTTCATGGCTTTGCAGTTGGTCAGGAGGCGGATCAGATACCATGGTGCTTTTGACTTTTTCGTTGTCATGGCTTTGCAGTTGGTCAGGAAGCTTGGGATTGGATCCGGTGTTGCTTTTGACTTCTTCATTTTCATGGCTTTGCAGTTGGTCAGAATGCTTGGAATTGGACCCGGTGCTGCTTTTGACTTCTTTGTTTTCACTTAGTAGTCGGTCATGAAGCTCTTTTGCAGATTTAGCTGCACTATTACTCACGCGAAACAGTTCCATCACTTTAAGGCTGTATACCTTGGCAAAGGCAGCTGGGATTTCTTGTAGTGCAGTGCAATTCCTGAGGACCAGACGTTCTAAAGCAGGAAAGTTTTTTTCAACAACTTTCCAAGTTACTAAGTTTGTCCTCCCAATCCGCAAATACTGGAGTTGTTTGAAAACAACTTCTCTGTTTAGATCCCAACGTTCCCCCTTGCAACAATTTTCTTCCAACTTCAGCATCTCAAGCTTGTCCAGTGATGTCAATTTACTCATATCATCCCACTTAAACAATGTATTAGATAGAGTCAAATTTCTGATCTTGAGTGGAAACTTGTCATGCGGCATCGTTAACTCTTTGTTGGACAGGCCATGGAGTTTCAAGTTTTCAAGGCAATCAAGCATTTGAAGATTTTTGAACAAAGAAGTTCCTGGTTGCTTTTCCTCCAAAAGCTCTTCTAAATTCCCACTAATATTCAATGTTTGGAGTTTGGTGGTCTTGCTGATAATCTCTTCCTTGCAACATGCCGGTGATATGGAACAAAGTGTGCGGATGTCTAAGTTTTCTAAGCTGTAGTTTTTGGGAGGAGAGGGCAACTGAGTAGAAGTGTTGGTGTGCACATGCCTTAACTTTTTCATGTTCCATATACCTCCCTCAATTTGTAGTGTATGTTTCGTGGTTCTAAATACAAGAGTCTCCAAGTCACGAAGCCTTCTGAATTGCTTGGGCAGGAGATCAATGTCAACCGTGATAGCTAGATACCTCAGAAGATTCAAGTCATAGAGCTCATCAGGCACAGACTTCAGCTTGAGGGATTCAATATCTAACACCCTAAGAAGTGGGAAGGTGTTTGGTATCGGCCATATCGCAGTCAACAAGTTCTGTCGGACCTGGGTGTAGGAGTCCCTTCGACGAAAGAATTTGCCTTTTGTGAATAAGTGGGTGGTCTTATTATAAGGCAGTACTGATTCGGTCTCACCTTCCAATTGAATCTCATCTTTTTGTATGGAAGATAACAACAAAGTATATACACGCTCACCGGATGGACATGTTCCTCTCTTTTTGTTGTAGCAACTCAAGAAGGAAGAAGATGGATTATTACTACTTTTTGCACCAAATCTGTTTGTAGACACAGTAGGGGAGTAGAAACAAAGACGACGAGATGAAACAGTATTTGCATCTAATCTTTGTCCATCATCCATTACGCGGAACAGATTTTTCTTTGCTGCCTCACTTTTGCAGAACTCATGCAATGCGTCATGGATGCGGCATGTTTTGATTTGACCATTCACTCTCCTTTTCATCACTATCACAAGATTCCTATCCATGAGAACATTCAAATATTTCTGAGCTTCAACTTCCATGTCTAAAGGATATCCCCACTCATCAATTGTTGGAATGAATTCTTCAACAATCCACAAACGAATCAACTTCCAAACAGCAATCACATATCCCATGGGAAACGATGCAAAATATAAGAAGCAATTTTTTAACTTCTCATTAGGCAAATGTTCATAACTCAACATTATTAGCTCATGGTAGCTTTGGTCTTCCCGATTAATTTCTAGAAAAGGATTTTTAGCTATTCGTTCCCAATCAGCAATACTTCTACTATTAGATAGGATGCCGGCTATCACTCTTATAGCAAGTGGTAGCCCATTGCATTTATTTGCTATCTCTTTCCCATATTCCTTAAATAACCGAGTATCGCATCCCTCTTTACCAAAAACATTCTCTTTCAAGAGATCCCAACTGTCATCCGGGGTTAACTTTGTTAAAGTATGATGTTTCCATTCTTGGGAATCAATCACGACCATGGATCGAGTGGTCACTAGGACTCGACTTCCTTTCGAGTTTTTAGGGAAGGCTTCATTTAAAGATTTCCAATCTTCTCTTTCCCATACATCATCCAACACAACAAAGTACTTTTGATCGTTTAAAAGTTTCTTTATTTCATCTCTCAATCGATCTCCAGATTTTGTACTATAGTCATCTGTACAATTTTTAATTTGATGTAGGATGTCAATGAGTTTTTGTTTTCTATCAAAACCTTGTGAAACGTGAACCCAAACGCAAAGGGCAAACTTGCTTTTAATGTCCAGGTCATCAAAAAGTTTTGCAGCAAATGTAGTTTTTCCAGTTCCAGCCATCCCCACAATTGGAATAACATTAAATTTATCAGATGCTTCAATAATGACAGCCTTTATGGTTTTTAAATCACCATCAAAGCCAACAACCTCTACTTTTTCCAACACTGGCCGGGTCTGAACAAATTCAAGAAAAAACACCATCATGAAAACAATGATACGTACTAATCAAGTGCTAAGAGGAGAAAACTTACAATCCAGTTCACTTACAAATCATTATTACAATACTTACTACTCCAGGTTCAAATTACTTTGCAAAAATTCTAATTTTGGTTTTGGAATTGATGTTATGGATACCATATTCAAATTTAACCATGTAAAACTTTTCGTTAATGTTGCACAAGTTAAATGGTGCAATATAATGAGGTCGTAGACCAATAAGGTAACCCAGACTATTTAAGCATGATCCTCCCATTGCTCTTGTGACAGTTCATTCTTCCAAAAGGCTGAACCCCAACTCCGACCCGACAGAGCATTTGGGAGGATGTAAATCATGGTAACTCAACTGAACATGAACCACAGAAGCTAGACCAGTGCTCACTGCGCACAAGGAACCCCCCTCACTTTGAGAGGTAGCTCCCACACTGCCGCTGGTGAGACTCGATCCCTGTTCATTCTTCCAAAGTTTCACCTCTGTGACCAGTTGAGCTGCCCATGCGGGTCTCTTGTGACAGTTCATGCTACACCATCTAGTTGCATAAGAGATTAAGATGTAGACAACAATGTTTAACATACTCCCTACAATGAAGATATCAACTATGCCTAGAGGTACACTCAATCCTATCGTTTCTGGCTTTCTGCTATAGGGTTAGACTATTTATGTTACATGTATATTACATGTCAATTGGTTGAATTTTGTCTAACAAACCAATCTAGAAATTCAAGGATCTTGCTAAACTTTTTATCACTACACTCAATCCGGCAACTTGGAGACAAAGGCTCTGTTTGGCAAACATAGCTGAAAAGCTATAAGCTAGGAGCTGATAGCTGAAAAGGAGCTGAAAGCTGAAAAGCTATAAGCTCGGAGCTGAAAATTGAAGAGCTGTTAAGCTAGCTATAATGATTGAAAGTGTTTGGTAAAATTAGCTTTTTGATAAATTGATAAATGTAAAAAGACTAAAAATGACATCTTCATAAAATTTAAACTGTTTGTTTACATATTAAAATTTAACAGTTCGTCTTCAAAAAAAAGTAAACATTTTTTAAAATAAAACTATTAGCATGATCATGATCTAGCATCCCATAATGAAGTAGCAATATTGTCATTGGTTGAAGCCATATTGCTAATTTAAGAATAACATTAATAATAATAATAATAATAATAATAATAATATAATAATAATAATAATAATAATAATAATAAAGATGAAGGGATTGACGTGAAAGTTGGGATAGGGGAAGAGAAAGAGTTTTAATTCATAAGGTTAAAATATGTCATTATTTTAAAATAATAATGGTAAAGATGGAAAAAAAAAAAGTTAGGAAGCTAGTAGCTTATTTTGAAACGCTACCTAAAGTAACGTTCCAAAATAAGCTCTTATTTTAAGCTAGGAGCTTATTTTGAGAACATTACCAAACAGAGCCTTGGCGTTTTCTTTGTTTGTTTTTTTTTTTGGAATAAGGTTCAAATTGGCCACTGAACGTAACCTAAAAATGCAATTAGGCCACTGAACAAAAAAAAGTGCAATTAGGCCACTGAACACTTCAAAAAGTGCAATTAGCCCACTGAACACTCCAAATGTATGCAATTTCACCAAATAGCAGGTTACCATCAATTTTATAGGTTACCTGCTTACGTGGTAGCTGAGTTGACATTTTTAATAATTTTTAATAAATTTTAAAAAAATTTAAAAATTTACTAAAAATTAAAAAATATTCTACCAAAAAAAAAATTACTACAAATTTTTTTTTTTTAAATTTAAAAATTTATTATTAAAATTTATTAAAAATGCCAACCCAACTGCCACGTAAGCAGGTAACAAGCTAAAATTGATGGTAACCTGCTATCGGGTGAAATTGCATACATTTGGAGCGTTCAAGGGCCTAATTGCATTTTTTTTCGTTCAGTGACCTAATTGCATTTTCATGTTACGTTCAGTGGCCAATTTGAACCTTATTCCTTTTAAAAAAAAAAAAATAGTTTTGTTATTTAAAATTATTTAATAAAATACAAATTTATTATTTTAATATTATAACCTCCACGTCAGCAAATTAACAAGTAAAACAGATCATTTTGGATTCAATTGCATCATTTTTGTGTTGTTCAGGGACCCAATTGCATGTTTTTTGAGTTCAATGGCCTAATTGCATTTTAGTGTGTAGTTCGATGGCATTTTAAAATTCGATAACCTGTTAAAACTGGGAAAACTGGCAAATTGGAAGAAATTGCATGAAATGTTAGTTTAGGAATTTAATTGTAGTTTTTTAAATTCAATGACGTAATTAAATTATCGTGTTCTGTTCAGTGGCCTATTTGACCATTATTCCTTTTCTTTAATTTTAATTGTTTGACACTTTGACCAGCTAAATGGACGAATCGAATTTATCCACACTTCTCACCTGGTGATTATTCTCATTTGATCATGTAATGACCATGGAAGGATATTACAATAAAATGAGCAAAGGAAGGAACGGCAAGAAGGCGAGAAGGAAGGAGAAGATGGCTGGGAATTAGGAAGGCAAAATGTAGAACGACATCGTCTGATCAGTAGTTAAAAGCCATTGAATGAAGCATGCCAAAATGTCGTCGTTCTAGCTGACCGTTGGAATCAGTTGAGCTCCTTTTGATGACATCGTTTTAGTCCCTTCCAGCAAATTTTTTTTAGAGTTCTACTACATGTATTCCCAAATTCTACTCTCACTTATACTCCATGACATGGTAAATAAAGATTGACTATTTTCATCATGTGGGTCCCAGAGAATGTGTCTACATCATGAAATTGTAAGAGGAGTACAAATTGAGAGTACATATAGTATTTTCCCTTCTTTTATTGGGAAGTCTGTTACGCAGTGGGTTGTTAGCTGGTTAGTTTTGCTTTGTATTATGTGGAAGGATATGCTAACATAATTCCTTTTTTCTTCTCTCTTTTCCCTCATCTCAACCCTAGTTTCTCCCTCTTCTATCTCTATTTTTCTGCCCCTTTTCTCAAAGTACATTGCAAATCCCTTATGTGTGTGTGTAGAGGACTACAATTAGTTAATTTGAAATGTGAGTATCAAATATGATATAACCACGAAATTCAAAGAATCAAAAATAATAATAATAACTCTTCAAAGTATAGGAAACCATGCGTTTGAAAAGGGTAAAATAGGAAAACTAGTACTTGTATATGTACAAGAAGATCAGGGTTCCACTGTAATGATGGGGATTAGTGGGATTAGATGGGAAGATCTGAATTTTTATTTTTATTTTTTTGAAAACGGGAAGATCTGAATTATTCATAAATGGATTCACTTCTCACCGAATGTGAAGCATGTACTAATTGTGGGTATTCATCTTAATTATGATAATTCATTTTATTTAAAATAATAAAGTAATTATAATTAGCTTGTCGTTGTGCAGAGATTAAAATTTTTATTTAAATATATATTAACAAAATTATTTTAATATTCAAGAAAAAAAAACCAAGTATATATCAATAAAATAATATCAAAATATAAAGGAATAGTTTTTGCATTACCTGGAAACGGAATTGGTGATTGTTTTGTCCACTGTTTGGGCACTGCATGATGAACAGGAGGTCTCTTTCGTGGTTTTGGATAATTGCGTTGACCTTCGCCCTAATGGACTGGATCTCACTGGCAAAGGCATTCACCGACCAATAATGTGGAAGTTTATCGAAACATTTTGTGAAGGTCTTGTCTTCGTGGTTTTTCTTCTCAGCGAAGTACTTGTCAATCGCATCCTTTGCTTCATCCACCACAAATCGGAACTTCTTCACAATTACTTTCATAACTTGGAGGTCATTGGCCCTGGGGGTCTTGGAAGCATCCACCAACCTGGCGTTAAACGTTTCGATATCGGAGGTCAGATCGATTATCTCTGAATCTATACCAACAACCAGATCCATATGTTTTGCTACAAATTGGACAAGCTCGCTGACTGCCCTGGATGCAACATCCTCTATCGCTGTGTCCAACCCTATTGCCATTGCTCCTCTCTCTCTCTCTCTCTCTCTCTCTCTCTCTCTCTCTCTCTCTCTCTCTCTAAAGAAATGGGAAATGCAAAGCAGAGGGCACCAATTCCTGAAGTTGTATCTATAAAGTGTGAGGGCGGCCGCGGGTGGGACTGTGGGAGGCGAAATAGTACAATCTTTTGTTTTTCTCCTTTTTTTTTTGGCAGAATAATCAATTGAAAATTAATTCATGTACTCTCAAAAAAAAAAAAAAAAACCTTTGTTTCATTTCATCACCGTCGAGTAAGTGCCATTAATTGCATTATATATTTTTTAGTAATATTATTATTAATTGTGATGTTGATGGATTGATGATATATAAATTTATTTTAGGAAATAAATAGATAATGCACATATCCTACAAAAAATAGGGGCTCAAGTGTCAAATCGCACCATGAACTAATTGCTATTTGTCATGCTGCACCCTCACATTTCATAAGTGATGATTCGATGCACAAACTAAAAAAATTTTGTCGCCTAAAACATTTTGCAGATTTTCTACAAGTTGTAGGTAATAAAAACTGATGTGGAGTTTTTTTTATTAGCCTATTTTAAATAATTATTAAATATATGACATGGCATGCTTATTTTTTGACTTTTCCACTGCCGATTGTTGAACACCCAAAACTGTTTTTCCATCTTCTTCACCGGCGCATCCATTTTTTAGCAAATGGATTCAATGCAGTTGCGACCTATCGTACACCTTTGGTATCTACTCCAGTACTCCCCTGTCCTCAAATCTTCCCAGGAATACGATCAATCCACCCTTGACACCATATCGGTCTTCAAGGACGTAGGCGCCAACGCCGGCATTCTCTCCGGCCCCCTCCACTCCGCCGTCTAAAATTCCAGCTCCCCCGCAAAGCCCTGGTTGGTCCACCTCGCCGAAGCAAGTGATTGAAAAAATACTCAAAGTAAGTGATTGTTTCCCCATTTTCAAAAAAAAAAAAAAAAAAAGTGATTGTTTCCCCATGCAACCCAGTTTCAATAACCACTGCTGTATTATATGGTTTTTTGGCGTCTTATGCAACCATTCATCTCAGCTTATCGATTGCTTTGAACATTCATCTAAGCTTATCCCCAAGTGATTGCTTTGAACATTTATCTCAACTTATCGATTTCTCTGTAGCTGAGGCGCAATGAACGCGGTGTCGAACACTCCGCCGGAATTCAACCAAGGTAATTGAGGATTAACCTTCTTCGCAGTATTTACGGAATTGAGTTTTTATTTAGTGATTTTTTTTTTGTGCTAGTGAACGTCGGAGAAAGCGATTCAGATACGAACTCCGACAAAGCTCTAGAATACTATCAGTCAATCTCCTCGGCCGATGGAGATGACGAGGACGAAGAATTCTCCGATCAACATTCAAATCTCGGTGACAGAGATCGAGATCTGTCCTTCTTCCTCCAGATTTTCTTGATTATTCGTTGGGGTTTTCGTCGTCGTTGCCGCCATGGCTGCGAGGGAGTAGCTGCTATTGTCGCCGCGGTTGAAGAACAGGCAGTCGGACCTCACCGCGAATCCGCGATCAAAGAACAGGGTCCATATTAGCACATTGAAAAAAATGAGATGAAAATAAGAATTGACTTTAATAAAAGGTCCACGTCAACACATTACCGGTTCCACGTCATCCAGGCAACAGGGAAACCTGCAAAATGTTCTAGGCGACAAAATTTTTTTAGTTCGTGCATCCAAACAACACTTATTAAAGGTCAGGGTGCGGCATGACAAATCGCAATTAGTTCATGGTGCGGAATGGCACTTGAGCCAAAAATAGGGCAATGTACTTTGGAAGAATATCTCTTATAATCTTATTTAATTGGCTGGTTGAGATGGTTTATCCTGATTTCTTGATGCCGATTGGCTGCAGGGGATTTCCGGTGGATCCCTCTTTTGTTGAGGATAGGAACAAGTGAAGGGTCAATTAGTAGTAACTTAGTAACTATCATTCCATCTCACCATCTGTATTTAATTATGAAAATACCTAGGTTTTCCCATTTTAAACTCTCAATTTGTACTCTCATATTTTTGTAGATATTTTTTTGTGGATCCACATGATGAAAATAACCAATCTTGATTTGCCACCTCAAGAAGTATAAATGAGGGAGTAAAATTTTGGAAGTCTATGTAATAGAACTCATTTAATTAAGGGAAAAATTACATTTTTCGTCCTTAAGTTATAAAGTAATTATAGATTTTGTCCTTAAGTATTGATCATATTCACTTTTTGTCTCTAAGTTATTATTAATATTGCATTTTTCATTCATTTACTAATAAAACATTAGGGACGAAATTTTCAATTTTAGTATAACTCAATGACGAAAAATGAGCACAAAAGAACGAAAAATGCAACGCCAATTACAACTTAGGAACGAAAAGTGAGCATAACCAACACTTAGCGATGAATTCTGCAATTACTTTGTAACTTAGGGACGAAAAGTGCAATTTTTCCTTTAATTAATTTTAGAAAAATATTACATTGATTTTTATTTCTTACTCTTAACTTCTATTCATTCTCAAATTCTTGATGTAAACACTTTTCCTGAGACTCCCGCGATAAAATATGTAATCTTTATTTGTCAAGCCATGAAGTAAAAGCGAGAGAGTAAAATTTAAGAGTAAATGTAATATAACTCTTACCCCAAAAGGCTGAATCCCCAACCCTAAGGGCCCCCTCACACTCCGACTCGATAATGTAATATAACTCTTTTATTAGTTGTGGGCACATGTAGGGATGGTGAAAATTTCCTATCCAACAATTAATTGATACACATCGTGTGCCATTACAAATAAAATTGCATCTTTAGTTACTGAATTATAACCAAGTTTCGACTCAGTCCTTAAGTTATAGTCGTATTCGAGTTTAGTCCTCTGTTATTAGCGAAGTGGCAAATTTGATCTCCGAAGTTAATATTCCGTCTCCGGCTAACGAAAGACTTAAAAACAATAAAAAATAAAATAATAAAATAATAGCGGAGTAAAATAAAAATTTCAAATTATAATCTCCTTCCGTAGCCCAGCCATTCATTTTTTCTTCTAGTCCTGGCATTGGTATTCTTTTTTCCCGAAACATCGTGCAGCAGCCATTCCTTTGTTCTTATAGTCTCTAATTGGTCTTCTTCTTCCCCAAGCTCCCGACGTTGTTGTTGTTGTTCTTCTTCCCCTACCAAATCATATGAATAACACCTAGAATTCTCAAAACTACTCCATAAAATTTAAATTCTTAAATAGTAAAAAGTAAACACTTAAACCAAATAGAAAAAAAAAAATGTTAGTAGTATTGTAAATCCCAACTTATAATTGGTAGAATTATTATGACAAATTAGATAGGTTAGGTTTAGTGTCAATTAAGGTAATGATTGAAGATCTGGCAAGACAGACGCTACACTAGAGCCTTTGGAAACTAGCCATTAGAACTACACCGACTTATCTACTACAGATGGCAGGGCAATTACGCGATTTGAGATTATTTTACAATAATATCCTTTTCTGACTAAAGTACCTCAAGGGTAAGATAGTAATTCATTCTACAACAAAAGTCTAAGAGATTACTTGTGTAACACCCCGTGTTACGACCTTCAAATCCGAATTAATTATGGAATTATTTCATTAACAAATAATTAAAAGAATTTAAGTTAGTTAGAATTCTCTTGATTAATTAATGTGGTCCACAATGAACCATTGACCCTTATCTCTAATTAAGCATTTAATCCTGTTAGGAGTAAAGAAAGTAGACATTTTACTACTCAGATTCTAATTAGGAATCCTAGACCTATCTATTAGGAATGAAGAAAGATGACCCATTATTAATCAGTTTCTAATTAGGAATCCTAAACCTCTTACCCAGTTAGATTCATATTAGGGATCCTACCCTAGGAAGAAGGATATCCTTATTTATGCAAATATCTCTCACTTTCTAAAATGGGTCCCACTTCCACATCATCAAATTTGCAAATTCTTCACTATTTAACATCCCTGTAACTTCATCCCTGTAAAAAATGGGTCATACATGTATATTATATTATAAATACAATAATAAAATAATATTAAAAGAAATAATAAAAATAAAAAAATCAAAAAAGTGCGTGCTGGCACTCATTTTCAGTAGCTTTAACATCTCATTTGCAAATTCTCTCTCTTATTGCTAATTTTGTAAATTATCTCTCCTCCTGCAATACACATTGCATTAAAGAATAATTTTAAAAAAATTATATCTCTTGCCATATAAGCTTGCCAATTCCAAATTTGCAGAGATGGGGTTAGTCTAAGGGAGTAAACTTGGTACATTGGAGGGTAGGACCACTACTACAAAAAACTCTTTTAACGTCGGTTAATTTAGGCATACGACGTCGGTTATTCTGCCGACGTGGTTGCCGTAGACGTTATAAATAAATTATATGACGTCGATTTTAGAAACCGACGTCATATATTATTTTTAAATTTTTTAAAAAGACATACGACGTCGGTTTTTAACAAAAAAATGACATCATATTATATATATATATATATTTTAATTTAAAAGATACAACGTCGGTTATTTAGAAAAACCGACGTTGTATCTTTTTAATTAAAAAAAAAAGATACGACGTCGGTTTTTATAAAAACCGACGTCATATCTATTTTTTAAAATAAAAAAAATTCAAAATATATTTTTATATAACATAAATATAAAAAATACAAAAATTACTCACAAAACATACAAAAACTGTCTAATATATTCACAAAAAATACAAAAACTGTCACATTTTACAAATATATAAATCGAAATAATTAAAATAGTTATAACAAATCACATAAATAAATAAAAAAAATCAAAATGCATTAAAAAGATTATTTTGAATTTACAAAAAAATTATAAATAAGAAATTAAAATAATAATCTATTTCAAAAATTTTAAAAACTCACAAGGAAGAATGGAGGTTGTGGTGGTGGCGGTGGCGAGGGCGGAGTGGCGACTTTGGTGGACGGCAACGATGGTGGTAAGGAAGAGAATGAGGAGGAGAAGAAGATGATGGCAATGTAGATGACCACGTAAGCCGGTGTTGTTGTAGAGGACCACGTGGCGGTTGGGTAATAGTGAGAAAAAGAAGGAGATGAACAAGAAAGAATAAGAATAAGGGGGTGTTTGATTTGATGTAATTTAATTGTAATTGAATTGTAATTCAATAAAGGCTTCAATTACTGTA
>NW_017619349.1:3155000-3192500 GCF_001879475.1 Ipomoea nil | reverse complement strand
AGCTCATCTTTCCAAACATTTTCAATGTGGAATCAAAATGATCCCACATCATTTACAAAGGGAAGCCACTTTTGTCTTCTTCCTTTTTTTTTTTTTTTTTTTTTTAATTTTAAATTTATTTTGTATATAGTTTTGTTTGGATTATTAAATTTGTTGTTATTGTTATTATTATTATTATTATTATTATTATTATTATTATTATTATTATTATTATTATTATTGTTATTGTTATTGTTATTGTTATTATTTTAATTTTATTTTTATTTTTTTATTATTACATTATTACATAGGATTTTTATTATACTTGAACAATAATATTATCAATTATATTATTATATTATAGAATATAATACCATACATAATGTTACCAATTATGCAATATTACCAATTAATAGATTTTTTTTTAATTTCCATTAGACATTTACTTACCAAATAAGCTTTACTATAAAAGTTTGGGCGGGAAAATGAAATTGGATGATTTTGTTTTTTTTTTTTTTTGAAAAGGGATGATTTTGTTTTTATATAATAATAATAATAATAATAATAATAATAATAATAATAATAATAATAATAATAATAATAATAATAATAATAATAATAATATATAATATATAATATATATAGATTAATTATTACCCTAATACTTAATTTATAATTCTGATTTTAAAATTCTTATTATTATTATTAACATTAACATTTGATTAGTTTTATAAAAAAATTGTAAATTCTAAAATTTGTATGAATAAATTTAAACTCTAATCCGACGCATTTCCTTATATGATTGTATAATTCATTTTATATACACATAATATTTATTAAAATAAAAATAGGAAAATTCTATAATATAATTTCATTAATTATAATTTATATTGATAGATTTATAATTAAAAAATTACATTTAAAATTTTAAAAAGTTGCATTTAAATTTTGCATGATTATTATAGTGCATAAGTGTATGTATGATTAGAAATATTCATGTTTTGTTAATTTAATAATTTCATTTCTTTAATTATATTTCATATTTTATTAATTGTAATTTAACTAAATTGTCACAAATAATTCTAGGGAAGAAATCTTATATTTCTCAATTTCTTTAATTATATTAATTATAATTACCAAATATTGTGACAATTACCATAATAATTTCATTAATTATATTACTTATATTAATTATAATATTTGTAATAATCTCTTCCAAAATTTAAATACATTACCATAATAATCACACAAAATAATGAAAGAAAAATTATTAAAATAATTATCTTTAATAAAAATAAGGAAATTATATTAAAAATTAATTATATATTAAGATAAGTATAATTTTTTTCATGCCAATATATTATACATTAAGTATACAAATATATATGTATATAAATTACCATAATAATTACACCGAAAAAGGTAACAATATATAATTATTAGGTAATAATATTAATAATTAATTATTAAGGTAAGTATAACTTATTTTGTACTAATAATATTATCCATTATATATATATATATATACTTTTAATTTTATATTGATAACCATAGTCTATGTATATACTTTAAGAAAATATTCATTATTAAAGATTAAAGATGAGATATAATTTAAAAAGTAAGTTATTTATTAGATTACCTAATATAATTGTCTTACTAATTGATTCAATGTTACTATGTATAATTTATATATTTGAAAACTTTTTAAATCGAAATATCCATTAATTGCCTTAATAATTAAAATAATTGTTAGTCAATCAATATTCAATAGTACTAAAAGTATTATTTGAATTTTTATACATAAGATATAATATTATTAAATTGAAATAATTAAATAAAAATAATGTGTCCATATTACAAAAAATTTTATAATAGTAATTTTTATTGCATAATAGAATTTGGCAATTATTAAACATTGTTTATGGTAATTATTGTATGACTTTTAATACTAAAATTATTAGGTAGAATTTTTATAATTAAGGTATAATATTCTTAAGATAAAATATTGCTTATATATGGTTTACCCGTATTAACCATCACTATATTAAATTAATAAATAATTCTTTTAATATAATATATTATTAAATCTAAACATGTGATTAATATTTATTCAATATTATTACGGAAGTATTACAATTATAAATTTTACTCCGTATTAAATTTTAAATGGCTTAGCATATCGAAGCAAACATGGTAAGTCAATAACATTATTTTACATTAGTAAAGTGATTTTATATCAAGGAATGTCAAATGAAGAATAAAATCAAAATAATACTCTATTGAAAAAAAAAAAAAAAAAAGCCACAGTACTTAATCATTTTTTTCCTAAAAAAAAAAAATTGAAATGGCAAGAAAAACGTCTTGAAGGGAAAGACAAACTACTCTCTTATTACAAAAAATGTACACTTTAAAAACGGAGAAATTGAATCGAAATAAAGTCCAATGCTTTGATATATTGACAACTAAAAAATGCTTTTAATTTCATTTTGGTTTTTATTGTATTCTTAGTATGATTCCCTCTAAGTCTATATATAAATTTACATATACACATAATTCGTCCCTCGATCACAAAACTTTATCATCTTGATGAGCAAGGAACTCTTTTGCTTCCCGATCAATCTTTCTAGATCTGTATCTTCTCCACCAAAAAAAAAAAAAAAAGACAAAAAAATATATATATCAACATGTTTTCTTATGAACCACTTTTGTTGTTTAAAAACCATAAAATACAAAAAAATAAAAACAAAACAAAACCCAAAAAGAAGAAAAAAATAAAAGAAACTAAGATGATGAAAACCTCACCAATGTAAATCACGTATCAACCTCAACTGTGGAAGATCACATGATGATTAGAAGTCTATTGCTTCCCGGTCAATCTTTCTAGATCCGTATAGTATCTTCTCCACAAAAATAGACCAAAAAAAAAGAAGAATATATCAACATTTTTTCTTACGAACCACTTTTGTTGTTTAAAAATCAAAAAATACAAAAAAATAAAAACAAAACAAAACCCAAAAAGAAGAAAAAATAAAAGAAACTAAGATAATGAAAACCTCACCAGTGCAAATCACGTATCAACCTCAACTGTGAAGATCACAGGATGATTAGAAGTCTATTGCTTCCCGATCAATCTTTCTAGATCCGTATCTTCTCTACAAAAATAGACAAAAAAAGAAAAGAATATATCAACATTTTTTCTTACGAACCACTTTTGTTGTTTAAAAATCAGAAAATACAAAAGAATAAAAACAAAACAAAACCCAAAAAGAATAAAAAATTAAAGAAACTAAGATAATGAAAACCTCACCAGTGCAAATCACGTATCAACCTCAACTGTGGAAGATCACAGGATGATTAGCAAAAATCAATAAAATAATTAACCTTAGTTGGGGTTGTGTATGGTCATATAAGGTGTATTTATACACAATGGATGAGATCAAAAGGGTTTAGTATTGAAATTATAAAATGGTAAGAGATCTCAAGAAAGGTAAAATCTTTAATATTATTAAAATGCCATATTTGTCTAAATATTTGATATTACAAAAATGCCTCTAAGTTTTGGGGGGAAAATTTGGCTAGGAGGATTTTACTTTTATATATATATATAGATATATAGATATATAGATTAAAGATACAAAGTCAGTTTTAGAAAGAACCGACGTTTTACCCTTATTTGTTTAATAATTATAGGGAAAATGACACTTTTTCCCCCTTTGTTATATACTTATAGCACTTTTTCCCCCTAAATTATTTAAGTGGCAGTTTTTCCCCCTGATATATTAAATGGACATATTTACCCTTAAAATAAATATTTCATTTATTTTTCTTCTCCAACAAATTATAACCACGATTTGAAAAAATAAAATACATTAAGTGTTGAATTTAGAATATTTTAAAAATAAAAAAATAAAATTTTAAAATAAAGTTTGAACCAACCGTTCAAATTGGATCTAAAATTGTGAACCGACGGTTCAAAATAAAACTTAAACCGCGATTATATATACTTATATGTGAGAGTCAATATAAATGCGAAAAAAAACATACACTATTTGCAAATATCTAATTTAAGCTATTGCTAGTAGTTATTCCGATTTGAACCTCCGGTTCACGGTTCAGGATCCATTTTTTTCCAGTTCACGATTTTAATAAACGGAAACCCAAATATTGGGTTATGTTATGAATCATAACCGAAATTTTTTAATTTGATTGCTATAGTGTTTGGTTCAGTTCGAACCGAACCGTGGTCATCCCTACGTATAAGCAATAATTTGTTGAAGAAGAGAAATAAATAAAATATTTGTTTTAAGGGTAGAAATGTCCATTTAATATTATCAGGGGGAAAAACCGCCGTTTTTATAATAATTGAGGGGGCAAATATGAATGCATGAATAACTTAGGGGGAAAAAATGCTATAAGCATATAACACAGGGGGAAAAAGTGCCATTTTCCCATAATTATATAAAACAGCACAAAGCTCGATGCATTGAGCTTGTGCTGCATAGTGCATCGTGCTGCATTATATAAATAAATAACACAATACGCTGCACAATGCAGCACCAAAGCTCAATGCATTGAGCTTTGTGCTGCATTATGGAGTATATATAATTAGCTTTCTTTCTTAAAAAAAAAAATGGAGTATATATAATTATATATTAAAAGTTTGATGATACAATGTTGGTTCCGCCCGGAACCGACGTTGTATCTTCAAATATTTTTTTTTCAAAAAATAAAACATAATTTAATGATTAATAAATATTTTAAAATACATACAATGTTGGATTTGTCGAGAAATCGGCGCTGTATAATTAATTTTAAAAAAGAAACGACGTGAATTTTTAGAAAAAATTAACGTCGTATAGTTAATTAAAAGAATTTAATTTTTTTTTAAGAAATGACGTCGATTTTTTAAATAATTGATGTCGTATATTCGTTAAAAAATATATTTAAAATTTAAATATTTACAACATCGGTTGTTTACAAAAACTGACGTTGTATTATTTTAAAAATTTTAAAAATATATAGAACGTTAGTTTTTGCTTTATATATGCGACGTTACATTCTATTTTTTTAATAGTGGACTAGGGATGACAATGAGTCGGGTGTGGGCCGGGGGACTTACGTCCATCACCCGACCCACCTTATATTTTCTCCACCCACTCCCACCCCAACCTGCATCGAGTGGACCTTTTCAAAACCCACCACCACCCCCACCGAGTGCGGGTGTCCACTACGAGTATCCACCACTTATAATTTTTTTTTTATTTTTTTCAAAAAATAATATTTACATTACCTACACATAATAAAATAATAAAATTCATTAGCTATATAAAACATAAAATAATAGAAATATTTAAATATAATAACTAAATTGTTAATTTTTAAAAATAAACATAGTAGTTTAGATATAAAAATAGTAAAAATTTACATGAACTTATAAAAAGTTTTATAAATAACTACATAGTGGGTCAGGTGGGGTTCTAGGCGGGTTTTGTACATAGAACTCGAATCCAAATCGATCCATTGCGAGTTTACTTTTTTAAGACCCACTCCTGACCTACCACAAAAAAAAAAAAAAAAAAAAAAAACTCCGATCCATATGGAGTAAATTCGAGTGGATATCCGTGGGACGATTGAAATTGCCATCGCTAAGTAGAATTAGGGGTGACCACGGTTTTGTTCGAACCGGAGATTCAAACTGTAATTGTTACTGTGTTAACCGGAAAAAAAAAAAATAATAAAGGTGCAGACTGCAAGCCTGCAGCCTACTGTGGACTGTCACCAATAGTTATGCTGTGCAACCGAATGTACCATGCATGGTGCATACGATGCAAAACGACGTTATTTTGACTAAAAATGCGCGTCCCACTTAAAAAAAAATTCAGGTTCGATTCTCGACAATAGCATTATTGTGGAATGTGGAGGATATATAGTTATGAATTTCTGGATATATAATTATGAATTTATGGATATTTAGTTCATTCATTGTAGATATTTAGTTCAATCATTGTGGATATTTAGTTCAATCATTATGGATATTTAGTTCATTCATTCACTGTGGATATTTAGTTCATTCATTCACTGTGGATATATAGTTATGAATTTATGGATATTTAGTTCAATCATTGTGAATATTTAGTTAATTCATTATGAATATTTAGTTCATTCATTGTGAATTTTTACTTCATTCATTCACTGTGGATATATAATTATGAATTTATGGATATATAAAAATGTTATTACAAAAAAATCAAAATTAATTTATTTTTTAAGTGGGACGCACATTTTTTAACTAAAATGACGTTATTTTTGCATTCATATGGTGCATACGGATGCACAGCATAATTTGCGGGACTGCCACAGTGCCATATTGGGCAGTGGGCATGTCCTGTATGACGCAAAGGCCAAAGGCCAAAGTTTGGCCCCCCAAAAAAAAACAAATAAAATAAAATAAATCCGGAATCGTGGTCATCTCTAGGTTGTCCTGTAGGAGTGTGTGAAGACAATTTAAAGTGGGTGAGGTGATGGATATACATTCCTGGCCCATTGTCATCCATAGGCCATAGCCTTAGGGGGCGTTTGGTTCACGGAATCTTGGATTACCTAGGTAATCTGAGTCTGGTAATGTTATATTACCTTGTTTGGTTCAAGTTATAAGATTACCTGGTAATGTTATATTACCTGAAAGCTGATGTGGCGGTAATGTTTCAAGGTAATGTGATTACCCCCAATTTTTTAGGTAATCTTAGATTACCTTGAATTATTCCAACTTTGCCCTTGTTAACTAATAATAATAATGATAATAATAATAATAATAATAATAACAACAATAATAATAATAATAATAAAATTAATATATGTTTATATAATCAAATATATATGTGTATATTTATATATTTAATTTTTTTAATATTTAAGCATCGATATACATACATATATATATATATATATATATATATATATATATATATATATATATATATATATATATATTATTAAGGACATTATTGTAAATTGATCCATATAACCTAAAAATATAACCTTGAACCAAACAAGGTAACATTATATTACACTATCCAAACCAAACACACAAAGTAATCTTACATTCCCAACATAGGAAGGTAATCCTATTACCTGGGGTAATCCAAGATTCCGTGAACCAAACGCCCCCTTACAAAGTTGCTGGATAACTCAACCGAACATTAAAGTGAAGTTCACACTCCACCTCCACACCTAATGGTACTTGTATGAAATTAAAACCTCGGAGTTGAAAAAAAAAATCATAAGCAAACGCTAGATCTGAGCTTGATCTGCTATGGCCGTGGAAGATGCATTATCTATCTCAGGGAGGGTAGACCGACTGGAACAATTAGCTGAGGAAAACAGGTTGTTTGAAATGGGGATAAAGAGTCAGATCTCGGATCTGGTGATAGGCCTCAAATCATTGAGCTCTACTGTGGAGCTAGCATCCGAGAACGAAAGAGCCAAATATGCTCTAAAAGACATGGTGGAGAAGATCCGAAATGTGATAAGTGATGCGGAACACGCAATCTGTATGTTCACAGTGGAGAGGAAGAAGCATGCTAGATCTGAAGCCAAATGTATTCGCGATTTTAGTGAAGAGATACAGAGCATCACAGACAGGGTTAAGAAAATCAAGGAAGACCACGCCCAAACTGTTAAGCTCCTCATATGTCATACGCCCATTACTGGTACGTACGCCAACCACCTGCTCTACATACAGATCAGATAGAGGATATTAAGTCCTTACTTTTGGGAATTTTTAGCAAAATATAAATTTTAAGTGGTTATTTTATGGTACAAATATATATGAGACTGATCTGAGCTATGGCGATGGTTGCAGATGCAGTAGTAGGGGAGCTGGTGAGCCGGCTAGCACAAGCAGTAGAGGAAAACGCGTCGTTAATAATCGGGATAAAGGATCAGATCGAAGACCTAGTGTCCGACCTGACAACGATCAACGCATATCTGAAGCAAGCGTCGGAGAGCCAAAGCGCCGGCGACAACGAAGTCCTGAACGACGTGGTGAAGAAGATCCGAAACGTGGTGATTGAGGCGGAAGACGCCATTGGAAAGTTCACGGTGGAGAGGAAGAAGTATAAAGACAAAGGGGTGCTCAGATACTTGGAAACACTTGCTTATTTCGCCAAGGTTAACGTTTCTGCGAGAGAGATCCAGAGCATCAGAGACAAGGTTCAGAAAATCAGGCAAGACAACGCCGGAGCTCTTCGGGCCCTCATAGGTCCACCTATTATGCAGAGGATGGTAAGTACGTCCCACAATATACTCATTTTTTTTTAATGACAAGGAAACTGCGATTATTAATTAATCTAAATTCAAGAATGTTGTAGAAGACGCTAGGCCCTAGTAGTCAGACGCCTAATGTTTAGGCAGCCTAGTAATCTGAATATGCAGTCTACTTTTCTCACTTGGGACTTGTTAGATTGTTATAATCTCCAAACTAGCCAACTACATATGTTAGAGGGTTACTTGAGTACATGACTAGATGAATATAAAAGAGGAGTAGCCGAGTAAGTAAAAAAACCACTAGACATCGACTGGGTTGAGTTACATGCCTTACTCAACCTAGTTAGGCGCTCAACTCGGACAAGTCAGTGCGTAGAGTGTCTAGTCGGCTGATTAATCGGTCAGCTGCCTAAAAATTGCTTAGCGCTGAAATCGCTTCGACCTAAGAGCGCCTGGTGCCTAGGTTGATTTTTACAACACTTATACATAGTTGATTGGCTCAAATAATAAAATTCGAACTAATAACTTTGTACTTAAAAGTTTGTATCTTTAGGCTAGGTTACCCCCACTCAATTTCCTTTTCGTTTTAAAAGTTTCATCGGTAAGGAATAGAATATGAATTTTGCTATTATTTGATTCAGTGAATGAATAAATTGTAGGAATGGTATTTCACGATTTGATTACTTAGGAATTGAGATGGAAATCATGGAATAGACATAAATACCATCTATTAAATAATAATAATAAATAATAATAATAATACTAATAATAATAATAAGATACCAAGTACCCCAACCTTAAGGGCCCCCCACACTCCTCTCACCCGACAGAGCATTTGGGCGTTATTATTATTATTATTATTATTATTATTGTTGTTGTTGTTGTTGTTGTTGTTGTTATTGTTGCAAGCACCAGGTATCATGTTTGCTTTAACTTTAAGATGATTGTATGATTCTAGTACATAAGATTATCAAAAAAATAGTATTAGGAAAAATGACACTTTTTTCCTTGAGTGATATACTTATAGCATTTTTTTTTCCCTTAATTATTCATGTAAGCATATTAGCCCCATTGATTATTTTAAAAGTGACGATTTTTTTCCCTAATATGTTAAATTACATTTCTACCCTTAACATAAACATTTCATTTATTTTTTTTCCCAACAAATTATTATGTATACGTAGGGATGATCACGGTTCGATTCGAATTGAACCGGACACTATAGTAATCGAATTAAAAGTTTCAGGTTATGATTCAGATCTAGAACCCAATATTTGGATTTCAGTTTATTAAAATTATAAATAGAAAAAATTGGATCCTGAATCGTGAACCGACAGTTCCGGATCCGGTTCGCTTTTTGAACCTGTCTTTATTTTAAAATAGTCTAAATTCAACAATAAATGTTTTTTGTTTTTTTAGTTCGGAACATGAATCGGCTGCCCCGGTTCGTGATTTAATAAACTCTAAATATCGGGTTTTGATTCTAAATTGTAATTAGAATATTTTGCTTTGGTTGCTATAGTGTCTGTTTGGTTTGAACCAAATTGTGATCATAATTTGTTGGAGAAGAAAAATAAATAAAATATTTATTTTATTTTAAGGGTAAATATGTCCATTTAACATTTCAGAGGGAAAAACAACCCCTTTGAATAATTTAAGGGAAAAAAATGCTATAAATATATAACTCAGGAGAAAAAAGTGATATTTTCCCTATTTTATAGCAATAGCAACTATAGTATTGTAAAAAAAAAAAAAAAACATATACGTAAGCTGTTATCAAACAAAATATTGAAATAAGTAACAAAATTTTAATGTTGTTAATACTTAATACTATATAATAAATTCCAAACAAACAAATAATAGTGGTAATGTTAAAAAATGTAAATATGAATAATAATTAATTGTCGGCAAGTGTCATATGGGAAGATAGAAAAGTGTTGCAATGGGAAAACATCTAGCCAATTTTAGGTTTAACTTAAGGTAAATTAGGAAATAACAAACCTAAGTTATTTTTGAGAACTCATGAATAACCTAATATTAGGAGACCCCCGAAATATCCCCTTACAAGGGGAATACCCATTCCCAAGAATAAAAACAATTAACAAACAATGAAATATGCTTATTCTCGAAGATGCCCTTCCATTTTAGACCTATTTCGTGAACTAAACATGTTAGTATTTTAGAGGTTGACAATTTGACATACAGTTTCGTTTTAACTTCATTTTTTGTAAAAAAGGCTCCGGTGGTAGAAGAAGAAGATGTGGTGGGTTTCGATGATGAAGCAAAATTTATAAAGGGGCGTCTCTTGGGAGGGTCAACTGATTTGGAATTCATCTCAATCAAAGGGATGGCGGGTCTTGGCAAAACCACATTAGCCAAAATGGTGTTCAAGGACCGTGATTTGCAATTTGAATTTTTTAATCGGCTTTGGGTTTATGTTTCAAGAACTTTTAATCGAAAACAAATATTCTTGGACATTCTAAGTAATTTCACAAAGAAAACCAAAGAGTTTCATGATATGTCTGAGGAAAGCATAGCAGTAAGAATACAAGAATTTTTGGTGGGTGGAAAGTATTTCATTGTAATGGATAGTGTATGGTTGGTGAATGATTGGGAGTGTTTGAAGATTGCTTTTCCAAACAATTCAAAAGGTAGTAGAGTGTTGATGACAACTCGATTCGAAAATGTGGCTTTACATGTTGATTCTACTAGTAATCCTCACCAGCTAAAATTTTTGGCCAACCACGAAAGTTGGGAGTTACTGGAGAAGAAGGTTTTCCGTAAAGAAAAGTGTCCTCAAATGTTAAAAGTACTTGGTAACCAGATAGCCATAAAATGCAATGGACTACCACTTGCAGTGGTGGTGATTGCTGGTGTCTTAAACAAAGACAGCACCCATGGTCATTGGAAACAAGTAGCTGAAAATCCCTTCCCAGTAATTAACCCAGAAAACCAGAGTTACAATAAACTAGTCAAATTGAGTTATAACTATTTACCTTATTACTCCAAAGATTGCTTCTTATACCTAGCAGCCTTTCCTATTGGCCATGAGATTGCTTCTTGGAAACTAATCCGCTCGTGGATAGCAGAGGGATTCATCCCACTAATGGAGGGTGGATACACCTCCGATCTAGAGCGCACAGCCGAGAAATACTTGGAAGATCTTGCTGATAGAAATCTTTTAATGGTGTTGAAAAGGAGAGCGGATGGTCAAATCAAAACGTGTCGGATTCATGACACATTGCACGAGTTTTGCAAAAATGAAGCTGCCACCAAGAATTTCTTTCATGAAATGTACAATGCTAAACTAGATGTGAACAAAATCCCACGCCGCCTTTGTGTCCACTCTTCCATTTTGGAGTTCTTGAAATTAGACAACAAGCCATCTAGTGAACATGTGAGATCTTTCTTGTCTTATTGCTCCAAAGAGGTAGAAATTCCCAATGAGTGTCTGGGTGCCATTCCGAAATCTTTTCCTCTTCTTAGGGTAATGGATGTTGAATACCTGATATT
This sequence comes from Ipomoea nil, assembly GCF_001879475.1. Classification (NCBI taxonomy): domain Eukaryota; kingdom Viridiplantae; phylum Streptophyta; class Magnoliopsida; order Solanales; family Convolvulaceae; genus Ipomoea; species Ipomoea nil. The sequence continues at coordinate 3,180,743 of NW_017619349.1, read as the reverse complement.
CAAAATCTTGCCTAAAGAATTCTATAACCTCTACCATCTGAGATTCCTTGCAGTGTCAACTGACATGAAGCTCCTCCCAAAGCTCTTCAGTAATCTCTGTAACATGCAGACTCTTGTGTTTAACTCCTCCCAGAATAGCCTTGAAGTTAAGGCTGATATATGGAGCATGTCTAAACTAAGACATGTCCATAGCAACAGTTCCATGCTGCTTCCCCCTCCTCCAAAATCCAGCAAGAACAATGCCTCGGTAAGTACAGATATAAAGACGCTTTCCACCATATCGCCTTCGAGTTGCACAGGGGACATTTTCGACAAGACCCCAGACCTTCAAAAGCTGGGAATTCGCGGGAATCTAGCCGAGCTTATGGATGTCAAGCAAGGAGGAGTTAGTCTGTTTGACAATCTTCATAAGCTGGACCGCCTGGAAAATCTGAAGCTGATAAATGATGCTGTCCAGAGCAACAAACTGCGAAGCTTCCCTCATGCTGAGAAGTTCCCACGCAGGCTAAGGAAGATGACTTTGTCCAACACTGCATTCAAGTGGAAGGACTTGAGTGCTTTGGAGTCGTTGGATGAGCTCGAGGTGTTAAAGCTGGAGGACAATGCGTTTAGAGGAAAGTTCTGTGATGTAAGGAGCGTTGTGTTCAAACAACTGCAGTATTTTCGCATCCAAAGTTCTGATTTAGTATCATGGACAGCTTCGAAAGATAGTTTTCCAGTACTAAAATGTCTGTTCCTCAGAAACTGCACTAAGCTTGAGGCTGTTCCAGTTGAGTTTGGTGAAATAGAGAGCCTTAAGTTGTTGGAATTGTATTGCACCAACAAGGGGGCAGTGAATTCTGCTCAAAAAATACAGGAGCTGAAAAGAGGTGTAAATGGAGATACAAAAAAGGGTGGATTTCAGCTGTCTATCTATCCTCCTAAGCACTTTGAGCAGTGAGGTTAGTTAAAATTCTTTAAATTATATTTCTCTTGTTTTGGTATTTGCATTTGTTTGTTAGGTTTTCCTAGAGGAGATAAATTGCAAGTCGTCCGTCAGTCTCTAGTGCAAAAGGAGTTTTCATCACCTCTGATCAGTTAAAGTCTCCCATTATAGTTCGAACAAAGTTATAAAGTGATGGGTCAAACCAATTTAGCTAGCTCCCCAATTTATGGATGACTTTCTGATTGTGATTTCTACAAAATGCTGAAATAAGTGGGCAACACAAATTTGTTCCGACCATTCCATTCAACGTACCTGCTTTCCAATTTGTGTGCAGATTGCATATTTACTGTCTTGCTATTTGAGTTGGATTTTGATTTGGTTTGTTTGTTTTATCATGGCTGGTTGTTGTTTTGGTTGTCTTGGCTTCTCATTGAATATTACTCTGTAAACACTCATTTTGGTGCTTTAAAATAAAATACGGAGTAAATAAATGTTATTTAGTTATTTCCAAAAATAAATGTTATTTAGTTTCTTATTTTAAATTTTTTTTAAAGGAATTTTTAAATTTTTTATTCATCTCTAAATTTATAGTCAAACTTGTATAAGATCATATCGGTTAGACAGAATTTAGAATAGTTGTTTGGTACTTTGGATAGAAGTCATAATACTTAATACAGAAAATTTAATACTAATTTGAATTAAACAAATTGTTACTTATAATAGATATTGTAATATTTATATGCTTAGATAAAGAACCTTCCATTTTAAGAAAATTTGTCGTGTCAGAAAAAAAAAAAAAAACTGTTGAAAATGAGATCACTAGACAGTCTCACAGAGTTTGATCGACCAATGTACAAGCTTTGATACCACTTGTTGGTCACGAGGGGGCAGGTACAAGCCTAGAGGGAGGAGAGGGGTGAATAGACTTGTAGAATTTTAAAACGTTTACTTATTAGAAATCTTGAATTCAAGTAAACTTGAACGCAAAGTAACTTCATAGACTTTTATCAAAGTAATGAACACATTGTTACCCATTTTTAATTATGTCACATTTTTTTTTTATCTTGTTAAAATTAGGTAGTATATATGAAGTTGATGTTCTAGAGGTGAGGAAAAAAAAGCGGAAATCTTGCTAAGCCAAAATGAGAGGAGCGGCTCATGTCATACCTTCACTATATCTTAAATGGGTCTTTGGGGCCAATTGTGAATGATTGGAATGACTTGTGCATGTTTCTCACCTTCAGTTCAAATTAAGCTAGGAAGGTCTTTTGATCCATTGGGCGTTAGGCTATGGTGAAGAATTCGAGTTCGCTAAGCCAAAATGAGAGGAGTAGCTCATGTCATACTCTTCTCGGCACCATTTTCCCTTTGAACTCCGCTAGGCCGGCACTCTAGATAGCCCTTCCCCACCACACTCCAGCCTCTCAAATGAAAGCACCAATAATACGGTATTCAAACCAAGACCCTAACTCACAAAAGCTAGTTCATGAGTGAAGGTTTGACCCCAACTTAAGTACCACACCACAATCTCTTGTGGAGTCGATGTGGGAACGTATCGGAATGTGAGCCCATGTACTTGATATCTTGCATTGCATATTGTTCTCTTTATTGTTGAATGATGTTCCTTATCTCAAGGTTGAGTTCTAATTCTTGTTTGAGGGCAAGCAATGTCTAAGTGTTGGGAGATCAGATTTGATGAGCGCTAATTCTTATTACTTTTATGTGCATAATTGATATTTTTTTTTTAAATAAAAGGCTAATTCATTAATCATGAGCAGAAATGTTTACAATACAGATCGATAGAATGGTAATACATTCTTTACAATCAGACATAGAAACAAATTTCCTAGTAACGCTATAGAAAACTTAGATCGCAGACTGTTTTACAAATTTGAAGCCGAAGTTGTTGGATGAACTCGGCGCTTCTTCACAGATCTGGTCAAACATAACCAAACCTAACTCTGGTGTGACCATTTTATCATTCCACGCTTATGAGGAGAACTCACCAAAGAAACGAGGGGAAAAAACTCGCCAAAGAGACGAGAGGGAAACACTTGTCAGAGAGACGAGAGGAAACAAACTAGTCAAAGGAACAAAGCGATAACGTACGTAAAACCAAAAGAAAGCAAAATAAATGGAAAAGATGGTAGGAAACATGTTAGATCTGGAGAGTCTCTGAAGCCTTCTCTGAAAACGATCGGAGATGATATGAGATCTAACACTTATTCTTAAAACAACCGGAGGATGGAGTTTATTTGTAACACCCCGTGTTACGACCTCCGTATCCGGACTAATCGTGGAATTAATTCCGCTAATATATAATTAAAAGGATTTAATCCGATTAGAATTCCCATTGATTAATTAGCATGGTCCACAATGGATCATGGACCCTCATCCTTAATCAAGTCTTTAATTCTATTAGGAATAGGGAAAGTTGGCCTTTACTATTCAGATTCTAGTTAGGACTCCTGAATCAATATATAGAGGATTAGAAAGCATTTAGAAACCCTACCACAATTAATTCTACCACGCGAGACATCCCACGAGGAAACCTAGCAAAGGAATTCCCCACCACCGAACCTAGAGAGATTCATTGGAGGGATATCTTAGAGAAGAACCTTAGTAGCCAGGGATATTGATTAGGGCTAAGAGGTAACCCATGTCTTACAAAACCTATTTTCCTTGCTATATCTTATTTATTGGCTCCTTTGCTAATTGGAGTGGAACTGTGAAGATTGGAGACGACGAGTGGAAATTGTGGTCTACTGATCTCGTCAATCGTCACTCTCTTGGAGAAGACGAGATTCCAGAACGAATGAACGAATAGAACAATTAGGATTTTTTGGGCGATTAGGATCTAGAAATTTCAGATTAAGTGTCAACTGTAGCGACGGATTTTACTATCCGTCGCAATATATAGCGACGGATAATAAAATATGTCGCTATGTTTACAAATTTGCCTTTTAATTTAGAAACACCACTTGTAAATTTTGCGACGAATTTGAAATTCTTCGCTATCTAACGACGGAATTCAAAGTTCCGTTGCTAGAGTGTTAGACAAAAAAACACGCTATATAAACTTAGCGACGGATTCACATTTCCGTAGTTAGTGTGTAAGACAAAAAAATCACGCTATCCAACCTTAGCGACGGAATTGTGAATCCGTCGACGGACTGACAAATCCGTCGCTAAAATACAAACATAAACAAATCCCACTTACAAATGTAGTGACGGATTGTTAAATCCGTCACTAATTTGTAGCAATTAAAATTATAGAGACGGCGAAACAAGGAGACGGTAGAATTGCAATAACCCTTCATTTTAGCAAGAAATTCACGCCACTGAACGGTCAAAAACCACGGGCTCTGAAGAAATCACAATGAAATGGATAGTCAAGTTGAAAAAATAAAGGAAATGCCATCCAGAACAAGAGCTTTTGTAAACAATTTAAATAACCTGTAGTGAACTTAATGATCAGGAGGATATATTGACAGCTGAAATCCACATTGATTTTCATTCTTGAGCTTCTGTATTTCTCAAGCAGAATTAGCTGCCCTTCCATTGGTACAGAACAATTCCATCACCTTAAGGCTCTCAACCTCACCAAACACAGCCGGAACAGATTCAAGGACATTGCAGTGCCTGAGAATGAGATATTTCAGTGCTTGAAAGCTATCCTTGGAGACCTTCCATGACACTAAATTAGTCCTTCCAATCCTCAAATATCGCAGCTGTTTGAAGGCAATGTTGCTCGCATCGCAAAAATCTCCCCTAAAGGCATTCTCCTCCAGCTTGAGCACTTCAAGCTCCTCTAATAAACTCAAGATATTCAAGTCTTTCCACTCGAATGTCGTGTTTGATAAAGTCATCTTTCTTAGCCTGCGAGGGAACTTTTCAGAGTGAGGGCATCTTCGCAGTTTGCTGTTCTGGAGAGCGTTGTTTATCAGCTTCAGATTTTCTAAGCAGTCTAGTATCTGGAGATTGTCAAATAACATAACTCCGCCCTTGCTCTCCATAAGCACTGCCAGATTCCCGCGAATTCCCAGCTTCAGAAGATTTGGAGTCTTCTCCAGAATTTCTTGTGTGCATCTCGAAGGCGAGATGGTGGAGAGCATCTGTATGTCTGGACTTCCATGTCGCCATTTCATGCCATATAGGAATAAGTGCGAGGTATAGGAAACAATCTTTCAAGTTATAAGGCAAACTATCATAGCTTACTTTTACTAGTTTGTTGTAGCTCATGTCTTCTTTGTTGATTATAGGGTAGGGACCTTGAGCTATCCTCTTCCACTCTGTATAGTTTTGCTATCATTGTTTATAAGTACACCAGCCATCACCACTATTGCAAACGGTAATCCGTTGCATTTTATTGCTATGCGTCTTCCATCTACTTCTAATTCGTTAGAACATTTTTCTTTACAAAAAACCTTCTTCTCTAACAATTCTCAACTTTCATCGTTGCTCAAAATTTTAGCTTGTGAGGGTTACCAGTAAAAAAAGCATGAGAAGCCACGTTATGGTGTCTGAGTGGTTACCAAGACCCTACTACCTTTATTATTGTTAGGAAAAGCAATTATCAAACAATTCCAATTATGCTCGGCACATACATCGTCTAGTACAATGAAATACTTTCTGCTCTCCAAGTATTCGTTTATCTTAACCGCTAAGTTCTCCTCAGTCATATTAAGAAACTCTTTGGTGTTTTTGGTGAAATTACTTAGAATGTCAAGAAATATTTGTTTTCTGTTAGCTCTTGAGACATAAACCCAGAGGCGCGTGAAAAACTCATAGAATATCGCGGTCCTTAAACACCATTTTGGTTAATGTAATTCTGCGTAATCCTGCTATTCCCAAACAATCTTTTATAGTTTTTACTTCATCGTCAAAACCCACCACATCAACTTCTTCTACCACGGGAGCCTTTAACAAAAGCACCAAAAAAAATTGAAACAATAATAAGTACAAGTCTATTCCGATTCTAAATGTGTATTAACCTCAAAATATTCAAATTACTTTCGCCTATATCCCTCAGTTGTCAATTTGTTTTGGGAAAGTGAAACAAAGTGTAAACATGCTTTTTAGGGGTGTTCAATCGGTTAACCGAAGTTTTTTTTCCTTTAACCGTTAACCGAACCGAAATTTGCTTTACCGAATTCACTGAACCGAAATTTTTTTCGGTTAATCGGTCGGTTAATCGATTAACCGAACTTTTTAAAGCTAAAATTTAAAATTCTAAAAATAACACCTAAAATAATAAATCTAATTAAAATAAAATACATATCATAATAAATTCATAACAAAATATACAAAAACATTAATTAGAAACTCCAAACATCCATAACTTCAAATTAGTATTTATATTTATACTATTATTTATATATATATTAAAAACTTCGGTTAACCGGCCTTTCGAACCGAATTAACCGTTAACCGAAATTTTAAAATTCCTTTAACCATTAACCGAACCGAAAAAGTTCGGTTCGAAAACGGTTAACCGAACTTTATCGATTCGGTCGGTTAACCGAAAATTATCCGAAGTTTGCACACCCCTAATGCTTTTAGCTTAGCTTTTAAATTGGAAATCTTATATTCACTATTTAGCCCACCTAATACTAAGAGAAACTTTTAAGCATCCATACTCAACTCGCCATGGGTACTACCTCACTACCTCAGCATCAATTATATTGCATATATAGGCTTTCTTTGGTAAATAGGCTTTCTTTGGTAAAGAGGCTTTCTAGTTTAGCTTTTAATTGTTTGATTTATTTAAATCGACTTGACCAAACATTTAAAATATAAATTAAGGATGTTTTTGAGGAAGACTTTTATGGTCAAGGTTAACAACCGTTAACTATGAGAGCCAGCTAGGCAGCTAGCTACCAAGTCTTTCTTTAATATCTTGGGAAGTGTGTATCAGTATCAACTACACCTCGCTTCTTTCATTTTTTTTTTTAAACCAACCTCGCTTCTTTCATCAATTATAAATTTACCCCAACGTTTATGAATAGGAAAATGATAAATGGACTCCAAGTAAGAGTATTCTCAATAGTGTTAGGTTTTTTGGTGATTTTTACAATGTCAAATAGAAAAGAGAAAAGGGAAAAGATGAAAAATAGAAAGAAAAAAAAATCTGACAGGAAAAAGTAATAATAAAAAAAATAATATCCATTTACATGCTTAACGCGCACTGCGACCCTTCTTCAATTTTTCATCAGTTCTAATGCTCCCTACATAAAAACTTCATTTGTAGTAATAAAAATGATAACGGGACGTTTGGTTGGAGGGAGAGAATTACGTAGGAAAGAAATTGTAATTCCATGGGAGATGAATTATTGGGAATAAAGTGAGAATTTAAATTCCAGTGTTTGGTTTACAGAAATATAATTACTGGGAATTTCAATTCCAATGTTTGGTATACATGAGAATTGAAAGGGAATAAGTAGTATAAAGTCCAAAATGTTCATTGTTGTTGTCAGACGTCAATTTTAGGTTAAAAACGGAGAGTGATAATTTTGTCTCATCATTATCTTTTTTTCTTCCTAAAATTCATGGAATTAAAATCCCAGGGGGGACATGGGATCTTCCATTGTTTGGTTGGTGAAAAAGAAATTACTGGCAATATGGATTCTATTGTTTAATTTGGTTTGGGTTTGGAATGACAATGAATTATGAATATAAAAATCAATATGTCCCTGACAATAATAATGATAATAAAGTATAGGAAAAAGTGTCAAATTGGCTCCATAAGTCAAGTGGATAGTGCAATTGGGTTCCCTAAGTGAAAAAAACTTCATTCAAGTATCCTAAACCAGTAAAATTATTCAATTAAGTCCAATTTGACCTGTTTATCAGGTTAAATTGATACGGTGTTGACATACGTCCTTTTATTTTATTTTTTAAAACAAAATATTTTTTATTTATTAAAAATTAAAAATAATTATTTATTATAAATAAATAAATAAGCTAAAATATAAAATAAAAATAATAAAATATAAAATAAAATATACACATGACAACTCAAACCTGTTGTTAACCTACTAAAAATGCTAATTGCATTTTTTTGTCCAGGTTCATAGATGAATTTGTAGCTTATTTGAGTTTGGTGGTTTAATTGCTATCCCCAAATAGTTCAATGGTGTGGTGGTTTTGGTGATGTTGGTGTTGGTGGTAGTGGCGGTAGTAGTGTTGGTGTGGTGGTGGTGGTGGTGGTGGTAATAATAATAATAATAATAATAATAATAATAATAATCTAGAAACTAACTTAAAAAATAAGAGAGGGGAGAAAGATGAAAAATAAAGAATTCAAAAAATGTCCTTCCACTAAAAAACTAGGAAGATATTTTTTATTAAAATGAGTTTTTTTTTTTTTTTTTTTTTTTTTTTTTTTTTGTCCAGTTGACTAGAATGAATGTTTTCCTTTGACTTCATTTTCCTTGAGTATCCAAACTCTGAAAATCCAAAAAATATCTTCTAAAAGTCATTTTTCGTGTTTTCAAATGACCCTAAGTCTCCTAAATTTATCTAATATTTATGATGCAATTTACGTCAATGACCTCTTCACTAAATGATATGACAAAATCTCCAATTTCTCTAATAAGTATTACACACTTTTTTAATAAGTAATTCTTTAACTCATAATATTACATTTATCCTTATAAGTATTACATTTTTTCTCGAACAATCAATCAATTTATCTTTCATTAGTATTATTTTTCATAAGTAACTCTCTAACTCCTAAAAATTATTTTTTAAATTTAAAAGTATTACATTTTTTCTTCAAAATTATTACACTTCCACTTATAATTAACAAACAATTTATCCTGATTAATATTACACTTTTCAATATAAGTATTACATATCTATCTTAACTCGACTCATCTCACATATAAAGATTCATGAGATAGTATCGCAAGAGACTCAACCAATGATAATAAATAAAAATAAAATGTTTTTTAATTATAAATAATGTTACGTAGTATTCAAAAAAATGCAATTTTTATCACTCCCTAAAATTACTATTTTTGTGTAGTTTTTTTTTTTTTTTTTTTGAAATCTAACTTATTAAAAATTGTCACACAAATGAGTGGCTTTTATTGTAAGAGCATCTAGCATTGTTCTTGGAAAAATTGTCACTCTCAAACTATAAGCAAAACAACACCTTTAAACTATACAAACTTTCAATAATTGAAGATTTCAACTCCTCAAATTGAATTATAAAGGGTTTAATTGGTGTCTAGTTAATCAGTTTCATTGCATTAATTAATCTGACAAGTCCAAGTGTCTAGTTAGTTAAAGTTTTTTATAATTTAAGAGTCTAATTTTTTATTTTCTATAATTTAAGAGTCTAATTTTTTATTTTCTATACTTAGGCCTATTGGACCTTTTTCCCAAACATATTCGTAAATGATTAGACATTGCCACATTGGGTAAACTTATGACTTATTTATAATTCCTAAAATATGAGTGCTTCTAGTTGATATTGAATTATTGATGCACACTCGAGGCGATAGCTATGCACTCGGGTCAAATACACAATTTATATACTAAATGTTCACAATTTAAATTTATATACTGAATATTTACCATTCAAATTATGAACATTCAGTATATAAATTGTGAAAATTTAGTATATAAAATTATGAACATTCAGTATTTAAATTGTGAACATTCAATATGTAAATTCTAAACATTCAATATGTAAATTGTGAATATTTAGTATTTAAAAATTGTGAACATTTAATATATAAATGTTGTGATAATGGAGTATGTTTGCTTCATCCCTAGCACTGAAGAAGATCTGAACTTTGATATGCAGTTCAGATTAATGGAGATATTGTCTATAGACAGAAGAGCCGCAATAGAGTCAGAGGGTAGCAAGATCATTAACAATATCAAAGAAGCTTCAGATTCTCCAAACGAATTCAGCTTAAATCTTAAAAAACAGTCAAAGATTCAAGTTTCGTGTAGTATTGAAAATTTATTTCAATGTCTAATTGTAGGATTGTTTTATCATCTCATCGATCTTATTATAATCTTTTTATCGTATAATTAATGAATTAGCCCTTTTATTTCAATATATATATATATATATATATATATATATATATATATATATATATATATATATATATATATATATTATGTATTTTTGGATCCGTGTTTGCCTTTCAAGGTGGACACGTGCAAGGTGGACCCGGATCCACGGAGTAATTTATCAACTTGAGGGGTTCAAGTGAAATCATTCCAAAAAAAAATATAGGGAAAATGGTCAAATAGGCCCTCAAACTTTAACTTAAAAGTCAATTAGGCCCCTAAACTTTTTAAATGTGCAATTACACACATCAACAATTCATTTAGGTGCAATGAAGTCCAAAAACAAGTTAATGACCTGCTATCACAGGTCATTAAGGTTCAGGCCACCTTCAGGCGAAATTTCCGGCAACAAAAAATAAAAAAGTGACCGGCGAAATTTCTGGCAAAAAAGTGACCGCCGGCGACCGTTCGTCAGTTGTCGGTCACTTTTTTTTTTTTTTGCCGGAAATTTCGCTGGTCACTTTTTTTTTTGCCGGAAGGTGGCCTGAACCCTAATGACCTGTGATAGCAGGTCATTAATTTGTTTTTGGACTTCATTGCACCTAAATAAATTGTTGATGAGTGTAATTGCACATTTAAAAAGTTTAAGGGTCTAATTGACTTTTAAGCTAAAGTTCGAGGGCCTATTTGACCCTTTTCCCAAAAATATATTAAAGAATGACTTGCTACTTGTTAGCTAGCTGGCTCCAATAATTCATCTATAGTTGACCCTGTAAATCTGTAATGAAGTCTTCCCCAAACCTATCCAATCTAAGTATGTATAATTAACCTGTGCTAATGATTCAGACTCATCTTCCTCACAGAATCCAGAGAAGCTGATCAAGCTCATTTAATTTCCGGCGGCTATGGCGGTGGCGGATGCAGTAGTTGGGCAGCTTGTAAACCGGCTAGTCCAAGTAGTCGACGAAAACGTGGTGCTAATAAAGGAGATAAAGAACCAGGTGACCACCCTAGTGGACGACCTTAAAACGTTCGAGGCGTATCTGAGGCAAGCGTCGAAGACACAAAGCGCCGGCGACAACGATGTCCTGAAAGACGTGGTGGACAAGATTCGGAGCGTGGTGACCGAAGCGGAAGACGCCATCTCTAAGTACACGGTGGAGAGGAAGAAGTACAAAGACAAAGGGTGGCTCAGATGCTTCGAATCGCCGGCTTATTACGCCAAAGTTAACGCTTCTGCTAAGGAGATCCAAGGCATCATAGACAAGGTTGCGAGAATCCGGAAAAACCATGCCATGGATCTCAAGGACCTCAACACCAAAGATAATCAACCTGCAGCTTTACCCACCATGGTACGTTATAATTATGTTTTAATTTTGAGAATTTATAAGGTCTTAATCTTCATCCGCCTCTATTATCTTTAATTTTGCTCTAGATATAGCCACTATTTTCATATTTTTTTTCTTTTAATACTGTGAGACCAATATAATGTCTGGCTGTACTTAATTGGTGCAAAAAACAAAAAGTATTTATTGGGGTTGTTTATCCACATACTAAGAGCCTTGGCTTGGCTTGGTATGATGAAGTTATGAAAAATTAAAGGGTGAGTCTTGTATGAGACTATCTCATTAATTGGGGTCAAGATGATATGATAATTAACATAATACTTTTGTTACAAAATGTGATATTAATTAGAAATAAATTATACCTTACTTATATAAGGAAAATGGGGAAAAATGTTAAATAGGTCCTTAAATTTTACATCAAAAATCAAGTAGGCACCTAAACTTTTAAAAAGTGCAATTAAACTCTCAAATATGTTATTTTTTGTTAAATAAGTCAAATTTATCGATAACCAGCATGTTACCGGTATAATTAAACTGTTGACGACAAATTTGACTGGAAAACATTGCCATCGACCAAAAGGTCGCTTTCTCTAGCGAGGGCGACTAGAACTAGTCGCCTTCCGCCGGAGAAGACAACCAATTAACTGCCTTCTCTGGTAGATGGTGACCGGCAACGGCTCAGTCGTCGCGATCGCTAGATTTTCACCGGACTGATGCCTAACTAAAATGACTTGTAATAACAGCTCATTTACCGGTTCCTGAGTTTTATTGCCTCAGATCAATTTGACATGTTAAAGGGTGTAATTACATTTTTTAAAAGTTTAGGGACTAACTTTTTATGTAAAGTTTAGGGGTTTATTTGATCCCTTTTCCCAAAGAAAATGTAATATTATAATGCAATACTTTTGAATATATATATATATATATATATATATATATATATATATATATATATATATATATATATATATATATATATATAAAATTTAAAATTAAAATGCAATATCTAAGGGTTGAACAATTACTAAGGAGAAAACGTATAATACTAATCATAAATAAATTAATTGATTATTACTTATGAGATGAACTGTAATATGATTTTTTTGTTTTAAAAATGTAATACTTTTAAATAAAAAGTGTAATATTAAATGTTGATTGAGTTACTTATGAGAAGTGTAATACTTATCAAAAATATGACATGTCTCAAGGGTTAGAACATGTGGATGGTCTAATAGAGTCATAGGAGATTTTGTCAAAATTAAAAAATTTAAGTACTAAACTAATATTTAAATTATTTAAAAAAAAATAATATTTGAATTTGATACTTTAAATTAAGAATTTAAATTTAAATTTATTTTACTTATATATTAAAACTTGTACTAAATTACTAGTTTAACTATAGGATTGACTAGTTTTATTTTATTTTTTTGTTTAAAAAAAAAAAAAACTATAGGGTTGCCTACGACTGAAATTTTTTCTCTCTAAAAACTTTCAAAAAGGCCAAGGATGGGAAAAATTTGATGGGATGAGTGGGGTAGGGTCATAGGAATAGGGACAAGGAATATACTCCCCACTCCATCTTGCCATCCCTAATTATAGACTTGCTTGTGGCTACCTATTAATCTATTATAGCTATTGATTTATCAAAATTAACCAACTGACCCAACATATCGAAGCGTTATGTTGTGCAACCGTATGCACCATGCAAGGTGCACACGGAATTTGATCCATAATTTCTATACTATAGATTCATAATTTCTAAACTGTAGATTCATAATTTTTATACTATAAATTCATGATGGGTATGAGGTCAAGCACCAACTCTGGGGACTTCTTCTACAGGACTAAAACCACATTTGCACCATTCATCTTTGGAGGAAAATGACGTTCTTCAAGATAATCAAGAACAAAAGTAGTGACATCCCCCCTACCACCCTCCAAAAAACTCTAGAAAAACCTCGGGGGTTCTTCTTATCCAGTCCATGGGCTTTATCTGGACACATTGCAAATACCTCCACCTTCACCTCCTCATCAGCCCTGAAAGACCTAAGTAGCTCCTCATTCATTTCCTCAGTGATGTGCGACTGCAGGGACTCAAAACAACCCTCACCTTGGCAACCCTTAGATTGAAAAATCCCTTCAAAATAACCCACCACCAGAGGACCCAACCCCTCTCCCTCTACCCACTCTCCCACCCCATTCCTCAGCATTCTAACATGATTCTTCATCTTCCTACTAGAGGCTGAGAGATGGAAAAACCTAGTATTAGAGTCACACTCCTGTAGCCAGTGCTGCTTGGCTCTTTGCCTCCAGTACACGTCCTCATGTTTTGCAACTCCCCTTCTAACGGGTTAAACTCTACAAACGAGGCCTCACTCGTACATCCCCTCAACAGCCTCAACTCTCTCTGTAAACTTATTATACGCTTCCCGAACTCATGACACCTATCACCCTCATCTTACTAGCCTCGAGCCACACCAGTTGAGCTTTTCCTGCAGGCCCATCCCCTATAACCCCTCCCACGTCTCTTTCACCACCTTACCACAACCCCCATCCAGAAGCCAAACATTCTCAAATCTGAACCTCTTCCTTCTCCAAGCACAAGCTTGTAGATGTCAAGAAACAAAGTCGAGTGGTCTAAGGTGTAGGCTTCCAAATTAAACATCCTTGCCTCCTTATGCAACAGTGCAACACACACCGGTCCCTTTCCGCCACCACCCTATCCAGTCTCTCCTCCACCCAACCCACTATACCCTCCATCTCTCCCATGTAAATGGGTGCCTAGACATCAGCAAGTGTGATAGCCCATAAACTCCAGTGTTTCCGAGAAGCCCTGCAGTAGGCATGCTAGGTGCGGTCAACCCCCTTTTTCTCGGCCTGAAAGGCGAGGTCATTGAAATCCCTGATCACCACCCATGGCAAAGTAGATCGGCTCTCAAATCCCACAAAAATTGCCAAGCCTCTCCCTCCTCCCCCTCTTTGAAAAACCATAGCAACATGCCAGCCTCCACTACCTTCTCATCCTGAATCATTAAGGATAAATCGTTATAGTTTAAATCCCGAATATCGACCAGTTTGCTGAGTTATAGTTTGAATCCCGAATATCGTTATCTAACTATAACTCAGCAGACTGGCCATGTTGTTAACCCCGAATATCGTTATCTAAGCACATTAGTTTTAACATATTTATACTTAAGGTAAGCATATGGTTGTTTTTAACCTTATTTTTACATGTAACACAAATAATAGTAATAATAATAATGACTTTATTTTTATAATTGTTAAAGGCTCCTGTGGTGGAAGAAGTTGATGTTGTAGGCTTTGATGGTGAGGCAACCACTATAAAGAATCGTCTTAAAGGTGGGTCAAATGATCTAACTGTCATCTCAATTGAAGGAATGGCGGGACTTGGTAAAACCACATTAACCAAAATGGTGTTTGAAGATCGTGATATTCAATTTGAGTTTTTTACTCGCTTGTGGGTTTATGTTTCGAAAACTTTTAATAGAAGGCAAATATTTCTGGACATTCTGAGCTCCTTCACCAAAACTACCAAAGACTTCCAAAATATGTCTGATCAGAATTTAGCTGATAAAATAAAAGAATATTTGAAGGGTGGAAAGTATTTCATTGTAGTTGATGATGTGTGGGCGGAGAGGGATTGGGACTGCTTGCAAATTGCTTTTCCAGATACTAAGAATGGTAGTAGAGTCTTGTTAACCACTCGACACCACAATGTGGCTTCACATGCTGATTCTGCTCGCGACCCCCACCAACTAAAATTTCTGGAAAACGGAGAAAGTTGGGAGTTACTAAAGAAGAAGGTTTTTCGTAAAGAAAAATGTCCTTATCCATTAGAAGTTACTGGGAAACGCATAGCCGTAAAATGCAACGGGTTACCACTTGCAGTAGTGGTGATTGCTGGTGTCCTAGATAAAAATAGCACAGCAGCAGAGTGGAAACAATTAGCAGAAGACCCCTTCCCTGTTATTAACAAAGAGAACCAGAGCTACAACACTCTAGTAAAATTGAGTTATGATCATTTGCCTTATAGCTTGAAAGATTGTTTTTATACCTTGGAGTTTTTCCTACTGGGCATGAAATTGCTGCATGGAAATTGATTCGCCTATGGATAGCAGAAGGATTCATTCTGCCAACCGATGGTGGAAACCGCTTAGAATTGGAGGACACAGCTGAGAAATATTTGAAAGAACTCGTCGACAGGAATCTTCTAATGGTGTTGAAAAGACGAGCAGATGGTCAAATCAAAAAATGCCGGATTCATGATACATTACATGAGTTCTGCAAAACAGAAGCCGCAGCTAATAATCTCTTCCATGAAATTGATGGAGCTAGACTACTAGAGTTAAAGAAAACTCCTCGTCGCATTTGTGTTCACTCTACTGTTCTAGACTTCCTTAAATCAGAAAGAAAGCCATCCGGTGACCATGTCCACTCTTTCTTGTCATTTACCTCTAATGAAATAGACACTCCAATTGAGCACTTGGCAACCATTCCAAAATCCTTTCCTCTTCTTAGGGTGATGGATGTTGAATCCCTTAAGTTCAAACTATTGCCTAAAGAGTTATATAAACTCTCTTATATGAGGTACCTTGCGGTATCAACTGACCTCAAACTCCTCCCCAAGGTGTTTAGTAATCTGTGGAACATCCAAACGCTCGTGTTCAACACCTCGGAAAACAGTGTTGAAGTTAAGGCAGACATATGGAGCATGTCTAAACTAAGGCATGTGCACAGCAACACTTCCATGTTGTTGCCCCCTCCTCCAAAGAACAACTCGGGAAGTATAGAAATACAGACACTTTCTACCATATCCCCTTCGAGTTGCACCGAGGAAATTTTGGAGAAGACTCCAAATCTTCAGAAGCTGGGAATTCGCGGGAATTTGGCTGAGCTTATGGAGAGCAAGGGAGGGGTTAGTTTGTTTGACAATCTTCAAATGCTAGATTATCTGGAAAATTTGAAGCTCATAAATAACGCCCTCCAAACCAGCAAATTGATGAGAAGATTTCCTCATGCTGACAAATTCCCGCGCAGGCTAAGAAAGATGACTTTATCGAACACGTCTTTTGAGTGGAAGGACTTGAATACCTTGGGCTCTTTAGACGATCTTGAAGTCCTCAAGCTGGAGGAGAATGCGTTCAGAGGAGATTACTGTGATTTAAGCAACATTGTTTTCAAACAACTGCAATATTTGCGGATTGGGAGGACTAATTTAATGACATGGAAGATTTCCAAGGATAGTTTTCCAGCACTTAAACATCTGATTCTCAGACACTGCACTGCCCTTGAAGCTGTTCCGTGTGAGTTTGCTCAAGTAGAGAGCCTTAAGGTGATGGAATTATTCTGTACCAACAAAAAGGCAGCCACTTCTGCTAAAGAAATACAAAAGTTGAATGGATTTCAGCTGTCAACCTATCCTCCAGATCACTAAGTTTACTTGAGCTCATCAGGTCAGTCAAATTCCTTAAGTATCTCTTGTTCTGATAATTGCATTTCTTTGTTTTCTCAACTTAATTGACTATATATGCATTTAATGGCTAACTTAGCTTTCTCATTATGATTTCTTCAGAGACGACGATGATGGAGTGGATTTCTTGCTGCAATTGTCTTTCTTTTGCATCTTCTCAAGGCTATGTATTATATTGTTGTTTGTTGTTATTATCCTTTAATTTGGTTTCCACTGGCATTTTGCTATTTCAGATCAAAAAATTTTACTCATTCATCTAAATATATATCTTATGCTCAAATGAAGTGGTGTGTCCTTAGCTTAACTTCATATTTATTTTATAGTGAATTCTAATTTTGTTGGTCGATTTTGACGGGTGGGAAGCTAAACCAAAGACAAAGTATGGTGTGAGATAAACCAACCTTCTAAAGGTCTCCTTTCTAAATAGATACTCTTTTGGTACGGAACACCTCTTTCGGCAAAGGCATCATAAGGAAGATGGATAGGTTGCTAAGTAAGAAAGGGGAATTACTTACTCTAGTGCCAATCTTTTTAAGTGGGTTTTGATCTGAGTCACGATCTCTTTTACGGTTAACTAAAGTTCTTCGATTTGATCTGTTAACTGATTTTTTACCCAAGTTTGCACATCTAAAACATATTTAATAGTGCTCAAAATTTGTAGAAGTTGGTGTCACGAGCTGCATCGTGGGGTAACTTTGTGGTGTGATTCTGACCTTGAAGATGTCCAAATTAGACTTTGTGGTCTTTAGCAAAGTGGTAGCCTTTTGAGTTGTTATTTCAATACCACTTGAATCACCTCATTTGAATATTCTTAACCCAAGAGATGATCAAAATACCAAACTTTCGTCGAAGTGCGCTTGAAAAATCATTGTTTTCCTATATTACACAAATACAAACACAATTAGTCTTTATTACTCCATATATTAACTTTAATCAAAATAAGATATTCTAATCCAAGCATATAATAAGGTGAAAGGACTCCAATTATAATAGAAGATTCCTTCCAAATACCCCACAAAACATAATATTTTTTACACTTATCATTTTTATTACTGCAAATGAAGTTTTTATTAAAAAAACAGAAGAAAGGTTGTAGGTGCGTAGATTAAAAAAAAAACAAACAAACACTATTTTGAGTACTATTGACTATATTACAATGTAGTATCTATTCTATATTTTCTCTATTTGTTATCTACTATCTGCTATCGTTCAAAGAGTCAATACCCTACCACCGAAGTTCGATCCTGATCTTTCCTCAAAAAAATCATAAAACTACCATTTAAGCACAAAATACATAGCAAAAAACTAACACTATTGAAGATGCTTTTAGTTCCTTAAAGTCCATTTATCATTTTTCTATTCATAAACGCTGGCTAAATTTATAATAATTCATGAAAGAAGCTCGGTGTAGTTGATACATATGCCCACTTCCCAAGATATTAAACAAAGACTTGGTAGCTAGCTGGCTCCAATAGTTGACCTTGACCATAAAAAGTCTCCCTCAAAAAACATCCTCATCACAATTCAATCACCGACGACCTTAAAGTTAAGTCCATCTCCCTCCGCCCTCCATCGGAGCTATGGCCGCCGTGGGAGACGCAGTGGTGGGGCAGCTGGTGAACCGGCTAGTCCAAGTAGTGGACGAGAACGTGACGTTCATAAAGGAGATAAAAGCGCAGATCGACGCTCTGGTGGACGACCTGACATCCTTCGAGGCGTATCTGAGACAGGCGTCGAGGAATCCGAGGGCGAACGACAACGTTGTACTGAAAGACGTGGTGGACAAGATCAGAAACGTGGTGACCGACGCCGAGGACGCCATCTGTAAGTACACGGTGGAGAGGAAGCAGTACAAGGACAAAGGGTGGCTGAGATTCATGGCATCCGCGGCTTATTACGCCAAGGTTAACGCCGCGGCTAGAGATATCCAAGGAATCTTAGCCCGGGTTAAGAAGATACGGGAAATCCACGGCCCTGCTCTCCAGGCCCTCATAGATGACCAGGCCAATGGTCAACCAGCTATCCTCATGGTACTTTTTACGATCAAATACTTTATTTCTGATTAGTATTATATTTTTCAGTTTGGGTGTATTTGGAAAATTGCTTTTATCATAGCGGTTGGCTGATTGGATTAGTAGGTTTAATTAGTTGAAAGTATTAACTAATTGTAGGAAAGTGTTTTGAAGTAACTATTAATTGATTATATACAAAATAACTTCTCAAAAAGCTGATTGTTTGAATTTTAGCATTTTAGAGCAATAAGTTATTATAAAAAAACTAATTAATCAAACAGTTAATAGTGGTCGAATAAGTCAAACTAATACTCTCTCAACCTACTGAAACACAAAGAATCAATAATGTCTCCACTAAGGCTCAAATTCACAACCTTCCAAATGAAAGTCCAACTCGAAGACCATTAGACCACATAGTCCTTGTAAAATTAGTTGTTAATTGTTAGTTAAGTATATATATAATGACTTCTACATTGTAATAGAGCCAGAAGCATTCAAAAAAAATATAATGACTTTTTAAAGATATGAGTATCTTTTATAATAACATTATATAGTAATTACATCTAATAAATGCTTATAAATAAATAAGTATTCTTTATAAAGATAAAAAATAATATTAAAGAATGGTAAGGGCATTTACTAAAATAGTTTATTTTCCCACTATTTTTATCAAAAAAATTAAATTAAAAGGAAATTAAAATATGTTGGTTTAGATGAAAAGAATTTAAAAATGAGAAAGATATATTACGGTTTGAGCAGAGAAGTAAGGCCATTAAAGGAGTTTGATAATGGTTTTCTCAAAAACCAAAGTAAAATATAAATATTGCTTTAAATTGCTTTTCTAAAATTGGTTTTTGTTTAATAAGCTAATCCTAAAAGTTGTTTATTAAATCCTTAATTTAAATGTGAATTAAACAATTAAAAGCTAAGCTAAAAAGCCTCTTTACCAAAGAAAGCCTATATATGCAATATAATTGATGCTTAGGTAGATACTTGTAGTGGGTAGCTAGCTATACCCATGGCGAGTTGAGTATGGATGCTTAAAAATTTCTCTTATTATTAGGTGGGCTAAATAGTGAATATAAGATTTTCAATTCAAAAGCTAAGCTAAAAGCATATAGACACTTTGTTTCACTTTCCCAAAACAAATTGACAATTGAGGGATATAGACCAAAGTAATTTGAATATTTTGAGGTTAATACACATTTAGGAGTAGACTTGTACTTATCATTTTTTTTTTTTTGGTGCCGTTGTTAAAAGGCTCCCGTGGTAGAAGAAGTTGATGTGGTGGGTTTTGACAATGAAGCAAAAATTATAAAAGATCGTCTCTTGGGAGGACCAAATGATCTAACAATCATCTCAATTGAGGGAATGGCAGGACTAGGCAAAACCACATTAACCAAAATGGTGTTTAAGGACCGTGATCTCCAATACGAGTTTTTCACACGCCTCTGGGTTTATGTCTCAAGAACTATTAACAGAAAGCAAATATTTCTTGACATTCTAAGTAATTTCACCAAAAACACCAAAGAGTTCCTTAATTTGAACGAGGAGAAATTAGCTGCTAAGATTAACGAATACTTGGAGGGCGGAAAGTATTTCATTGTACTGGATGATGTATGGACCGAGAATGCTTGGGATTGTTTGAGAATTGCTTTTCCTAACAATAATAAAGGTAGTAGGGTCTTGGTAACCACTCGACACCACAATGTGGCTTCCCGTGTTGATTCTACTGGTAACCCTCACAAGCTAAAATTTTTGAGCAACAATGAAAGTTGGGAGTTGCTTGAGAAGAAGGTTTTTCGTAAAGAAAAATGCCCTAAAGAATCAGAACAAGATGGAAGGCGCATAGCAATAAAATGCCACGGATTACCGCTTGCAATAGTGGTGATTGCTGGTGTCCTAAACAAGGATAGCACAACTACAGAGTGGAAAAGGATAGCTCAAGATCCCTACCCTATAATCAACAAAGAAGACATGAGCTACAACAAACTAGTGAAGATAAGCTATGACAACTTGCCTTATAACTTGAAAGATTGTTTCCTATACCTCGCAGTTTTTCCTATAGGGCACGAAATCGCGACATGGAAGCTTATTCGTTTGTGGATAGCTGAAGGATTCATCCCACTTATGGAAGGTGGGTATAGCTCAGAATTGGTGGTCACGGCTGAAAAATACTTGAAAGATCTTGTCGACAGAAACCTTCTGATGGTGCTAAAAAGAAGAGCGGATGGTCAGACCAAAACATGTCGCATCCATGATACATTACACGAGTTCTGCAAAACCGAAGCTGCTGGTAAGAATCTGTTTTATGATATAAACGGAGCTAAACCTGAGTTAAACAAAATGCCTCGTCGCATATGTGTCCATTCCACTGTTCTAGACTTCCTTAACCTCGAAAATAAGCCATCTAGTGAACATGTCCACTCTTTCTTATCTTTTTGCTCCAATGAAGTAGAGATTCCAACTGAGCACTTAGCAGTCATCCCGAAATCCTTTCGCCTCCTTAGGGTGATGGACGTCGAATCCCTTAAGTTCAAATTACTTCCCCGACAACTCTATGAACTCTCCCATCTGAGGTACCTTGCAGTATCGACTGAACTGAAAGTCCTCCCTCTTGTGTTCAATAAACTTTGGAACTTGCAAACACTTGTGTTCAAAACCTCGGAAAACATCCTCGAAGTTAAGGCAGATATGTGGAGTATGCCCAAACTAAGGCATGTGCACAGCAACACTTCCATGGTGTTGCCCGCTCCCCCGAAAAACGCTAAGAACAGCTCGGGAAGCACAGACATACAGACGCTCTCCACCATCTCGCCTTCGAGCTGCACACAGGAAATTCTGGAGAAGACTCCGAATCTTCAGAAGCTGGGAATTCGCGGGAATCTGGCAGAGCTTATGGAGAGCAAGGGCGGAGTTACGTTATTCGACAATCTCCAGAAACTAGACAGTTTAGAAAATCTGAAGCTGATAAACAACGCCCTCCACAACAACAAACTACGAAGGTGCCCTCACTCTGAAAAATTCCCTCGAAGGCTAAGAAAGATGACTTTATCAAACACGACATTCGACTGGAAAGACTTGAATATCTTGAGTTCATTGGAGGAGCTTGAAGTGCTGAAGCTGGAGGAGAATGCGTTTAGGGGTGACTTTTGCAATTCGAGCAACATTGTCTTCAAACAGCTGCGATATTTGAGGATTGGAAGGACTAATTTAGTGTCATGGAAGGTCTCCAAGGATAGCTTTCAGGCACTGAAATATCTCATTCTCAGGCACTGCAATGCCCTCGAAACTGTTCCTTCTGTGTTTGGTGAGGTTGAGAGCCTTAAGGTGATGGAATTGTTCTGTACCAATGGAAGGGCAGCTAATTCTGCTCGAGAAATACAGAAGCTGAAGAATGAAAACCAATGTGGATTTCAGCTCTCAATCTATCCTCCTGATCATTAAGTTCACCACAGGTTAGCCAAATTCTTTAAAAATCTCTTGTTCTTGATGGCATTAGCATTTCTATAGGAAAACCAACACTTTTTCTTTCTGAATTATATGCTTATAGCATCTTTTTTTCCTGAATTATTCATGTATCTGCATTAGTCCTTACAATTATTTTAAAAGTAGCAATTTTTCTTCCTGGACATTTTTACCTTTATAAATAAGGGCAAAATAAGTATTTCATTTATTTTTCTTTCTCCAACAAATTATTACTTATGTGTGAGAATCAGAATAAATGCTCATTTGCAAATATTATATTTATAACTTTAAGCTATTGCTAGTAACATAATTAAGATTTAAACACAAATTATTACTCCGTGTAATATTTGCAACTGATGTTTGTTTTTTATGCATTTATTCTGGTTCTACATATAAGCAATGCTTTGTTAGAAATTTAAAAAAAAAAAAATGAAATACTTGTTTTGCCCTTATTTGTAAGGGTAAAAATGTCTATTTAACAGAAAGGGAAAAATCTTTACTTTTAAAATATTTGATAGGACTCATGTGAATATATGAATAATTCAGCAAAGAAAAACATTATAAGCATATAATTTATGGGGGGAAATGTCATTTTCCCTTTCTATATTTTCTCTACTTGACTATCCATTTCATTGTGATTTCTTCAGAGACGTTGTTTTTGGGTGTGAATTTCTTGCTGAAATGAAGGGCTATTGCAATTGTGTTGTCTCCCCATTTCGCCATTCCAGAGTGTGTTGTGACATTTTCTTTCTTTTCGAGCTATCTCAAGACTACGTATTGTTGTTTGTTCCTTTGATTTCCACTTGCATTTTGTTGCTATTCTTATTTAAACAATTGTTTTTCACTCATTCATCTAAATGTAAATCATTTTATGCTTCTCAACTTGGGACTAGTGCATAGGGGTTCTTAGTAGAGTTTACTTCTTTTGTGTAGTATGCAAGCTATTACTCAGAAGCAATGTTTATCCTTTGCACACTAGCAGATAGTAGATGTGAACTTATCTTGTCATTCAAATAAAAGTGTTCAAGAGGAAGCACAAATTATGCATGTCATGACTTGACCTATCGATATATGGATGAAATAAGTTCATCAAGGATGCGTGTCAAATCATTAATGGGGTGTTTCATGTTTGATTGAATGTAATTGAAATTCTTTTCCTACCTTATTCAATGGCAATGTAAATTTACAATGTTTGGTTGGAAGGAATTGCAATTCTATTCTTTTGTTGAATTGTAATTCAATGCGGGTAAGAAAGGAAAAAAGTGATGAAATGATAACAATACCCTTAGTTATTATTATTATAGGGGTATTTTAGTCTTTATACCACTTCTTTTATTCTCATTCTCAATAATTCTATTTCTCTCTATCAAATAATGTAATTTGAATTTCTACATTATTCTCACTTTATTCTTTTTCCACCGAATTGCAATTCATTTCCTCCATAATTCCTTCATTCCAACCAAACCTCCTATTTAGTATTTGAAAATGAAGCTATATATAGACAAAATAACCAAACACCCTGTAAGTGTCCAATGTAATGAGTATTGTGATCTTAGTATTTGGAAATGAAGTAGGACATTTGGGAGGATGTAATTCACGGTGATTCAATGATTCAGCAGACATGGTCAAATGCTGGTGCGCACAAAGGACTGCCCACTATGGGTATAATCCCCACACTGTCACCGCCGAATTTAAATCTTGATCTCTTCTCCCAAATACTACCTAAACTATTGAGCTAAGCCCGGGTAGCATTTCATTTCTATTGACTACAACTAGAAGTCCATCAATAACTATATACATAGTAAGTTTTACCACCCAAATACATGCAATCATTAGCATTTAAATCGTCACTCTAACAATTTCGCATTTAGATTAGTCTTAGTACATAATATTAATAGATACTTAGAAAAGAATCACTTGGTTATAAATCATTAATTGTTTTCATTTTTCTCAACTGATTACTTAACTTAATTGAGTGTTAATCTTTAATTGGTGTAAGGACCGACTTGAAAAGGAGTGGTCAGTCAATGTGGACTACATCTCTCGTGAAGAAAATGTTGTGGCTGACTGGCTGGCTAAAGAAGCCCTGCGGAGGCATTGTGAGTGGATGGAATTTCATTGCCCACCGAGAGAAATTCTTGACATCCTGCGCATGAATAAAGAGACTACTGTGGCTACTAATATTAGCCACTAGTTTGGTTTGGGTAACCCCTCTACTCCCAAAAAAAAAAAATATATATATATATATATATATATATATCTTTAATACCCTTAGATCAATAACTCAACACTTATAAAAGAAATTAATTGAAACAAATTTCCATGGGAAAAGTCTTATTATAAATCAATTACACAATAATTAAAGATGAATATTGTTATAAATTAAGAAGTTTCTAAATGTAAGTCGTTGTGTCGTTTTCATCAAAATTTGCACACTATAATTTTAATTGGGTTTTTGGGTCTAATCCAATATTTCTAACCCCAATAATAAGCCTATCAAAATAAAAAATAATTGTCAAAACACCGTATATATCAAGTTGCAACTACATTATATCTAATGCCAATGCAAAAGCTACATAAAAACACCTTATCCATCCTTTTACAAAGCTGTTTGCCTGTTTCAACTTTCTTTTGAAACTTTTTTCTTTAAAAAATCTTCAATAAAAAATAAAAATAAAAAAAAATTCCTCCAAAAAAAAAAAATAAAAAATTAGCTACATATCCATACAGGGACAAACTCAACTGAGGGGGGAAGAAATCAAGAAAATAACCAATTAAAGACCCTGTGGAGTCGTGGAGCTTTAATATCTGTTTTACCTTTTTTTCCTGATAAAGAATTAGAAACAATCAAACAACACACACTGTTCTATATTCACTTCCTAAATTTTACTTTTATTTTTCTTCATTAAAAAAATCAGTTTTCTTTAAAAGAACACACAAACACAATATCTGACAGTATATCTCTGATCTCACTCATGTATGTACTTACGTTTCCATTGAAATTAACCTTAAATTAGAATCTTAAATTTCCTAAAATAACTCATCTAGTTATATTCCAATTGAGTCCATAATAAGAGATTGCGAGTTCAAGGGATAAACTAATACATAATACAAAATTATTGAAAACAAAAAACAAAAACTCTGTATATGAGTAAATTCCGTCTTGCGATCCTAGTCGATAAAAGATCATAAAAATAAAAAATAAAAAATAAAAATAAAAATAAAAACCAGCTAATTGACTGGAGAACTGAGTTTCAAACTCGTAACTTTATGATTACAATTTACAAGCTGAGATTTGAACTCGTAACTTTATGGTTACAACTTAGAAGTTTATATATTTAGGACCTATCTTAATTAGGGTTACCCGGAAATTCCGGATGACTAGGTTGATTGTCATCATCTCCAGGGCCGCAGATCCAAAGGTCATCATCTAATCTCCTAAATTCACCCAGAAACATTCCATAATTA